>NC_139932.1:5956515-6479015 GCF_963514095.1 Eutrigla gurnardus | reverse complement strand
TTCTGCAGGAAGAGTTGGACTATTATCAGTTTGAAGGCTTTAGAAGATACTCCTGACATATTTAGAGTCTGTTAATTCACATTTTTACAAAGGATTTGGGACAGTTATGTAATAGAAATTTCATAAAGAATGAAAATAAAACAACAAAAATATATCGATTTTACAGACGGACACCCTTGTTGAGTGAAGTTCTTTCCTACAACACTGGAAAAAGCACATAAGCCATAATATTATATTCATATAATTTAAACGACCTGATCCTCTGCCTCATTGTCCCGATTGTCTCTGTCTTGTTACTAATTGTTCAAAAATCAGCACTTAATAATACTTTGCTCTGTCTGGATCTCTCTCTTGTGCTGTCATCAAATAATCCCCATGTAAACATGCAGTGTTCGTTCTGTAAAGTGTCTGATGTCTTTGTCTTCAGGACGAGAGCAGAGGCGTCCCGAGGACCAGTTCAACCAGTAGACTCTCTCCCAACTGGAGCTTCTTGGATTGTGAGTGACTGAGGAAAGCAAATCAGAGTCATCTTTAACGTTGCTGTCATTAATAATCTCTTTGGAATGTATAGAGGTTTTTTTTTTAGATATATAGTTGTTTTTTTAGCTCAAAAAGACCTGATAAAGTTAACAAGTGCTTCCTGTTGCACGTCTCTGCTCTGCAGCCACATCAGCTGACCGCTTCTATCGCATCGACAAGGCTCAGGTAATCACTGCTTTATTCCCTTCGCTGCTCCGAAGGCTGAAATGAAGAAATCATGTCATGTTTACTGGTTTTTGCTGCTCCCATGTATCAACATGCTGCTCTTCTATGTGTGTGTGTGTCTGTAGGAGCACCTCCACTTTGTGACAGAGATCTGTCAGGACGAGGTGTTCATCCTGGACCACGAGGGCCCGGTGGTGAGCCAGGGATCATCTACAGGGATGCCTGATCTGGTGGTGGAGCCGACTGCTGGGTACGTCAGCACACACAGCACATATATTACATTATGCTGTTGCTTACATTTTTACTTATATTATATGTGGATACATGTATTTGAACCAAGGGAACAATTTCCACGTTTTCAGGTGTAAAGATTATGTACGGGGAAGCAAGTTTTATTCATTTAATATCTTCTGAGTTCTGGGAAACTGTGTTGAACTTTATGGAATGAGAACAAAAAACAATGTGTTAATCTTATCAGACCTGATAATAACTTTCATGATCAAATACTCAATAGTTTTGTTAAACTCACAATCCAAAGGGCAAAATATTCCATTATCTATCACATATGGCAAAGCAAAGAATCAAATCCTCACATTTCAGGTTTGTTAAAAAGGACTAAGAGGAGTATTTGATTGTCAAAATCGTTGCATATTAATTTTCTGTGGATGGATTATTGTTGCAGCTTCTGACTGTTGACGACTTGTCAGGTTAGAGGAGGAGCTTGTGATAAAAAGATTGAAAGATAGAAAATAATCCACATGCTGCACTGAAAAGACGTTTTCTAACTCTACATCACATTTTAATTACTTCTGTACATTTCATTTCCAGTGTTTCCTTGACACCCGAGGAACAAGGTAGAATACACACACACACACACACACACACACACACACACACACACGCACGCGCACACACACACACACACACACACACACACACACACGCACACACACACACACACACACACACACACACACACACACACACACACACGCCTCCCTTTTTGAAAAAGTAATTTTTAATATACAATTTCCATATTTCCTTGTTAATAACTTACTTTCTTACTTGTATACAGAGAGTTGCTTTACTGTTTATGTTCATATTAACCACTTGTGTGTTGTACAAACAGTCAACTGTTTCCGCTTGAAGACGTGTGTTTCCCCTTGCTATATAAAGTCCTAACATCCCCGGGGGGTTGTGCAGATGTTGAAACAGGTGTCAGTTTCTTAAATCACCGAGTTGAGACTTGTGACGGTCGTCATGCTCCCTGTAGATTATCCGGAAAATTTGGAGGATAATTACTGTGGCCTAGTTTCAGTAATGAGTCAGTGTTATTCCTGGGACTCTCCAGTTTAATGAACCTGTTGTTCCTCATCCTCACATGTCCCATGTCTCAACATATTTTTAGTTTGTTTCCTTTCAGTTTACTGAGGAAACCACACCACTCCAGAGCATAGATGATTATCATAGGATGGCCGCCGGGCATGAAAGGCACACCTGTTACACAGGAGCAAGACACACTGTTTAGAGTTGGTTAGTGAACTGTTTGGGTCTTTTTAGAGTTGTTTTTAATAGAGAAGAGAACAACTTATCTGAAGTAGTGGAGGTACAGAATATCAAACCTCATGGGAAAAAAAGCTGGCTAATTCATTTTTGTCTGTGGTTGTTTGTCCTTTTTGTTTCTTTATAGTCGTTTTGGTCTCTTTGTAGTCTTTTTGAGTCTTTGTAGTCTTTTTGTGTCTCCTTGTAGTCTTTTTGTGTCTCCTTGTAGTCATTATCTTTCTTTGTGGTAATTTTGGGTCTCTTTGTAGTCTTTTTGAGTCACCCCTGGATTGGTACGTGTCTCTTTGAGTAGTCTCTTAAGTCTCTTAAGGCGGGTCCACACCGGACCGAAAATCGGCGTCTTTGAGAGATTCGGCGTCCGTGACATGAGTCTACTTGGTGTGGTCGCTCGAATCGGCCCACGTCGGCGTTCATTTCAGCCCAAATGTATAATCCGCCATTCGAGTCGGTCATTCTTTTACCATTCTGATTGGTGGAGGCTAGCAGTTTGACTAGCGAATCAGTGAAGCCCGGAAGTGACGATGGTAAACATACCAGATAAACAGTGGAATCGGGTTACATTTTACATTTGAGATTTTTCCGTTCAGAGAGTAATCACAACTACAGTCTACAACCTCACTCTGCTGACAACAGTGACTGGTGAGGACAGCGTGCTCTGTGTTATGGTCTAGAGAGGACCGGCTACTTCCGGTTTTCCTGTTTTTTGGCCCACAATACAGATTAGCGCCGCCTGTTGTTTTGGAGACATTACATCTCGCGCAAGCGCGGAACGTATGGCGTCGGCTGTAATTCCGTAGGTGTGAACCGCCCATGTCGTTGTTCGAGTCGGCCATATTAAGTAGCCCGACTTCATTTACAGACGCGAGTCGGGCAGTTCTTCCGGTGTGGACACCCCTTTAAATGACATTGTTTCCATCATTGAGTCTTTTTCTTGTGTCGACAAAAGACGACTTCCTTTAAGTGACATTTTGGTTGAAGGCCAGGGGGCACCTGACACTCGGGTCCCTGACACTCGGGTCCCTGACACTCTGGCCTCTGACACTCGGATCCCTGACACTCGGGTCCCTGACACTCTGGTCCCTGACACTCGGGTTCCTGACACTCGGGTCCCTGACACTCGGGTCCCTGACACTCGGGTTCCTGACACTCGGGTCCCTGACACTCGGATCCCTGACACTCGGGTCCCTGACACTCTGGCCCCTGACACTCAGGTCCCTGACACTGTGCCCGGTAGGCCCATTCAGTAATCCACCCATGCTCCAGAGTCACCTGACTGGACAAAAGACAGACAGACGGTGGATTTGTAAGAAAGTGAAACAGAAAGTTCAAAGAGTCCCAGCAGAAAAACCCGGCACGATAAAAGAAGCCCTTGTTTATTTTTATTTGCTGTCTTCCCTTTTCTTTAACAATGCTTCAATTGGTGTAATGTTCCCTGACCTTTAGTCATGGTCAGTCAGCATTTCTCTGACACACATATTAACACAGAGGCAAATACAAATAAAAAGAGGAAGAACTTAACAGACAAACACATGTATCCTTGAAAATGTGCAGTCAATGGAAGGCTTGTTGTACAGTGTCAATGTCACCTGATTGTTTGTGATGGTTTGTGTGTTTACAGCGCTGCTGACAGCCGCCAGCACAGGAGACCTCTCTATGGTAAAGTGCAGTCTCACACTGACTGTGGAGTGATCAGTGCAGCTGGAACCAGTTTAGCTTGTTTGCATCTGCTGCTCTTTTGCCAGCTAATAAAATTCATAGCTCATATTGACTCAATGTAAAGCCACTTTATAAAATCTCTAAACGCTCACAGCATTTGTTGTTTGAATATACTTATAGTTATACGGTGTACGTAAACCAAACTATGTCATAAAAAAAGATTCATCCCTGTTTGCATTCATCCCACCCCTATAACTCTTTGGTATTTCCCGTGTTTTGAGGTCTGCTGTCCTCTCTGTGTGACGTCTCCAGGTGTCGGAGTGTGTGCGTCGAGGAGTTAGCTTGTTGGTCAGAGACTCCAGAGGCTGTTCAGTGTTACATGTAGCTGCTCAGAACGGACACACAGACCTGGTCAGCTTCGTACTGCAACAGGGTGAGACTGCATGACGCGTATGTCGGTGCATGTGTGTGTCAAATGATTCTGAAGGTGCTGTATGGAGCCAGAGTTGGATAGCAACGTGTTGTCCGGCTGCTACTCTATAGATTCCTTTTTGGGGCTGATGGCTGGTGATCTTTTCCAACCCCGTATGTTGCATTTTAAATCAATAAAACGCTTATGACTGTAAACAAACGGCTCCATCAAACTGTTTTAAAGTCTTCTTTCAAACATCTGCAGCAAGTAGGACGCTCACCGGTGAGACACGTGCTCAAGTGATGTCACTCGAGTCGGAAGACTACAAGTTTGAAAATGAAATAAAATCATTGGAGTGGAGTTAGAAACCAAACTGTCAGCTGTGCTTTGCATCATGGGTAATATAGGCATCGGGTTTTAATGAGGAAGAAGAATGTGTGCAATCATCTGATACAGCACATTGTTATACTTAAAGTATTTTCTTAAATCATCTTTGTAAATCTACTAAGCTTCTCATGTTTCTCCCGTTTCTCCTTCTTCAGGCTCTAAAGTGCTTCTAGATTTGACCGACAGAGACAAGTATGTTGACTGCTGTATTTATTATAGGGTTGTTTTTTTGACATACTGTATATTTCCATATATTTGTTATCAGATGATTGTGAGAAAATCACATGACCTGATGTGTGAGAAGTCTTCCTTTATCTGCTGTGTGGTTGACGTTCAGTTCCAGTTTGCTTTCTGTTTTACGTCATTGTGGTCGGTGGACCAGTAATCTTTACCTGTAGACCGCAACCACACTGTGAAGATGTGAAGATTGTTCGCACACCTTATCTGATCTCACTAAAACGTACGTGTGTGTGTGTGTGTGTGTGTGTGTGTGTGTGTGTGTGTGTGTGTGTGTGTGTAGAGGGGACACTGCCTTGCACAAAGCAGCCGCAGAGAAGCAGCACGCTGTGTGTCGTCTGCTGGTGGAGGCCGGGGCGTCGCTCGAAAAGACCAACTTCCAGGTAAACACACACACACACACACCTGCACACAGAGACACACACACCTGCACACAGAGACACACACACACACACACACACCTGCACACAGAGACACACACACACACACACACACACCTGCACACAGAGACACACACACACACACACACACCTGCACACAGAGACACACACACATTTCTGGTAAGTGCTGCTGAGTCATACTAAGAGGACCAGCATGACCTGTTAATGATCTACGGATAAATCTCCACCGTCTGTTCTGGGTTCATCAGAGTGCCTCACCTACCACCCTGTGAACATGACTTCAATACGTCCACGTGACTTCTGGGAAACTGAGTTGTTGAAAACTTGATAAATTGTGAAAATGGTAGCGAGTTGCAGCTCTGCTCCTTGTGTTATGGTCGTGACCGTGTGTGTGTGTGTGTGTGTGTGTGTGTGTGTCTGATAGGGGAAGACACCAGCGGACCAAGCGGAGGGAGACTCTGAGCTCGCCACCTTCCTCCACGGCCAACAACACGCGTCTTCTTCTACCACCCAGGAAGACCTGGAGACGGCTGTCTGAGGCGCACCCACCCACTCACACACACTCTCACACCCATGTCTCTGGACACACACACTCGTAGTGAATCCGACGAGTCTGAGTCACAGACGTGGAGATAAACGAGTCGAACCAGAGGAGCGAACTGCTTCAGCTCACAGCAGCACCGCAGTGGAGATTTTAATGGTCAACTATTTATTTGTATTTATTTATTCATATTCTATTTATTGGTTGTGCTGATTGATTGACTGAGTGATTGATCACGGGACTATTAACGGTTCAAGATGCAGGTGCACTTTGAGCAGCCGCCGCGGGGTCACGTGTCGTTTAGGAGAGCCGAACTCACGGAAACAACGTTTATTTTGGTCACGTTTCATATTTTATGTGTTCACTCAGTTATCAGTAGGCATTTTAAAGCAGTTAGAAATTATTTCTGTCGAAAAGAATCAAATATCCTATCCTATCTATACGTTCTCCACATAAAACCTGTGTGCCAAAGACATTACATGGACGTAGTGTCACATCTGCCCCCAGAATTCAGCACAGTGGTTTGATTTCACACAACCATCCACTTTCAAACGACGTCAACGTTCCCGTCAGGCTGTTTCTTTCAGCGTCCACGTCACCGGCTCAACAGATTTCAACTGTCTCACAGTCTCAGTTTAAAGTGCAGAAGGAAGAAACCTTTACTTTTATATCACCTTCTGAAACACACATAAAAATACAGTTAAAGGCAGCGGTCAAAAGTTTTAGATATAGCTAAAAAGACATTGTAAAAAGGTGAAATAAAGGTGGAATGAGTTATAAACATTCACACAAGTAGGTTCTGAAAAGGCCTTAAATGTTGCTGACCTGATACTGACTCATGTTCAGTTTAAGGGGCCGAATCTCGAGGGTCACAAAATGAGAAAAGAAAATGATATCGATATTTCTGCAACACAAAATAATATATATTTAAACAGGGTTATTTTCTTGTGAAATACTGTATACTTACACCTTTAACAAATTAAACATTTGTTTTATCTTAAGGCATCGTGAGCCAAAAACCGATGAATCACTGGTTTATTCCACACTGTTGGAGATAAATTAGGAAAAACTACATTCTCCCAATTTTAACAGCATTTGGTTTCCAGACCTGCTGGATGTTTTTTTTTTTTTTTTTTTATCCCAAATATACAAAGAAGCCAGTAGGAGGACGGACCAGACTCTGTTTTAAAGCATCATCACTAACTTGTTAATGTTCAAGTGTCTGAATCTTCAGCTGCCGTCACACAAACATATGTTTAACTTTTTACAGTGTGTATCTGGTACTCCTGACACAACAATGCTTTTCACATGCAGCTTGTGTGTGTGTGTGTGTGTGTGTGTGTGTGTGTGTGTGTGTGTGTGTGTGTGTGTGTGTGTGTGTGTGTGTGTGTGTGTGTGTGTGTGTGTGTGTGAGAGATAATATCCCTCATTCCATATCAAACCTGAAAAAGAGAATCGGTGCAGCTGCAACAGAACTTCTTCACTATGCTCTCTGTGCAGCATGTAACCACACACTGTGTGTTATGATAGTGTGTTTTCATGTGTGAGTGTTTGTGTATCTCAATTACACTGTGTGTGTGTGTGTGCGTGTGCGTGTGCGCAGCATTTATCCAAGAAGAAAAGAAAAATCTGAGCCATATTCAATGCAATATGAATAGATGACGTCTTTTTGCATTTCTATATTAATTGTTTACATTACATTAATGTTTTTAACATAGTCCACCATTTAGCACCGAGGAGTATTGAATGTGCAATTTTACTTCAGTGCTGGTTGGGTATACGATTGTCTTGTTGTCTTTTCTTTTTCTCGTGTGTGCATGTATCTCAGTGGATTGAACCTGTGAGGTCTCTGTTGATATGAGCTGTCTGAATTGAAACATAACTGTGGGGACGCTGCAACCTTGACAGACTGGGATGTAGCCGTCGTAGAAGTCTGAAGGCTTTTAAACTGCAGTGAAGACGACTCAAACACTCTTCTCACATGTTATATTCACATTGTCTTTCCTTTGAACCTGCACATGGAGAGTTTTAGTTGAAAACAGCTGTTTATCTGCTTCTTTTCCAGTTAAAGGTTCATTTCTTCCAGAGCTTTCAGCAACATTTCCTGGCCTTCCTCGATGTGGCTGAACGCTCCAGAGGATAAACAGTAAAAGCACCTTCATGTTTTTGTTTCAAAGAATGAACCTTTAAGCTTTTTTCAGTTTATATAAGTGGCAAGAAGAAGACATTGAACTGTGTTCAGTGGTCATGTGACGTGTGTCAGTTCCACTCCTGTTCTGTTTCAATGAGGGAATCTAATGAAGAAAATTAAATGAAAATTAAATTCAATGAAATCATCATTTAATGAGGATCCACCGATTTGAGGCTGATTTACTCGTTAGTCTGTGAAAGAAACAGTAATCAAACTTAAACACCAAAAATAAAATAAGAAAGAAAAGACAGGAGAGAATACTTGATATACTGACCCTGAAGCCCAAAAAATACATAGAAAGTAGAACAACTGTGTGTGTTCTCTTCTTGTAGTTTTTAGTTTTGCATATCCGAGATGCTAAATCCACATTTCAAGCCTCTCCGATGAGATCTGTTGGACTTCTACGACGGCTGCCACCGTCTACGACACTGAGACTCCCCGGAGTGTGTGGACACGATGAAACACACGTGTGTAACAGAAATCCTGAAACTGAACCCTGAACGGTGATGACCTTTTCTATGACGTGACCGTGGGAACGAGCTCGGCCCGCTCTGAATGACATGCACACGCTTCTTATCACTCTTTCTATCGGGTAGGAACTTTGTATTAACTCTGTCTCTCATCAGCGTTGGTTTATGCATGGCATTTTCTTACCTCCTTCCTTGGGATTGTTTTCTGGTAATGGCATAAAAGATGGCATTATTGTTGTTTAAACTATTAAATAATTATAGTTTTAAATTATTTCTACCTGAGTTTCTTCTTAGGTTGGACATGTGGTTTATTTTGCTTTCGTATTTCTTATTTTTCTGCTGCTGCTGATGATGCTGATGATGATGATGATGGGATTACTTGAAGTCTGTCGTTTTATTGTATTCATTTGTTAAAAGAAGATGTGATGCTGTAGTTTTGCCTCTGACGTTATTTCCTGTTTGAGTCATTTCCTTTTCAACCAACATGAATCCACTGGAAACCAAACTTTCACAACGGGCCGATAGTTTGCAGCACTCTGTGGTTTTATTCATCTTTGGATAAAGAGTAACATCTGGCTCCAAAACCACAACCATCCATCCATCCATTTTCTACCGCTTATCCTGTATTTAGGGTCACGGGGGGGCTGGAGCCGATCCCAGCTGTCATTGGGTGAAGGCAGGGTTCACCCTGGACAGGTAACCAGTTTCACAGGGCTGACATGTAGAGACAGACAACCATTCACGCTCACATTCACAAAACCACAACCCAAGATGATAAAAAAGAGTTTCTTTTCTGCAATAATTCAAAGGAAAAATCCCCTTTTGATCGAGGGAACCAGGGCGATGCTGAATTCCAGGTTGGCCTCCAAAACACGTCATCACTGCAGCTCTATTTAGCCCGCCATTTGTTTGTTTTACTCCACCGGGAACACCAGACGGGTGGAGTTAAGTCCACCTGGTGTTCACTGTAGAGGAAGTTGATATAGAAATACTTTAAAACGTGAATTTACAGATTACAGATTTAACATTTTACAGCTTTTAACAGGCTACTAGTTACACAAAAAGTAATATTGATCAATTAGATACTATGAAGTCATAAACACAATAATCCAGGTCAAAGAGGTCAAATCTCTACAGTCAACTGAGGAAAAGAAACCTGAATCAAACCATGTGATTTCATCCACGAAGGTTTGAAAAGACAGATTTCCAATTGAGTTCTTACAAGCCACTGGAGTTCTGATAACTTTGAAGCCTTTTTCTCAATCATTCAGTCATTCTTACGGGGGGGAAGTTTGGTTTGTACTCTTATCAGCACATCACAAGAGGTCAGATGAGACTCCATACAGCAGAAACACTTCAATGTGTTTAACATCCTCTTCCTACAGAAACTCACACACTCAGTATTTCACGCTTGTAGTCGAAAACCATCATTTATTTGTCTGTCTTTATCGGTTCCATTCATACTCAGACAGGAAATGAACCCTCACCCATAAAACTGTGTTCAATACCGCCCTGAATGTAACACGACACTGAGAGACTTGTCGTGTGGCTGTAAAAGTCAAGTAGAGGCTGAGAGCTGGGAATCCCCGTGGAGTGTAGAGAAGGACAAACATACCTGTGGCTGAACCGCTCTGATCACCAGGTTCACTCAGCAGCCGCTGCTGCACACTGAATGGTACATGTTCAAATCTCCATTTTTTGTTTTTCAAGTTCTATCTCAACGTACTTGTAGTTCTGTGAGTGTATCTACCAAACATGGATTCAAGTTTCATCGACTGTTGAAACATGCAACCGGCGCTGGGAACTTATTTCAGTCAAACAGTACAAATCAGCTGTTTCAGTCTTTAGGTTAATTATCACACGTGTTTGCAGTGTTGGAAGCACATTTCTGCCAGCCAAAGTCTCATAATTATGACTTTTTGTCTTGTGACTTTTGCTTTTCATCAAATTATGTTGACTTTTCAGCATCCTGAGGAGATATATTTATTCAGTAATTCACATGAAAAATAAAGGGAAACGTTTGAAAAAAAAGTATATTTTAAGAGTCCCAAATTTGTTATTGTTGTTTAATCTTTTTAATTATCCGGCGACCCTTAGATTCATCCTGCAACCCCTGATGATTGACATACACATTCAGAAATGAAAAGATATTTGGAAGAGCAGCCTAAACTATCACATATCTGTTATGGCATGACCGTGAGTCATTTTATAACCAGCCCTCTGAGTCAGACACTGCAGCCTGTCAGTCAGTCTGTGGATCACTTCTGGGAAAGATTAACTATTATTTCTCCTCCCATTCGCCGTCAAACAAAGTGCAGGTTAAGTTTTAAATGTCTGTGAGGATTTTAGACTTTAAATCATTACTTAATGTTAGTAAGAATGTAAACTTCCTATTATATATATTATTTTAGTTTATTTGTTCCCCTTTTTTTCCTGACATTTTTCAGTTTCACACAGAATACATGTTGGTAAGAATGTAAACTTCCTATTATATATATTATTTTAGTTTATTTGTTCCCCTTTTTTCCTGACATTTTTTCAGTTTCACTTTCAGTTGAAAACCGTTCGTGTTTTGTGAAAAACAGCAGTTGATATAAAATATATATAATTGTATTTCAGGCTGTGTAACAGTGATCATATACGGATTAAAACAACTATTTATTTACTGATTTTTTAACAGAAAAATCCAACTGAAACCGTGAAAACGAGATCATAAAAAGCTCGTCTTCACAGCGAGCTTTGACATTAGCCTACGTCATTACGTAAGACGTCGCGAGATGATGCATACACGGGAAAACGTTACGTCAAACGCTGCACCTCGACTACTTGTGATCATAAATTGCCGAACTAAGAGGAGGGGAGACTACTTGCTGACCGGCGCAGAAGGCTGAAGGTGTCACTACTGGATAGTTTTACTTCTCTCTCATCGGTTGGACCGTAAGTAAGTTTTTACGCTTTCAAATAATACACGAAGAACTTTTTTAAAGTAAACGTCCACTTGTTTCCACTTCAAGATTCCTCGAAACAAGGAAGCTAACAGGTAGCATTTAGGATGCTATCCCCGAACAGTTGAGTTCCGCCGGTTAAAAGTTAATTTTTTGTAATGTGTTTGCAGTTTAACAGTCAGCTAAATTGTCTTGTCAGCTTTAAAACGTGCCTTTTATCAATGAAAGACGATGTGTTTCATTAACTTCTTCGTACATTTCCGCCGGTATTTCGTTGTTTACGAAACACTGATATGTCTCGACATGATTTAATACAGCTACCTGAGCGTGTAATTCCCATTAATCCGCCACTGGAGGGCGACAGAATGCGGTGAAACGGTGGCGAATGTCAGAAAAAATAACCTAAACCTAAAACTGATCATACTATGAATATTGATATACAACATCGATAATATTATGTTACTATAGAGAGTGAAAAAATGTATTGCACAAGTATTAGGATGTGTTGAATACAGGCAGTAAAACATGAAAACACATCAGTTAACAAATAAATGAATCCATAGAATTAAGTTATCAATAGAAAAGTATTATTCTATTTGAGTAATTGTTTCAGTAATGAAACAGGCAAAGAAAACAAACTTTTTAATTGTTCAAGCTTTTCAAATGTGAGGATTTGCAGGTTTTCTGTTTTTTTTTTTTTTTTAATCTTATTGTGAAATTAAACCTATTTGGGCTTTTGCAGTCCTTAATATAAACAAAATACCTTTAAAATTAACACAAAACTGAGGAATATTAAGAACACAAGACCAAATAAATCATAATATTTATACATATTTGGGAGTACAGAGCACATACAATGTAGTAGTAATAACTGAATCTATAATATGTTGTTTGTAAACATGCAATTCACAAAATGTAACTTGCAGTTTATATACTAAAGCAGGGTTTGAACTAATGAATCTTTGGGGTTGTTTTTAATAACTACATAGCTGAAAATTCATGATTTTTACTATTGTCTTCTAATCTTATCAGTATGATTTCTTTTCTTTTTTTAACCCACAGTTAAGCAACATGGCAAACGAGCACGTGGAAATCCACGACCCGTTCTCCAACCACAACGGCCTCCACAGCAGCGCAGAGGCTGACCCTGAGTCTCCCTCAGACAGCATGGAGGACACGCTGGAGTTCAGGCTCCTCATGGCCTACGCTCAGAGGAGACGGCCTCACAAGGAGGCTCCTACGCAGGACGCACTGATTTTAGGAACCGGTGGCACAGATGCAAACGCGTCACCCTCACCTCAGACACCGGCCAAGATCGAAAAAGAGGAGGAGGAGGAGACGAAGAAGAAGAAGAAGAAGAAGAGGAGGAGGATGCTGAAGGGATGGAAACGTATGTCGAGCATTTTTAGCTGTATCAAACCACAGACGATGGATGAAGAACCGTGCCAAATTAACGAGGAGTCCTGTGAAGTTTCCGACAGACGTGGTGGTTCGATAGATGGTGCGTATTAAAATAAAGCTTCAAATAATCCCACTATGAACGAAGCCTTAGACTAACGTTTATTTCCATTATCAATTAATCTCAACCATCATTTTGAATACAAAATGTCAGAAAACGGTGTAAAAGATGTGTTTTCAACTTACTTTATCGTTATCAGGTTTTTTTTTTTTACATAATTTCACATTTCAGTTTCCATCATTAATCATTTCAAGTATTTCTCAAGAAAAAAACATTTCTGGTTGAGGATTCAATGCTTTTCTTTGTCATATACGGTAGTAAATTCTATTTATTATTGTATTCATGGCGTGGGCTGTTAGTCAAACAGAAGCCATTAATCTGACCTCTGAATCGTGATGACCTTGAGCTGTGGGAGATTACAGCAGGTGTTTTCCACCTTTTTTTAAACGAGATAATAAATCAGATTGAGAAAATAATCAGCTGTAAAGAGAATAATTGTCAGTTGCAGCCCCAACATATTCAAATCTGTTATAATCTATAATCTAACCACGGTCCACGCTGGAAGTAAAAATGAAACTGTTTTGTTCTGTTGACCTCTGTTGACATGGTTTCTGTTGACCTCCCAGTTAGTCATAAAAACTTGCCAGGTCATCTTGTTTTTCTCCCGTTGCCAACATGCAAATACATTTGAGCTTTAGACTAGAGAGGTTTAGATGTTGTTGTTGTTGACATGCAGCCAAAAGTGCTTCCTGGTTCTTATCAGCAGGCGTTCACCTTCCAAGCTGTCAGACAAGGGTTTCCCCTCTGACTTCCATATGGTGTGATAATGATGATGATGATGATGATGTGTTTCTTTTGTTGGAGGGGAATCCCCTCTTAGGAACATGCTTGGACTTGTTGCTGTGCTCATACTTTTTTCTTTCTAAACTGTTTGTGTTTCTTATTTCTTTCAGTTTCAGTTGAAGAAAATGATGAGTTGACAGAATTGGCAAGTAGGCTGAGGAAGCTGGCCGATGAGATCCCGTTCATTCCTCCTGACGTAGAGACGGACTCGCCCGAAGGTGAGTTTTGGTTTCCGCTCTACAGAATAAACGCAGTGTTTCAGCGAACAGAAGAACAACCTCTCTGGTTTCAACCTGCTGAATGCCCTAAATTACAGGATATGGTGGCCTGTTCTGCTGTTTGTGCCCACAGTTTATTCATAAAACTGTCACCCGAGCTGCAGAGATGAAAGTACTGTTGTCGGGGAATCAGCGGATGTAAACATAATTAATTTAGCAGAGGCTTCGTTCATGGTTTTAGGTGGCCAAAAGTAAGAACATACGACTGCAGCTGTCAGTGGTGATTCAGCACGAAAGCAGAAGTAAAGGATGTTTTTACATTAACTGATTTAACAACCAAAAAAAGCCTGGCGAAAGCAACGCAGAGGTTAAAGCAGAGTCGTACAACAACACATAGACTCATCGTGGCAGTAAGATCATTGTAGCCTCAAGATGCTTCCGGGAAATTCATCCGTACACAAGAGAAAAATGAGCGGATAATCTTAAATCGCTCAGCCGTGTCACTTCTGAACCGAAGCGGTTTGCTGCCCAGGTGGGAGGTGCAGGCAGACGAGGCGGCACAAAGCCAGCTGCTGGGAAGCGTCTCTTCCACCGACAGCAGACGTCTGTTTGTGCTCGTCATTCTGCAGAAAATGTGCAAAAGAACCTCGCATGTAGATAGTTTTGATGAAGCCGTCCCGACCGACCACGGTGCTAACTAGCTGGTTCAAGCTGCAGACTTGTGTTGCCGTGTGTTCTGCACCATCAGTGTGAGTGTTTTTGCACGGCTGCTCATTCAGAACTAAATGACACATGTGCTTGGACATGCAATGAAGGCGCCTTAATCCGTCTTCCCTGCCATATAATGTGTCATCCTAATCTGTATATAGTCATCAAAACTAAACCATGCTAGTGATGCTGACTGCTGATCCGTGTTGTGTTGCGTAGATGTGAACGTGGAGAGAATGATCGGCCTGCTGCTGCGGGAGGCTGGAGACAGACTCAATGAAAAGGTAAGAAACAAGGAATCGCCTGTGTGAATATCTTCATCTTCATTCATCGTGTTAGAGGACACTTTGTCATGGCAAGAGAGTTCTGGAAGTTGTTCATGTTTGTATTGAGTTTTTATGCCGTCATGTTGTTTCTTGCGCCCCTCAGCCATCATATCTGGTCGGTCTAGAGTTCAGGAATATTTCTACGACATTTCTACTGATCCAGATATGTTCATGATCCATCAAACAAAAACCACTCATGGAAATATTTCTTGTCTCCACAAGGAGCTGAAAGATGCTGCTATAACCACGGAGCTTTTTTGGAACTATAGTTTCTTTAAGCTGCTAATGACCACACTTCTCATGAGGATGGGCCTCAGGACCTCCAACCCCGACTCTCCGGGGCCAAAAGCATCACCCACAACCCAGATCGCTGTGACCTGTGAGGTGAGAACGAGCTTCAGGAATGTTAAAAGGTGTTTTTTGGGGGGTAAATTGGCTGACGTGTTTGTGTTTCCCGGCAGGTCGTCAGTCGTCTGTCAGCGGTGAACTCGCTGCCTCAGACCCGAGTGGTCGAGCACGGAGCCAGATACCTGCAGCATTATTATTCCCCCTGGGTGCAGAACCAGGGCGGATATGTACGTCAGACACACACACACACACACACACACCAAACTGTTGATGTCTTCTTGGTTTTAGCCATACGCTTTAATATTATTATCTGCTCTTTGACAGATGGAGGCGTTTTACAGTGACGATGAGGACGACATGGAGTGAACAGAAAGAAGTGGTTATTCCAGTTCCCTTTACAATTTGCACCAGGAACAAAATGAGACTCGGGACACATTTTGTATTCCGCCGCTTCAGTTTACATGCCCGTAAAACCCAGACCTTGAAGTGCCTTCATCACAATGAGATTTAAATGTGTTAATCTGGGTTTTCTTTCCATTAATGATTGTATTGTTCAGGGTTTTTCTTTTGTGCTAACTTTTAGAATGAAGAGGACCCTGAACCAAAGACCAAACTATTCTTGTACTGTTGATGACTAATGTTGTGTGTGAGTGTTATTTCATAAGTATGATTGTATTGTTTTGTGGCAGAAGTAGTGTAGCTGTAGTGACTTTAAATTGGTACTGTTTTTGCTGGAATTTATGGACTTTTTTTTCTTTTAGTTTCTTGAAACTATTTTTAGCATTTGCACTTTTTCATGAGAATGAAAGTTTTTGCCTTGAGAGTTTCTGAGGGATTCCCAAAAGGGGCTTCTCTGTTTTTACTTTTGTCAAAATGTACCAAAGAAAACTTGTGAGCTGCCTTAATGTTTTGCTACGTATGAATGCTTACAGGACTAAACATAAACTGTATTCATTGTAATTTAATCCGTTTGTATCAAGTGGTCCTTATTGGTGAATTAATTTTCTTTTAAAATATTTGCTGTTCATCGAAAGGTTAGGCAGTGCATTGGAAAGAAATCAACTTTGGGGAAAATCAGCTGCTGAGTTAATAGTAAATACGTTAACGTAATCTCATATATGTATAATGAGAAATTTTAATATGACACATTTAATAACTGCAAAGCTAAATCTTGGCCAAATATACGGGCAACGTAACATAACATAGTTAACTAAACTGTTGTCCTTCCTCTGCACACTGCATACTGTAAATAAAATAACATCCCTTATTTCCAGACTGGATTTTGATGAATAAAGAATTAGTTTGAAAACGACACCACCCTGTGGCCAAATGAGGAACTCCATTGTTGAGCAATCGCCATCCACATTTAAATGTACTTTCTTTTCTTTTTCTTGTTTAACTTTTTTTTTTTTAATCTAAAAACTTTCCCGATGCTGCCCCCAAGTGACACAATCGTATATTGTTTAATGAATTCTGCATATAAACAGTAACTTCAGCGCTTTGCTTGAATTAAATCTCAGCTTTATGATTGTGTTCACTGTTGTGCGTGAAGCTATTTCTTATTTCGCAAAGGAAGCAATAGGTAGGCACCAAAACAAAAGTTAAAACTTAATCATATCTGGTCTTGTAATGGATGAAATGCATGCCGAATTGAGAAGGACAGTCCCAAAAAGTCAACGATTTTAAAAGTTAAATTCTCAAGTATATTAAGCTTCTCAACTAAAATAATCTTCAGATTCGCCTTTTTGTAACCGGAGTTCGGCTCGTCCTCCTTCAGAATGTGCCTCTGCTGTTCGGTGTCTCAGTGAAATGAGACCCAACCCGTTCTCCTGCACCTCGGACTGCCTCAACCGGCTTACCGACAACAAACACGAGCGGATCAGGACGCGGATCATCACTCGGTGTCATCGATGACGTCTCACCTGTAGCTTTAATACGCCTCGACCGACTTGGAAGGTAGCGGACTATGAGGAGTGTGCGACATGTTTAACGTCATTCACCAGGGTCGGAAATACGTCCCCACGCGCTCCGCTCTCACGGACGACTCTCCGCTGACCGTGCGGGCCGTCCATATCAACAAATCCCCGGGCACGCGGACCGAGGCGGCCGAGGCTACTCGGTCGCCGCCGGTTGCTAAGATGCGGATCTCCAAGGCCAACAAAGGCGCGGTGGTGAGAGCTGTCCGGCTGAACCCGTCTCCTCCGGCCAGTCTGGAGAGCCTGGAGGCGGCGTGGAGTGAGGGGAAAACACCGGGGGGTTCACCGGCGGGTTCACCGAGCCACCGGAGGAGACACAGCGAGGGGGGAGCCGTCGGGAACGGGATGGAAGGTCACGGAGGAGGGCCACCGCGGGGCCGGAAACGAGGGTTCAGACCCCCCGATGTGAGGACCATCTTCTCCCCCGGAGAGAGGGACCCCAGGGTGAGAGAGGAGTCCGGGGAGGGACACAGCTTTGAGCCCGGAGCCGGAGACACCTGGTGTGATGTGTGCTGCAACTACATCTTCCAGCATGGCCTCACCTGTGCAGGTGAGTCCGGAGGTGATGGGTCGTGTGTAGGGGGGGGGGAGGGGACTCTGAGATAAGGGACCCCCCTAGACTTATTTAAACTTCATGGTGTCTCTGTTCAGATTAAATGGAAATCTAAGATCCACTGCCTTTCAATTTGAACATTGTCATGCCACAATTGAACAACAAATCCAGTTTTCTTAGAAAACAAACTAAAAAAATCATCTTTAGACCCTCCCACATGCAGCCAGTGTAATATTGTCAAATTAGATAATTAATCAGTAATCAATTACATTATTTTCAAGGGTGAATCTAATATTGACCCCGTTATACATATTTATCCATGATGAGACTCATATTATTACATGTCAGGTTTTTATGAAAGATTCTGTTCAAACAACAACAGAATAATCAGGGACCGACCGCAATGAAGGTAATAACATTTTGAATAAATAAAGAAATATGAAAAAGTAAAATGACAACAAGTGGATTCCTTAAAATACTTTAAAAACTGCAGAGTTTGGTTGGTGGCCTCAGTTCTACAACCCTGGCAGAGAGTTAACCTTCTAACCTTTTCAGGTTAGAAGTAGGAGCCAATGTTATTATACGATATTTTAAACTTTCCCTCTGTCCGTCTGACTAAATGCTGTTTATGTCACATCAAGGGAAAAAAAGAGTCAAACATTTGCTTGTTTCAGCTTTCTAATTGTGAGGCTTTGCTGCTTTTTAACGTTTTATATTATCTTTGAGTTTTGGAGTGTTGGTCAAACAAAAGGAGCAGGTTTAATGTTTGTCTCCGGAGGGATTGTGTTGATCACAGTTTCATCCCCTATCCTACGTCCAAGGCATTAGACATGGGGAAGTGATAGAAGGGATTTTTCAGGAGCACCACATGTTTGATGACATGAGTGGGCGGGGCTCTAAAACGCAGCTCAGCAGCTGGAATGCAGTCGGTTATGCAGATGGACCGGTTCAGGTCTCTGCGAGTACAAACTGGACCTTCCTCCTGGTCCACTTCTCTCTGAGGAACAATGGAAAGAGGAAACAGAAGCAGACTCTCCTTTCTCGTGCCTCAAGCCTGCCCAGGTTCATTTTGTTAGTATTGACAAGGTTTTGAATATTTAACAGCTGCTTTTTCACCATCAATCGCTGAAAAGAACAGTATTGATTGATATTTTCTCCGACCAACGTAACCAAAACAACAACAATGATGTGGTTGACCATTATGCCAACTTTTATTAGCAAACTTCAGAAGAACTTGTTGGAAAAAATGGTGTGAAATCTAAACTTCAGCTTTAAAGAGAGACAGAGAAGAAAAAACAATCGTTATCATTCAAATGAAATGTTGAATTTGTGAATAAAACAACAGTAAAATCAGTTTTAACCGCTTCAGTTGGATGTGACGTGACTGTTAGCTCACTTTAGGTAACAAACTTAAGACATCTTAAAAATAGTCCAGCGTCTGTTTGTCAATCTGCTGTTTCAAGGTCAAGATCAAATATGTGCAGCCTCTTTGTTTGTAATCCCAACAATAAACATTAGTTGGTTTAAATTCAGATCAATAGACCAACTAATATGACCTTAATTGACTGCAATATTTCATTTAAAACATACGGCAACCTATCATAAAGGAAATATTAAACCCAGACGGAAAACAAAGTGTCTTCTTACTCGGCCTTTTAACCTCTCTATGTTTACATCACATCGAGCTCTTCCCGTTTTCCCAGCAGAGCTGATGGACTTTATGTGTATGTATCCAGTGTGTGGGCTCTTTTAAAATGCAGCTGATTGCCACTCAGGAAGCCTGTTAAAGGTCCATCACGCCGCCTCAATGTCAACCACGTCTGTTCTGAAAGGAAAACTCATGTTTCAGACGAGAGCAAACTTCCAGAGGAGACATGTCGTCTCTAACGTCCTCTGTGTCTCTGCAGGACACTCGTTCACTTATTAACACACACAAAACAGTCACCTATAAGTCCGGAGAGCCACAGCAGTTCAGTTATTCTTTTAAAAATTAATTTCTGCATGCAAGCAGGTCCAACACATTCAGTTTACAGTATAAAGATCTTTTGGTTGATTTAAAATATACAGTCCATTCTGGCTTTCACTGGATTCATGGATTTGTGTTTTTTTTTTAAACATTTAATTAATTAATTAATTAGGATGAATTAGGATGAGGATGAGTGCAGACAGTAAGAAGCTCTATTGTGCTTTGATGAATTAGAAGAAACATATTCTATTTCCCTGTGAATTAAGTGTATCATAGTGCTAATAAAGCCTTTACAGATTCTACCTACCTTCCTTTTTTTGTTTACAAAACTTTACATATGTCACACCAGATTTACATCGAATAAGATTTATTTTCACCTTGCATGATAATCTCACTAAAAGAAGATATGTACTTTTTGCAGTTGTTGTCAGCAGTCTCTGGTGGACAAACTATGCAATTCAATATTTTTATATTATTTGACAGATGTCTAAGTATTAACTGTAAAAATTGTGATATTTAAGTAAAAAGGAAAGTGTATTTAATTTGAATTATTATTATTATTAATATTAGGTTTTGTAAAAGTTCTGAAGATAAAATTACATTTTACAAAATTACACATTTCTTTTACAGAATTTATTGACAGAAAAATCAGCAAATCCTCACATTTGAGAAGCTGTAAAATGACACGATTATCCAAATAGTTGCCGATACATTTTCTGCCAAGTTGACTTATGGGTCATTCCGTGTCATTTCATTAAATTTCTGAAAATCTTCCCACCTGACCATCTCAGAATGTCCTGAAAAAATTAAAGTACAAAGACACACTTGTTACTAGGACAAATCCAAAATATTAGGTCTCTACTGTCAATACTTTTCTCATGAAACATCATTGAATGAAGGGTAGTTTAGACGGTTTTTGGCATCATGCTCTGAAAAGCCATATTTAAACAGCAATATCTGGAAAACTATCTCACCTGTGGCCTTCAAAATTTCTACAGTGTATATCTGTTACTAATAGCCTCCAGACATGGAATATCAGGGGTGTAGCTCAATGATAACCTAGTATGGTAGGTACTTTTAATAAAGTAGTACATTTGAAGAGTGGCTGAGCTCCCATTTTTGCAGATAAAAGACTTCTATCACTTCTGCCTCTATCTCTGGTGTTAGCTTAAACATTCTACAAAATATGGTTTCTCTCAGATGATTAGTTTCACAGATATTAAGGCTCAAAAATGGAAGTAAACACATCTTTGCCCAAATTCAGAGCCATATTCCAAAAAACTGACAACACGTATCAGGTCCAAACTTACTTTTTTTGAAAGATCATATTCTTGTTAAAATCTTATTAAAAAATCGGGAGGGTGTTTTGCCTCATTTTGTCGCAGTAATTTTTTTAAATCCTGATATTGGTGGGGGTTTTGTGGCTGGTTTTGGTACTGCATGTCCTAACAGCCTACTAGTAAACATCACAGCAGGGCAATTCAATTGTGTTTTTTACCATTTACCAAAGACTTACATGTGACTAAATGCTACTGATAAATTTAGCCTCATGAAAACATTAAAATGTAGCACAGTTGTAGTTACAGAGGCAATAAGTCCTTGAATGTGAGTTGAACATGCTGAAAGCAGCTTTCAATGTCTTAAACCATGAACAAACATGATAGCATAATATTGAAGACTGTACATTTTGTCATACTTTAAGTACATAAATTACACAACCAAATCAAATAATAATCTTAATTTGAGCATAAAGATTTTACATTACAGTAGAAAAGTCTCCAAAGTTGATATTGAATAACAATTTGTCTCTATGCTCACTATGAGACAATATGTGAGTTGTGAGTTGTGATCAGAAATGGTGGATAGGAAGTATCAGAGATGTTTCAGATGAAGATGTACTGATTCAGCTCATGCACCCACATGGCCCTGCCAAGAGTTTCTACTGGCCAAGAAGAGAAGACATGTGCAATGTCCCACTGCAGCATAGAATTGCAAGGATTGACGTTCCCTCTACAGAAACTGGGCGCATGTATGCCATCAAAAAATATGAGCACAACAGAGCAGAGATGTACATTAGACAATTTGTAAAGTGACTGACAAATTAATGAATGTGACGAAGGAATTGGATCTAAAAGATGAAAAATGTGTGATCCCTCATAGTGAGCATAGAGCTACACCCCTGATATTTCATGTCTGGAGGCTATTAGTAACAGATATACACTGTAGAAATTTTGAAGGCCACAGGTGAGATAGTTTTCCAGATATTGCTGTTTAAAAATGGCTTTTCAGAGTATGATGCCAAAAAACGTCTAAACTACCCTTCATTCAATGATGTTTCATGAGAAAACTGTTGACAGTAGAGACCTAATATTTTGGATTTGTCCTATTAACAAGTGTGTCTTTGTACTCAAATTTTTTCAGGACATTCTGAGATGGTCAGGTGGGAGGCATTTGATGAAATGACACGGAATGACCCTTAGCGTTTCAGCTGCATTCTTACATTTTCATGTTTTTTTTCTTTGCAAAAACCTTTATTTGTGAAGTAATGGAAGCCATAGAAAGTACAATATTCTGAAATGTATACTAGAAAGTTGCATTTACTCAAAGTACAATTATCTTAAATGGATACTGATACTGGAGAAACCCCAGTTCATCACAGTAAATTAATGTATTCAGGACAAACCGGGTCAGACTGGAATACGCCCCCCAACCCTTCTCTCTCTCTCTCTCTCTCTCTCTCTGCCACTCTTCCTGCTGGTCTCTCGTCCTCTCGTCTCTTTGTCTCGTTCTCATCCAGATGAAGTAACAGAAACCTGCCACACAGATCCGGACTGCTTTGTCTGAGTGGGTTTAACGTTGCAGCACGTGTGTGTGTGTGTGTGTGTGTGTGTGTGTGTGTGTGTGTGTGTGTGTGTGTGTGTGTGTGCGTGTGCGTGTGTGTGTGTGTTCATCAGTGAGGCGGTAGAGGTCGTTTAAGTTGATCTCCATCTGGTCTCAGTGGGATAAAACTCCTCCGGCTGCAGCTCAGACTTGTATATTTGTGGCTTTCAGAATAGCAAAGTGTATGTTTGCTCTGAGCTAAATAATAATATCAGCATGCTAACATGCTCACAACGCTGACATCAGCTGATGTTTTGGAGGGATGATTTGGAAGTGAGAGCTGTGGTTTCTTAAGAGATTTAAGCGACTATGTTTAATTACTGTCGAATCATTGACCCAAAATGAAATATCCTGGTTTAATGTCAAACGTGAGCTTGTTGTCAAAATAACCATGTTGTGTCTTTGGTTAAAAAACAGAAAATAAGACTGAAGCAGGGAGGAAGCATCCTTTTGTACTCGGTGAAGTTAACACAGCAGAGGAAGAGTTTCACGTTGCAGCGTCGTTTATTGTGGAGGACGGAGGCTCATTTTAAACCATTGTGCAAAATACTGATGCTGCCCAGTGTGTATGTGTGTGTGTGTGTGTGTGTGTGTGTGTGTGTCATCAGCTGCCACAGATGAGTGTATCTTGTCTCTTGTGGAGCCAAACTGCCACAGCGACTGAACAAACAAGGGCCGGCAGGAACGGGGGTCAGTGTGTGTGAGGGGGAGGGACCAGTCTGGACCCGGCAGAGCCAGAGGGACACGATGGTTGACGGAGAAGGATGATGGTGGATCTGTGTCTCTGGATTTCAATCAAACGTCTGGATTCTAAAACACATTACGAAGAGCGTGTGTGTGTGTGTGTGTGTGTGTGTGTGACAGAGAGAGAGAAATGGGCTTCGCTAAAAAGTTTTGCAAAACTTTGAACAGAGTGTCAGGATTTTTCTATCGCTTTCCCAAAGTGATGCGACGCTCCGGACGAGTGGAGGTCAGTCTGCTGTGGAGGAACGCCGGTGAGTCCGAGTGTGTTTCCAGCTTCCCTTTAATCAGCAGCTCATTTTTGATAAGTGGAGAGACCAAGACATGAAACTGTTTACTGTCGTGTGTGTGTGTGTGTGTGTGTGTGTGTGTGTGTGTGTGTGTGTGTTGTACAGTAGTAATATGATAACTCTTTTCATTCTCAAGTTTGATTACACGATAAAAGACCCGAACACACGTCCAAACATGTAGAAAGAAAAACATTATCAAGAAACAGAAAAGAACAGATGGCTGCTTTATTCAGCAGACACCTGTCTGTCCACACACACACACACACACACACACACACACACACACACACACACACCTGTCTTTGTCTCCTGACTAATGTAGAAGTATTTCCAGCTAATGATCTCAAACTTCTCCCTTTTTTATGAATTTGCAACTTTTTATTCCATCACATAACAAATGAAATGCATCCATAAAACACCAAATTACACATAAGCAACAATATCTGCAAGCTTTCTTTTTTCTTCGAGCGAGACGCTGAATATACCTTCTGCGTTCTCGCCGACTTTGACCTCTGACCTCTGAGCGTTTCAGCAGGTGAGTGTTAGAGGAGCTCTGGAGGCTCATTGTGCTTCTCTGCACACACAGACCTGATTAGAGCGCCTGTGCTAAAAACAACCGTCTGGTTTGTGCTTTCTGACCTTTGACCTCTGAGCTGAAATCCTGCTGAGTTTAACAATAAGAGCTCTCTGTGTGGTGGTTTACAGGCTGCTGCTGCTGCTACACATTGTTAGCAATTATTGTTTTTTATGTATATATTATGTACCAACTTTCATAAAATATAAACTAATATGAACTATTATATCATGTTTTTTACGTACATTTGTCTGTAAATCACAATGTTTTAGATTGTTATTATCATGTTAAAATGAGCTTTGTATTGAAATTTAACAGAGGGTTCAGATTTAATAATAAACATTACACATAAACATTATTACGAAAGTCACTTTACAGGTAAACTTAAATGGAATGTTTGTGTGTGTTTCAATAACAAAATGAATATTAAGTCATAGCAAAACATTTTGCTGTCAACATGTCATCAATTTCTGTTTATTTTAATCTGACAATGAAAATACATAAAATAACCCCCCTCAAATATAGTAAATATATATATATAGTATGTATATATAGTCTATATCTCAGTACATACAGACTAGACCTTATATAAATGCTGAGCCATAATTGTTGCTCATTATGTAAAAGCTGAATGGTTCAAGAGTTTGTGTGTCTGACTTTCCTCTGATTGAGTCGGATCGATTGTTGGCGTCTGGGAAAAGCTTTTATCCCTGAGACAGCAGAGAGAGAGACAGACAGAGAGACAGACAGCAGAGAGACAGACAGCAGAGACAGCAGAGAGACAGCAGAGAGACAGCAGAGAGACAGACAGCAGAGAGACAGCAGAGAGAGACAGCAGAGAGACAGCAGAGAGACAGACAGAGAGACAGACAGCAGAGAGACAGCAGAGAGAGACAGCAGAGAGACAGCAGAGAGAGACAGCAGAGAGACAGCAGAGAGACAGACAGAGAGACAGACAGAGAGAGACAGCAGAAAGACAGACAGAGAGACAGCAGAGAGAGAGAGACAGCAGATAGAGAGACACAGAGACAGCAGGGAGACAGACAGACAGACGGACAAAGGGAGACAGAGAGAGACAGCAGAGAGACAGACAGAGAGACAGCAGAGAGAAAGCAGAGAGACAGACAGAGAGACAGCAGAGAGACAGACAGAGAGACAGCAGAGAGAGAGAGACAGCAGATAGAGAGACACAGAGACAGCAGGGAGACAGACAGAGAGAGAGAGAGAGACACACACAGATAGAGAGAGCGATGCACAGAGGGAGACAGACAGAGAGATGGACAGACAGACGGACAAAGGGAGACAGAGAGAGACAGACAGAGAGACAGACAAAGAGGGAGACAGAGAGAGACAGACAGAGAGACAGGGAGACAGAGGGAGACAGAAAGAGAGATAGATAACGAGACAGCTCCTCCTCAGTCCAAATATGGTCACTTCCTTCACTGGTTGCAAAATTTGAGATGTCGAGCTTGAGGCTTCAATGGATGTGGTTACCATGACTACGTCCACTTCTTATAGCCTGTGGTCAGATGGTATCATCAGCTGTAACATGCACTGTAAACAAGGAGAAGCTCTGCCAACAACACACACAGAGGGAAAGCATTAGGCATTACTCAGGTAATCCAGCTCCCAGCTGTTTGCTGCTTCATTCATGCTCTGAATGTTGTTTCCTGTTCCTTTAAGACTTGAATGAAGACTTTAAAACCCACGTGATCATGTTGAGATATTTCACTGAAAATGAAAAACCCATGCAGTGTGCATCATGGGCTGGATGTTTGGATTGGTGGATGTAGAAGGCTCGTCCTCGGTGGATCAAGCTCATTGTCAAAAGGATGAGAGGGTGAACGGGGGGGGGGGGGGTACAGCAGGAAACACGCTCGTCATAACAAGCTACGTAAGTGAGCAGAGAGAAGCAGAGCGGAGAGAGAGTTGATGACTGAGTCAGCAGTCAGCAGTCAGCAGCCCTCCTCGCTGCCCGTCTGTGTGTCCACCACACTGTGGCCTCCATTTGACTGTTAAATCACCCACTCAGCACATCGACACACAGACAGGGAGGCAGAGAGACAGCGAGGCAGTGAGACAGAGAGATCCTGGAGGCTGGTGGACGCTGAACGCGGCCGAGCGACACTGTAAAAGACTGCAGGGAGAAAGTGTGATTGCTCCTGTGTGTGTTTCTGTGTGTGCGTGTGTTACTGTGTGTGTGTGAGGGAGGGGAGGGGGGGTGTTGAGTTGTGGGTGAGGTGAAGATGGGAGATGGGAGCGGCCATGTGCAAACTGTCGGATAAAGTCGGACAGCACGTGAAAAAGAGGTCGCCAGGTAGGGAACGTATATACTCTCTCACTGTGTGTGTGTGTGTGTGTGTGTGTGTGTGTGTGTGTAATAGTCCATTAGAAGTTAACTGATGATTAATAAGGAACTAAGGGTGCCCAACATGGACAAAATCATTGTGATATTAGAATGTTGTGATATGTTCTTATCTTCAGTGTACAAGTACAAGTAAAAGTAGCGATACTACAGTGTAAAAACTCCTCTGTGTTCACGTTGTTGTTTGATCGTCTGACATACATGTTGTCTGATTGTTTTGTTTGTCACACTTTCACGTTTTGGCCTGGAAGCTTTCTGGAAGGTTGTCGATGTGAGTTTGTCACATTCAAACCTGTTTATCACAATCATTTTAATACAGTTTACGATCGTTTCCACAGAGAGCAGAAACACGACTGGAAATCATCTTTTATTTGAGCATCTTTAAACTCCACGTCTAACTAGAAAGATGTAAAGTGATGCTTCTGTGTGATTCCTTGTGGAGAAACTCAGTTTTACAGTTTGATTAAATATCTTGTAATTGAATAAATAAACAGTTTATATGAAATAACATGGTGATAACTTTGAGTGAGTATGTGATTATTATTACCAGATATCATACCACAATATGATCCCATTGAAAGACGATCCATTATTATATTGAATTTTTGCCGAGCATTAATTATTATTGTTAAATGATATTTTACATGTATTCGTCTCACGGTTTACTGTGACCGTTATGCTCCACAACACCAAGGGAAACTCCTTGTAAGTCAAAACCAACTTTGCGATAAACTGATCAATTCTGGAAGGAGAAAAAAACTCCATTGGAGTTATTTGGAGTCATTTTTTGAAAATGTTTAATGTTTTATAGCTCAAATACTGCGTGACCTTGCTTTGATGTCAGAATTTGCATGGTTTTGTTTTTTATATGCAAATGTGATCTCTGACCTCAACTGACTGGCTGTTGTTATCAGAGTGCTATTTGCATATACGTTACACACACACACACGCACACACACACACACACACACACACACACACACACACACACATATGTGACTTTTCCAAGCCCTCTATTTATTCCACAATCACTGACTGAATGCTGGTTTGGTGTCTCTCCAGGCTGTAAGTACGCGTGTCACGCCGCCTGTCGGGACCGGGTGTCACTCGACTGTCACCCTGCTGCTTCCCACGTCGGTCAGGACCAGCTCAACAACAACAACACGCCGCCACACGTGAGTACACACTGCACTGTGTGTGTGTGTGTGTGTGTGTGCATCCTCTTTACTTCCTCTTTCTTTATCTCCTATATAAAGCACCCGGTTCCCTTTATTTAAATCAAGGTCTAAGCCATTACCATTGAAGGAATTAATGTTATATAACTCATGTCAAATTAAAATAAAATAAAAAGCTCTTGTTTTGTATCATCCAGTCAAAGTATTACACTCCACTTGAACTATATATATCTATTTATTTAGTGTCCGGTGATGCATTCAATTATGTCTAAGAGCCTTTTCCACAATCATAAACTTCAGAGTAATAGTCTGCTTTAAATAGTATTTGACCACAAGGTCCAGTTGGGTCTTGTCCGGAGCTTTCAATCATATTGCATGATCTTCCTCAGCAGATGATTGTTCACACCCTTTTTTTTTTTTTGTTTCTCTCTGAGCACTTAAAGGACATCCATGTTGCTTCATTGAATTCTTGAGCTCGGAATCAGTTGTTGTCAAAACTAACTTTTTATATATAAACTATAATAGTGAATTATATTATAAGACCATGCATGAATGTTGGGTCAGCATCAGTCTTTGTGTTTCTCTGTATTTATGGCTAAACCTGATTCACGATCAGCTTAAATTGAATTCTCTCCCGTTTGTTTTGGAAAAACTCCAGAGGTATTGATGTAGTACAGCGCATCACCACAAGAAGGCGATGTAGTCCAGTGCTGCTGGTGAAGTCTGGTCATCCTTGGCCAACATAAAAGCGATGTGCTGCCAAAATGATTAGAATAACTGTTTAGTATTTCCCGGTGTCAGCTTCAGAGTAATAATGTAATCCCTTTGTGCTTTTCTGCAACACTGGAAACAAGAAAGAGTAAGAAAAATGTCAAAAGGAACAAAATGACAATTCCATGAACATCATATAAAAGTATATAAACTGATTACATATGACGATGTGTGTGAAGTGACAGCAAGAAGTGTTCCTTTTATTCTTCTGATGTGACGGTAAATCAATACTTCTTGGGTTTTACACTGAACATTCAGACAGATATTTCATTCTTTTCTGGCATTTCAGAGACCAAACGAGGAATATTTAGTAATGAATCTGTAAAATAATCAGCTCATTAAATGAAAACAGTCAAATAAATCATTATGTGACGAATGTGAGATAGTAAGATGATAAAATGTGTCTCAGAGTCCATTCTGCTTTGATAAAACATTGTCGATATACACGCACACCCACAATGCATCACTCACCAAGAATGGCCTGTGTGTGTGTGTGTGTGTGTGTGTGTGTGTGTGTGTGTGTGTGTGTGTGTGTGTGTGTGTGTGTGTGTGTGTGTGTGTGTGTGTGTGTGTGTGTGTGTGTGTGTGTGTGAGAGAGTGTGTGTAATTCTTAAGAGGACAGCTCTGTATTATATTACACAGCTGTATCTCTGATTGTGTGTGTGTGTGTTCGTGTTGGAGTGTGAGTGTAACACGATCTCAGAAACTATTTGAATCACCACACTTGTGAGGACGTACACACACACACACACACACACACTGATGCTGAGTTTGGTGCTGTGGTTTTTTTTAGGTTGAGTCAGTTATTTTATAAAAATACACTTATTGTGTGTTTACAGCTGGATGCAGTTGGGTCAGTGTGTGTGTGTGTGTGTGTGTGTGTGTGTGTGTGTGTGTGTGTGTGTGTGTGTGTGTGTGTGTGTGTGTGTGTGTGTGTGTGTTTCAGCTGGAGGACATGTACAGTATGTATTCTTTGAGCGTGGGTGTGAAAACAAATGTGTGAACGTACTTTATTGGTTCGAGGAAATTGAACAACTTCATGCTTCATCACTCACGCTTGTCATATCGCCAGAGTGACCCACTAAACACACAATGTCAGTGTAACTGGATGTGAATGCTCCTCCATGTTGTTCTGTATACACAACAACCTGGTCTACAACAACACAACGCCACCAGAGACACACTTAGATATAACTGAAGTCTGACGTCAGACCTCGTTTCAGGAGAGACGGACCTCAGACTCTTTATTTAATCACAAGTACTGACTGACTAATATAATCAGCACTCAATTCAATCAGCTGGACTAAAGATGGACACAAGCACTGCTGAACTATGTTGTTGTGTTTCCGTTTATTTGTGTCTAAACCATCACCAATCCTTAGAATCGGGACTAATTTCGTCAGTCTGACCCACTTTTATTTATCTAGACAGCAGAGATCTGTTTATTCTTGTTTATCCATTTAAATCCATCTTGTGATGTCTCGGTTACTATGGAAACTCTTTTTGGGGTCATTATATCCAATCCAAATGTCAGTTTTTCATTTTAATTGAACTGAAATTAACTAACAACTAACAGTAGAAACTTTACTTCTGCATTGATTAACAAGTTATTAAACTCCCAGTGATAACGTGCTAATATCTATATAACCACAGCCTGAGCACCGGTACAGTATAAGTCCTCCTCCTGCCATGTGATTGGTGCGGCCAAAGGGAGAGACGGTGAATGATTGACGGAGAATACATGGTCATGGGGTCCACTTCCTGTCCGCTGGGAAAGACAAACACAGGCGGAGCGAGAGGAGCGAGAACAAAGGGAGGGAGAGTAAATATGGAGTCCAGAGAGGGAGGAATGTTTTCTCTGTGGCTCTAATGGAGACTCATTAACACCAACGGGTCACATAGATGATGTCAGATTAATGAGCTTTTCAGGAAATCATCAGAGGATGGTGTGAAGGTTCAGATCTCCTGAGTTTCTTCTCTGATACGTGATATAAGGAGAAACACCTTGTGAAGGCGTTTGTATTATTGCAGAAATAACAAAGATTTATGATAATTTTCACAAAGGATTTTGATGATTTTTTTTTAATGTAAATTCAAACACCCGTAGTTAAAAGCTAACGTAAGGCTGTAAAGGAACAACACCGCGGTCACATGACTTCACATGACGTTTAGTCGTCTCATTTAGACAAAAATGCTTCAAAATTCACCAGAGAGGTATTTAATGACGTAGTTTACGTCGTAGAACAAAATGTCTCTTTAACTTGTTTTAACCACACGTTCAGAAACCCTGTGATTCTGAGGCGGGAACAGGAAGTGTAAACATACTGACTCCTCTCCAGGTTTTAGGACTCATTCCTGCAGCATCCTGTTGCTCTCCAACCGGCCCAAATCCATTTATGTCATCGGATAATGTGTTAATCGTTTTAATTTGAGGAATGACACTTGGATGGATGTGAGGTCTGACATAGCATCATGTTAGCGTCGCTAAACGAAGCCGTTGACGAACCTTTCCCTGCTGAACGCCACTAAAACAAAATTCAAAAGACGTCAACAGGTTTCATGTTCTGAAAAATGTGGGAACCTCTGTTTTAAGAGGTAACTCATAGTAATAGTACAACATTTTTGCTATTATCCCTTAAATGATCATGTGACTCCTCAGATTTACATCCTGCAAACAGTCTTTTTTAACGATTTACTGAAAGTCGTTAGGAAGAAAAGCAGAGAGAAAATTACATTTAGAAAATAAAGAAGGAATGTTTGTGTTTGAGGTTTTATGGTTACTCATTAACAGCTATTGGCTTGGTTAGTGGCGTGTTGGGGGGGAGGGGGGGGGGGGGTTCTACAGTCAATACACACTCTCAAGCAAAACCAGCAGGAAGGAAAACTGTTGTAAAAGTTGAGAAAACATATTCCAGCGTGGGAACATTTTTCTCTTCTTTGTGTGCTGGTTTCTTTCTTTCTTTCTGCCTTGTTTTCTCGTGTTAAAGATGGACTTTTCTCTACCGTGTGGCTGCAGCCTTTTGTACTTTGTGTTTATGACTCAGCTGTTAGGTCACCTGTCTTTAGGAGGGTTGGACTGACGGGTCTTTAAAAGCTGATTTGTGGGCTTGTTTTCAGTAAGAATACTCTGATAAGGGCTTATGGTGCTTTCTGTCAACATTATGTTTTATGTTAATGCCTGAATTTGGATTTAGATCATTGATTTCTGAATAATATCATGCATTTTATCCTGTAAAATCATAATTATAACAACATTCGTTCACAATTAATCTAAGAAAGCAAAGAAAACCCCAAAATGGGTGTAGAGATGTTTTAGTTAAAACTATTATTTGGCAACATATAGTTGCACATGAGCATAAGGTTTGCATAAGAATTCTGCTCATCGGCCCAAACAAACCTGTTTGAACGTGTTGAGATGGTTCTTCAGTTCTTAGAAAGTGGATTCTGAGGTAGTTTCCTTTGGACGGCCATGATTTACTGATGAGAGAGAGAGAGAGAGAGAGACAGAGAGAGAGAGAGAGAGAGAGAGAGAGAGAGACAGTCGGTTAGTTAACTCAAGTGATTAAACAGGATCTCAGTTTCTCTTTCTAATCACTTCCTGTATTTGTATATTTGTATTTGTTTTATGTGTTGCACAACAGACACAAACAGATTTAACTTTCTCAAGAGGAAACACACACACACACACACACACACACACACACACACACACACACACACACACACACACACACACACACACACACACACACACACCTAAATCAGGCTAAAACCAACAACTGCAGCCACTGAATCATGTGGAGGTTTAAAAAGTGCACAAACAGTGTTATTCTAGATGGTTCACCTCCACACAACCTTACACCACACACACACACACACACACACACACACACACACACACACACACACACACACACACACACACTGTTTTATTGCCACTGCATTAATCACTGTCAGAAAGTTTACTGTCCCACAAGGTTTTTTAAGCCTGCTACTGAATCATGTTTTCTTGACTGCATATAAAAGGAATACTTTGATATTTGGGAAAATATGCTTATTGGTTTTCTTGCTGACAGTAACATAAGGAGATTGATACCAAACTCATGTCGGCACCAATGAAGACTTTGCCTGAGGGAATTACCCACAAGTCATAGCGTCGAGACATTAAACACAGGTTTTCCAGGGGAAGCCCGGAGGAATTCATAAAAAAAGGTGACAAAGATTAAACACTCAATAAAAAACAGTTGTAATGATAGGGATAGGAGCATTAGGCTACACACTGGGTTTGTTCATTAACCATTTATTTTCATTTGGCTTATTGATGCTGCCTTAACTAAAAGAACTAAATAAATGATTTAAAAATGATGTCTCTTCTTGGATGATTCGAGCCTGGAAGACGTTCAAATCAGGCAGTAAAAATGTAAATAATAAAAACATCATCAAAGTAACATGACCTGTCAAGTGCTGTCCCGTTTGTATTTATCTCATAAAATATGGTCTTGAGTTGTTATTAAAGTCTTTAGACCATTTTGGGTGGAAAATCCTTAGAATAAGTTCAGATAGAGGATTGTTTAATGTTCCGGTCTCTTGAGGTTCTCTTGTGCAAGGCACTAAACCCCCAATGTCTCCCATGTTAATGCTCACTGACCATCACAACACAGTGTAGCTACTTTTGAAATAATGTCTGGGTGTCCCTCAAGTATCTCATCACTATCTAACATCTGGTTCCATACTCTTCTTCCTGTAAACAAACATCATCACATCTGCTTATCATCCCTCTCTTCCTCTTCCTTGTATATCTCTCTTAATCTGCCCTTTCCTCCAGTCCTCTAATCAGCCGTCTATTGTGTTAAAGCAGCACAAGTAGCATGGAGGTTTACCTGAGTCTCGAAGGAAATCAAACTTGTTCAGATAAAACATGTTTATATAAAAGGCATATGTCAGTTTTGCAGGCAAGACGTATGCACAAAGTAACTGAATCAGTCACAGTAACAAGTTAAAATTTGACGAGACGAGCCAGATACCTCCCTCAGGAGTTGGTGGAGACCAAAAACAGAGCTTTTAGAGTTTGTGGAAAATGCATTTTTGCAGATATTTTCCATTTTATGAAATGGTGCAGCCACACAAAAAAAAACATGCTGTCTTGAGTTTAAATGATCCACTCAGTAAATAAGCATCAGCTTTAATGAAGTGGATGCGGAGAGAAAAATACATTTAGTATGCTAGGTTACCAAAATAGTGTACAAAAACGTTAAAACTGCTTAGAAAGAGGAAAAATGTTCCAATGTGGTAGGAAAAACAATAGTGAAAGACAGAAGAACATGTCAAACACAGACAGACTGCAGGAGCTGAGTTTATAAGTTGTGCTTGAATAAAAAGAATAAACATCAGACAACCACAAAGATTTATGTCCCCAAAGCCACATAGATTTGAAACAAAAAGGTCTGAGTGATGTGAGTGTATTTTTGGGGAAACTGGCCTTTGCTGCTTCTTTTCAATGCCAAAGACACAAAGAAACATCTGATGAGTTATCAAAATGATTTTATCCAACCCCTGTATTGTCAAATAAACTGCCCCGGAGAGACAAAGAGACTCGACGACAGTAACAGAGATGAATTATAGCAGCCAGAATGACACTGTAATCTTTGTGGATTGTGAAGGATTAACTCCTCGGTCAGATGCAAGTCTGACAGACAAAAGCTCCCCCATCATCAGCTGCCTGTTGCAGAAACAGGACACCAGCCGCCGGCTTAGAGACCCACCAACAGACGAGCCCCATTGATTTCCTTCATTTTTGGCTCCTAACATGTCCCAGCATGGCCAGCAGTGCCAACGCTTTTTTTAAGCTGAGTTACCGCCAGCTGAGCCCCACGACGCCCCTGAGGAGGCTTTTTGGGGTTGAAATAATAACTGGATATTGTTTTTATGGTTGTGTAATCATGTGACACTATTAAATCCAGGTGAATGAAAACAACAGGTGCTGGTTTTTGAGGAAGCAGGATTAAAAGCCAGAGCCGGTCCAGTAAACCTTCATGTTGCAGAACATTTGTATTCTCAGTGTGTTTCACTGTGAAAATCCCAGGTAACAAACTCCTGTTCTGAAAAGTGAAGCCAATGCTGAAGCGCCTTAAACTTGCATTCTCTCTGCTGGCCATCAGGGGGTGACTCCGCTACAAGAAGTCTGATCGTATAGAAGTCCATGAGAAACTACTTCTCACTTGATGTATGTCGTAAACATTGTAAACATGAGTTTATGGTCTAAGGGCGGGGCTAATCTGTGATTGGCAGGTCACTACAGCGTCCTTGCTACCGCTGCGGCCACGCTACCAATGCAGTTAGCTACTCAGATGACTTCAACACTGTAGAGTTGAATTATGAAGATAGATTCGTTAGCTGCTTCACACCAGAATCCAGGTGGATCCAGATCCAGTAAGGTTGCTGCTCGGGGTGCAGCTCTGCTGCTTGTGTGTGCCTCAGCTCCACCCGTTGCTCCTCCACAGTCCAAATATGGTCACTTCCTTCACAGGCTGCAAATATCCAAGATGGCGATTGCCAAAATGCTTGAGGCTTCAAAACTGTAGTCCACAACCCAACGGGTGAAGTCTCCATGACTACGTCCACTTCTTATAAACAGTCAGTGGGAAGTACTCAAAAATAACTGCAAGGGTTAACAGTTGCACCATCTTAGAAATAAAGGCAACTCGACTAACTAGAACCCTATATGGTTCTTTGGCTTGTCCTGATATTTTTGCTTCCTGGTAGAACATAATGGTTCCATGTTTTAACCATCCTTTTAGAGGGTCATACCTACATCCATCTGGGAAAGGTTCCACCCAGAGACCCATATGAGAAGTTCTACAGAGAACCCTCCTAGGGTATAATGGTTCCACCCAGAACCCACTCTTGGGGTTCTATACAGAACCTTTCGATCTTCTAAGGATACGAACAAGAATGAACCCTTTATATATTTTATATGCTTTTTTCAGTGCACCAATGACGCAGTGAAACATCAACCAATAATCTGTTTTACTTTTACCCTGTTCTGTTCCATCTGAAACGATGCTGCTAGCCAGTTCCCAGTGCTATTTAACGACATAACTACATCAACTCGAGCAACACTTCAGCAGCAACTCGCCGCCAGTGCAGTTGGCTATGCTTGGCCGCTTTGTTGCTTTTGTTGCCCGTAAAGTGAGCACACCTTAAGCCAAAGTATGTGGGCTGGGAAGACCTTTGCTTTCAATAACCCTTGAAGAACAATTTCTTCTGAAGCGGGTTCCTTCTAAGACCAAGGACTGCTTTTAGTACACTTTTCAACACTTATTCCTAAGAGTATTTCTTAAAGCATGGGTTTCTTTCTCCAATCTACAACACTTTTCACATTCACCCAGATTGTTTTTCCAAAACCTCAATTTTCAGTGATGGGAAAATGTGGGCACGTTGTGAATTAAAGGCCTGACGCAGGAAAGAGTGTGTTTATGTACGAGTCTGCAGGTCTGTGGCCACATTTATGAAAACTCATCACAGAATAAAACCCCATTTAGTTTAGTGTGCAAGGAACTCTGCAAAAGCAAATTCTAAGTCATAGTTCTGCTCAGTTTGTGGGAGGCTCGAAGGCAAACACTAGATCTGTATCAGGGTGGGATGCAGCAGCGGACTCCTCTGTCGGTGTGTGTGTGTGCACACAGTGTATGTTTGTTTGCTCTTATCTTGGAGCCTGTTCTTATCCAGGCGCACAATCTCAGCCTTAGATACCAACCGGTCTGGGTAGAAGCTCACTGTAAATGACACACAGTCACCATTCATGCAGCTTAAACAGAGCAGAGACACACTGACCTCTCACTGTCGGCTAAATAAAAAATGCTGATATGCCGTCGGCTGAACGCGCGCTGGCAGATTGAAACAACAGACGGAGAGTAGAATGAAAACAATGAAGCTCATAAGATAGTATTTATTTGTATGAAGACTGTCACTGTTACTCAGATTAAGTCTGTAGTGGAAGGAGAGACGGTGAGAGGGAGGGAGAGAGATTGCGTTGGCATGGTAAGAAAATCTTATCACGCCAATTAATGTCTTTAAATTGAATTAAACCCTGTGTGTGATTGGCTGGTGACTCTGTATCTCCCACAATTCTGTTATTGTGCTGCTGCTGTGTTGAGTTCAGGCCAGCTGCTTCCTCTCTTCCTGTTGGATTTTAAGTAATTTAATTCAGCATTCGGCAAAAATAATATTTTTTAATGAAAGGGCAATTTCCACTGAATGACCCCGTGCTCATAAAAGTCCCATCGGTCTGAAATCACTTGCTATAATGCGAATTTGAGGGTCAGACTTGTGCATGCAGGGGCTGATATTAGCACACAGTGGGTCTCTTTAATGTATTGTTGATGTCAGCCAGCTTATCACAGTGGGTGGTATCAGCAGAGTCACACGGCTTTACAGGCCTACAGCGGTATAGCTGCCTTCTCACTGTGCTTTATTTAGAGCTGGCTGCTGTATCACGTTTACTACTGTGCAGAAATGCAAAACCATTTCTGATTGTTGTATCAAATAAGTGACACCTGCAAAAGTTGTAAAATACTGATGTGGAACTACAGTTTACATGAACGCTTAAACCAAACTGGACAAGTTAAAACATGACTAAATGAAGAGGATCGCCCAAGGGTTCATCCTCTGGGGACTTTGAATATCAAATGTCAGCAGTGAAGCCAGCCACTCTGTGTCTGCTCACTGTACGAGCGTCATTTGAACATTTTGACTAATATTTGCCTTTGTTTGCTTATTTTATTTTATCAGACCCCAAATAAACTTTACCGTTTTATCCACCTGCAGAAAATATTTTCTACCCAACAATTATTCATTATTAACTGATAAGTCTTTCAAATGTAGCTTCCAGTGGTGCAAGTTACTAATATTTACTTGTGGTGCGAAGTACAATCAACAAGTATATGATGATGTTAATAATCAATTTGATTTTATTAATCTCCAGAGGGAAATTCACAAGATATCGAGCACTGTGCGAAATAAATCATCATAAATTAGAGACATATTTTCCCACCTGCAACACTAAAGTAATGAAGACATTAGTACATATAGGACTTCATATATTAAACATGAATCTAACATTCTGGATAATGAGTACTTCTGGTACTTAAGTATATTTTGATGCCAGTACTTTGTTAATTTTACATTAGTACCATTTAAATGCAGTACTTTTACTTCTAAGCGAGTTTTATTCTGCACTGTGGTGTTGGTACTTTTATTTACTTTTTACTATAAGGAACTTTTATCTAGTTATGAAACACTTTAATACTGCTTTTGGCCACAAGAAACAAAATCAAAGTTCTTCATAGAAGCTTTAATAAAAGATGTGAGTACTTCTTCCACCACTGGCTGCTTTAAACTTGTGTTTCATATCTGTTAAAAGTTTTCTGTTAACATCTGTATTTACTGTCCTTTGTGGGGCGATTCAAACTAATCCGACTTATCATGAAAGCCTTTGGTCTGAACTTAAACAAGGTCACTAAAAGTCCAGCCTTATAGCTCCTTTCATGCTGCTCCCTCCCTGCCACTCCCACGTTAACCATCAATAGCCGTGTAATTCTGCTCCCCAGCTGCAGCGTCGCCCTACGGGGCTGCAGCGTTTGAATTGAAGCCTGCCTCCGTGCTCTCGCCGACTCTCTGTGATTATGTGACACCGAGGCAGCGTGTGATCCTCGTACGGCATTCCTCCGCTCTTTGATCACCAGACACTCAGTGTTAGTCTGTCACGAGGAAATACTGGGCCACCTGGATGCCGGGACGCACAAATACACACAAATCCCAAATCCAAAAATATATAGCAGGTACCCGCCTAAAAACCTCCAACTGCTTTCATGCAACTTGTGGATCAGTTTCACATCCCCCGAGGCTCAGGTTGGATATTCAACACCTGTCACCGAAACGAAGGACGCACACACTCACAGGTGGGACAGGCCGTACCTGGGCCCCACGCTGTGCTGCATGACCATCAACTTCCTTCCCAACTTGCTTCTGCTCAGCTTTTCAAGGCTGTGTGATGTTCACACCTGCAGGCCCCTCTCAGTCCTCCCAGACGACAGGCGGATAGCTGATACATCTTCAAACCCTTCCTTTAAAAGGCCTTGATGCAGACTATCACTTGCTTATTTTTTATTCTTTTGCAGTGTTCCTCATGCTGTTGGCTCCAGTTGGCTCACATAAGCAGCCATAGTTGAATGTGTTAGAAGCAGTGAGAGTGAATAATTCCACCCATGTAGTGCAGTTCCTCTTTCTTCATTTTCAGTCATTCAATTCTGTATTTTAATTCACATTTTAGGGAAAATAAATCCTACATCCAGAAAAGGCTGACGGAGAGCTGTGAAACGTACATTCCTCCCAAAAGTAGCACACTCACTGTTGGTTCCCATGTTTAAACGGAGCTTTAAAACACGCCCACCACTATCTCTGCGCCTGCTGCCTTTAAATTAGAGGACGGCCTCACACCCACCGGCAGGAGAAGAGACAATCCCACACCTGCACCAGCGACCGCGGCGTTGCAGGGTGAGCTCATGGGAGCCTGAGGGGGAAACTGTTAACACGTCTCACCATCCTTCTTGGTTTCACAAATATGACACATTCCTTACAGTTTGACCTTTCACCTGACCTCTCACATCTCTTCTCCCCATGTATCTACTCGCCCCTAACCCAATACAGCAAACACTTCACCACACTGTTGCTACATCGGTCAAGCTCTCCCTCAGCAGTGGAAGAAGTACTCACATCTTACTACATCTTACTGTTGTAAAAGTAACAATACCACTGTGTAGAAATACTCTGTTACAAGACACAAAAGTATCAGCATTTAAACATACTTAAAGTAGCAAAAGTAAAAGTACTCGGCCCTTGATTTTTGAGTATGCAGAGAAAAGAAATCATCATTATTGGGGGTTTATTAACGTTATTCTTAGGGAATTTCTAGATAAATAGAAAAACAACGTGACTGTAATGGATTTGGTTTTGATGTTAAGATGAAGCTTTGCTTTGCAGCTGGATTTGATGCTTTGATGTGTTATTACATTATTGTCTCATCAGCGTGTAGACGTCAGGTGCAGCGCGGTCTGTTACAGCCTGTTGCTGCTTTGAAACCGGGTTCATGTTGAATCAGAGATCCAGCTGCAGACACACACTTAAAATCGTCATCACATGAAACGAGTGAAATGCTTTTAGATGCTGCACCAAATGTAGTCGTGGTTAGTAGGAATCACACACAGCCAAGTTGGTGGCCACGACAAGATGAACATGCAAGTACTTACAAATACACGAATCATCCATACATTCATATTTTCAGATGAATTCAGACAAAAATTATTTATTTCATTCCACGAAGAAAAATGTATCTTTTTTTTTTAAATATCCTGAGTTAAAGGAACTGTCAACTGAATTGAAAACTGCATCAATTTTTATAATAGAAGATGTATTTGTGGATATATTCTGTGTATTTCTGTATATATTTGTGGATGTACTTTATTTACTTTTCATATTTTACTTTTTTTTAAGCCTCATATCGTATAATCGTATATTAGTGTTTTGCTACAAATATGAAGTACATCTGGTACTCTGGTTGGATAAATTCTGGTCGTCTATTCTAAACATAATCAGCTTGCAGGGGTCTGGTGCAGTCCAGAAAAGGTTTTCCCTTTGTTTTACTTTTGTGTTTAAGGAAGAAACGTTTGGGGAGAATACCTATAAATAAGTCAGCAGTGACCCTTTGCTCTGGGCTTTCTGTAGGAAACCTTAGAGGACCTGCCCCTGCTTAGGAATGCATGTAATGTATAACTACGAGTGCTGAGCTGCAGATCATCCATCTCACCAAAACCACCAGACCACATTCCACATCTCTCTCCTTCTACATCTATCGCTCATTATATACATATGCATAGCTGCAACTCATAAGTTAGTTTATATCTCATTCATGCCTCGTGTCATTATGTCTTTACTGTCGTTGCTGTTCAATGAGATACAATAATAAATAAATGATTAAATAAATAATAATAAAATCAGCGTTACATGGTTGCTGTAGGAGAGACCACACAACCAGAGGGTTGTTCTAATCTTTCTTATACTTTCCTCCTATTTTTATTCTATCTCATAATTAGTATGCCACCAAATTGTCTCCAAATAAAATATTAATAATAATTTAATCAAAGATGAATTTGACTGATTGTGTTATGAAAATCAGACACCGTGACATTTGTTATTTCTTTTATTTGTTTATTTATTAAGGCTATAATAAGTGTTAACATGAAGAAAACAAAATAAAACCTAAGTGGGACATAAAAACAAAACAAAAATCTCTGTTTAAAGGGTCAGTTCACCCAAATGACAAAATGATCTTTGTCATACAGATCACGTTGGTTTTATGATGATGATTCTAAGATTACCTAGGTTTTTATTAGGGTTTTAAGAGGTAGGTGACATATTTTTGGACCATAAAGGAAAAAGAAATCCTCTGTAGCATCATTATCTGTTGCTGCTCTGATTCCTGCACCGTGTTCTGATGAAACCCGGCGTATGAACGTGTGGAGCACCAGATGCACGCCGGTGCCATGGGAAAGTTTTAATCTTTTAATCTTCCCTGCTGCTACTTTGTGCCTTCGTGTTCGCCACAGAGTTACAGTCGAGTGTCTGCATGTTAGTTAGGAGCTGCCCGCACTGGAATGTGAGTAATGTTTAACCAGACTGGCTCCGGGCCAAAGTGACTGGACAGCAGATTAACACCCGCCGGTGGATGAGTGTACGTGGGGAGAGTGAAACCTCCAGTGCTTTTTTCACACGCTCCTACACCATCACCGTATATACAGTATATATATATATATATATATATATATATATATATGAATATGAAGTTTACATGTGTAACTCTTAACTGGGACTAACATTATGGATCGGATCTAAACTGATTGATTCTGAATTGTTTTTGAATTGATTTTGAATTTTTTACATATTTCTTTCATAATAATGCCTAAATACTCACTTTGATCACGTTTCACTGATGTGTGCATGGATGTGTGTTAATCTTTAGATCCTTTTGCAATCTGTAATGTGTAAATCTCTCAAGTTATATTTGCAGTTTCTGTCGGATTAATATTGTACAAATTTAAAAACAGCTGATTATACGTACAAAAAACACATGTTTATTGATATTTGAGAGCTTCGGTCCAAATATAGCAGCATTGGTAAGCTTTGAGGCACCATTTTACGCTCTGATAGCGGCCAAGAATAAGATACCATTAAAAAGGCTGAAAGAATGCAAATACGTTCTGTTTTGGTCAAAATGACAAGTGCAAAAAAAGAAAAAGCATCAGTATATGTTCATCTAAAGCTTTCCCAGTGCATAGTTGTGTCTCGGTCCAGTTTATGGTGAGTGCTTATCTGCATACTGTGTGTGTTTTGGATGGATCTCCCCAGTATTTGAAAGGACATGACGGTGGTTTGGCTGCCCCCAGATGAGCCATATTTATTTTTGGTCCCATCTTTAACCACACTGGTTTTAAATTAGAACGTGTCTGTCTAAAAATCTCCCAGCTGGTCCACTAGCACTAGCCTATGCTGCTGCTGTGTGTGTGTGTGTGTGTGTGTGTGTGTGTGTGTGTGTGTGTGGTTAGGCTTGATTTAATGCAGATGTAGCATACATTTCACCCTGCAGCTGAACCTGCCTTGCTGGTGTTTTTTGGCCCCTCAGTTGCAGCTGGGTGGGCTAATACACACTCATATAAGTGTTTAAAAACCTTTAGCCCTGTGTTCAGTAAGACACAAGGTGGCTGAAAACAGAAGGTGCACCATCACTTACACTTTTAATTGTCTCTGTTCTTAGTAATAGCTTGCAGTTGTTGGCCCGTGAAGGGGCGATATAAGAGACTTAACACCACCCGCTGAAAACATGAGGGAAACTCTGATCCTGTTTATGACCACATAAAGTCAGCAGGTGGCCTCAGGTTGCTGCTGTACCGAACATGCGGTATTATAGGGGTTCAGTCGGTTTTTTATTTCTTATTTGTGTTTTATGATGCTGTATGACGGCAGCATAGCGCCTCTGTATCACTGGAAACTGAGCTGCAGTATGTTAATGCTGCAAGTCCAAGCAGGTTTAGATGATATTAACATGAGTAACATGATCATGACAGCCAGCAGATTAAAACGTATGAAATAAATACAGTCTATTAGCACCCGGGCTAGAATAGACATACAGCATACAGCTATTCACAAGTTGAATATGTGACTTCATTTAGCACAGTAATCAGAATCACAATGAGAAAGGAGTTTATTGCTAAGTATGTTTTCACATACAAGGAATTTGCCTTGGTGTTCAGTGCCCACAATTATTACGAAGAAAGGTCAATAAAGCAAAGTAATAGTACTATAGATAGGTAGGTTTAGGCAACAAAAGTATTTGGTAAGGTTTAGGTACCAGAACGGTTATGTTGCTACATATCTAATCTGTCTGGGTGCTTATTACAGATAGTATTGTTGGCATCTGACACTCGGGCACTAATGCACCTGCCAATTAATAACAACTTTAAAAAATCTGTTAACTTTAGGTCATTAGACTGATTGAACATAGTGATGCTGGCCTTTTGTATGTTTTAGTTTTGGCCACGTACATAAATACAGATACAGTATCATTATAAGACTTTGCAGCCATGTTTGCAGCTCTGGGAGGCTGTAATTAGAGACGAGCTGAAACAGCATTTCAAGAGTTTCCAGCTCCCGTGTGGTGATATATTTCCCAGTGAATCAGGACAGACAGGCGGAGACAGAACAATGAGGGGAATTTGATTTGATTGTCAAAAAGATTAGCCCTTCTCAAGCTCATTGCAGAGCCGTAGTTACAGATTGTTTGAAGGATGGATGTCATGTTGTTATTGGTTGAATTTAGCTGATGTAATCATGCATCATATGTTGTTTTCCAGGAAGAAATATTGACACAAAACACAAATTAGGAATTGTGATTCTGATTCTGAAATTACAGCTGAGGCTGATAGGAATGTCATTAGTTTAACAAGTATTTGGTCATAAATAGTGTTGGACAAATGACAATTTTGACCAGATGATGGCACCAGATGAAAAAGCAGGGGATCATCCTGAGAGGAACCAAGTTGCGAGGTTTTCAAACGTAAAGGGGAAACATCTAAATCTTACATAATAATCCGTTTTTATTGCTATAAAATTCTCGTCTTCTCTTTCTGTAAAAGGTTAATTGGACTAAATCCATGCCTTATGATCAAACTACCTCACGTTGAGACTTCTCATTTGAGTTTGGCTGTAAAACATCCCAGATAAAGAGATTTATAGCCTTGTTTTTTTTTTACAATATTGTATTATAATGTCATCCCAATAGTGTTTGTCACTGTGTAGGTGTGGTATTACTTGTTTCTACTTGCCCGAGGCCTCTTTGCAGGTTCAACTAGTAAATTAGAAGCAGAACAGACAAACTGACCATTACCAAACATCCTGCAGCTAATTTTCACACGCAGGACAAAAGGATAATGAGCCTCTTTCTAGACATTCAGCTCTGCGCTCTTAAAACACTCTTTTTTTATTTACCTGTTGGATACAATGTTTCTGTTTTCTTTAACATTCTGCAGGTAGAGAATGTTAAAGATTGTATCCAGTTACATTTAAAAAAAGGATGCATGTAATAATACATTCTCTCCCATCAGCACCTCCTGGAAATGGTAAAATCTGAAAAGGCTATTTAATAATAATCCCGTTCCTCCCACTGAGAAGGTTGTCTACATTTGGCCATAGTAGTTTGACACACACAAATTGTTTCCATCCACTAGCTATTAAATGCTTTTGGTGTCTGCATTTTTTTATGCAAGTAGGAGCAAGAGTATGTTGCAAAAAAAAAAAGTACGTTAGTGTGAGTTAATTGCCTGTTGATTGAGGTACATTTTACATTTTTTGGGGGCTGCTGTTCTGTAACTGACCTTTGACCTTTTATTTAAACTGTATTCTTGTTTTGGATTTACTGAAGTCTGAGGGTGACTCCAACCCTCTTATTTTGACTCCAATGAAAAACGACAAGCTCTCTGCGTTTTAGCGTTAATGGAAACATGCTGAGGATAAATCTGGTTTTGTTCTCATTCAAAGTTAAACGTTGGACCTTCAGTCGTATCACACAGTCTTTATTCATTGTTGACATGCCAGTAATCATGGATTCCTCTCCATCCATCTCCATGATAACTGTGTAGACTCCATCTGTACAACTGGGTTACACTGTTCAAATTGAGTGTGTTGGGATTGTTTTGCCAAAGTAGAATTTCCAAGTTAAAGAATGAACTTTCATGTTTTTATGGTTTGGTTTTATTGGGTATTGTGTTGTTTTGCTATTTATGAGACAAAGCAATAGAAGGGAGCCCTTCCAGATTTATAGGCTGGAAAGTGGCCTGTTTCTATTTTACTATTGAGTACAATAAGCCACTAAACCACTACAATGAGCTCGAGTAGGAGTCATTCACTGTACTGAAAATGTACAATGAGAAAAAAATGATTTAAAAAAAAATCTACTTGAAAAAAGAATGTCAGAATGTCCAGAAACAAATATTACACATTAGAAATTAGTAACTTTTAATTTGCATAATAAAAAAATCACATGAAAACAACTTTTTAAAAAAGCCATCCTCCCTATTTTCCCCTTCAGTGTTTATTAAGTAATAAAGAGAATTTACACTTTACAGAACAAAGAAAGAGTATATGTATATATTATTGTATTGTATAGAAAGAAAAAACTAAAAGGCAGAATAAATATATATATTAGATATTCAACCCAATTAAAACAACAAGATATTTGGACATGTCAGTATACTTGTTTTGTTGTATTTTTCTGTGACAATCCTCATTATATATTCAACTTTTTTTAATGATCTTCAACATAAACCACTCAAACTTGCCATCAACGCGCTGATTGGCTGTCTAGTTGCATTGGGCGTGGCGTCACAAGTGTCATACAGTTGATTGGTTGGCTGTTGAAAGTGGGCGGGGGCTTACTGTAGCCGCCTCGCTCACAGATAAGTTTGACGATACATTCAACAGTAAAGGGACAGGCGTCGTTTAAGTCGAATGCGTGTGAGTTTCTTCGTTATCTCTTTGGAAATTGGCAAGTTATTTAAAAGTGGACGGACCTGTTTTCTCCTAATAAATGACAGTTTCGTTTTCTTAAAAAAAATGGAATCGTTTAAATGAGTTTTGGGCCATGCCGGTGGAGTAAAGCGTGACGGGAGAAGAGGAAGGAGGAAGCCGGATTGGGGCAGCGTTGAGAGGATTTTCAGAGCGGAGTCCATCCTGAGCACACAGCGACTAAAGCGGGTACAAACCGACGTGGCTCTCGGCACTTAGCTTGTTTGTAGCTCGTTTCAATTGAACAACTGTTCAGTATTTGGGGTTTGGATGTGGCCGTATTTGAGTCGAGGGTTTTTCTCCGCAAATGACGTGGAATAGCACGATGAGCAGTGGATACAGTAGTTTGGAGGAGGACTCCGAAGAATACTTTTTCACGGCCAGGACCTCTTTCTTCAAAAAACCCTCGGGAAAAGTCACAGTGAGCAAGGTAAGCATGATATACTGTCGGTTTCTTTCAAGGGAACCTCCGCGTAGGCTGTGTTTTGTAGACACTTAGACCAACTCTAAAAGTCCCGTTGTCTGACTCGGAGCTGGGCGTCTCTCTGAACTTCATTCAAAAATCTGTCAAATCAGTATTCTCTAGTTTACTAGCAAAAGCGCATATGTATTAGAACTTAACTGATGCCCATTATGCTTCTTTAGTAGTCATACTTGACTTCGGCATACGTCCAGTTGTAAAAAAATACATTCATTTAAATGAAATGATCACTTCTAATGTCGGTTCACCTGTCGTGCCCAGTTATCTCCGCCCAATACCGTGAAGGGAGCAGAGCCAGAGTTCATGGTTTTCTGATGATGTTCCCTGTACTTAATTTAGCAGAAGACCCTATAGATTTGTATAGTTGTATTTCATGTTTGACATTTAGCTTGCCTATAAACTAGGACACATTCATTTGACAGACTTGTTTGGCAAGTGTTGGTGCAAATTGCAGTATTTGCATAACAACCAGTCTGTGACTTAATCCCATTTTGACAGTTGTCAGGTTTAGCCTACATTGCATTCAGCAATAAGTGTTGAGTTTCCCCGCTGTTGCAGATAGTTGTATCAGTTAGGGAGGCCATATTGAGTAAACATTAACTGGTACCTAATGTAGTATTGAATCTACAACAACAAGACGTCTTAAAATACAGAAGTAGGTGATTTTGATCAGCAGGGCAGTGGTTTTTAACTCCAGGGGCTCACATGAACCCACCACACACCCAACCTTGTGACCTAGTTTGGCCTCATACCAGAGATTGAACAACCCTAAATAAAACGATGCATTCCAACCAAGATTTCAATTTGTTTGTGAAGTCTTTTCTTGCCTGCAGACAGAGAATTAAGATCTAGACAGGGCATCGGATTGAGTTAAAACCAAAGACATTCAGCTTTGACGTGTCTGGAACTCAAAAAATGAGGCCACTCCTCAGGTCTTTGACTATGAACTGGCCTGCCACGGTCTTCATGTGGCACTCACTCACACTGATCCACTTGTGCATGCACTCGCACACATGCTCACAGTATCTCAGACAGTCAGACAGTCTTGCAAACACAGCTGGTTTGTTCCACACTTTCAAAACTCAGCATACTGTAACAGAATTGAGCTATTCTTCTTCTCTGCCCACTTAATGTGTGTGTGTGCGACATGGGTTGCTTGCAGAATCTGCAGCAATGCATGACCCCTCGCCTTTCCACAATACGTCCTTAACAGGTCGTCATACCACGCGGCAGTGTGTGTTATTGGGTGTGTGTGCGGAGTGGATGCACAATGTGTCCCATACAGTGCTGTGAGAGAGGTTGTGACCTGTGGTGTCTTAAACTGTGGCTGCGGACCTGAAGTGGGACCCTGGCTCCCGTATGGTGGTTTCCCACATGCCAACAGTAATTACAACTACAGAAGAGACGTGTCCTTTGGGGAAAATATGTGGGACTGCTGTATGAAATTACTGGTTTTCTATCGGAAAAATACAAGGTTATTGTGCGAGTTGATGTGTATTTATGCTTACCACTGAGTTGTACTAAAATACTGCAGTTGGATAAGGCTAGGACATTTTGAGAATGTGGTAGCTACTGTTGTAAAGCTGTTTGTACAAATGCAACTGGAATCAGTGCGTCAGAAAACACCAGTACAGTAAACCCACTGTGATGAGCAGTCATTTAAAGATGTCCAATGTGGAAGAAGACACAACATTCAGACAAGCTGGAAATATATGGAAGTAAATCTAAATTATGTGCATTGTAGTCAATTGCCAAACAAGTAATTGGAAGCAGCCAATGTTGACATTAAGGCTGCAAGTAATGATTATTTTCATTACCTGTTAATCATTTCTTATAATTAATAATCTCATTTTGTCTAATCAACAGTGCAAAAACAAACTATTTACAAAAGAGAAACGCATAAAATCCTAATATTTGAAAAGCTGAGACTAATTTTTTATCATTAATATAAAAGATGTAAATATTCTTTTTCATTTAAAAAAAATGTATACAAGGATGAAAATCCTTCTAGATTTGGTTGAGTATTGTACAGTATTGTGTCCAATATTACATTTTTACAGTTGAAAAGGAAACTTGTAACTTTTAATAAGAGTGTCTCCCAGGAGAGAGGACAAATGAGTGAGGTTTAATAACCTTGAATGCAAACAGAGAGATGGAGGACAAACGGACAGACACACAAAGGACTGACGGGTGATAAAGTGATTCTGGTTCGTCAAACAGGGAAATGAGATGTAGCGGTCTGGCCAGAAGAGGATTTATCTCTACATCCTAAACACACACACACACACACACGCACGCACGCACGCACGCACGCACGCACACACACACACACACACATTCTTGCCCCCGCTCGCCCACTCATCCACCTTTTCAGGGTGTCAATGGTGTTTCTGTGGGGAAATGTCACACTGACCAGTGGGTCTCTGTGTCTCATGAAAAAAAGACTAATCCCATCCAACCCCCAGGACACACACACACACACACACACACACACACACACACACACACACACACACACACACACACACACACACACACACACACCCGCCAAAGCAGCTCATCTTTCATTCAAATCGTCTTCACAGACTGAAGGCTTACTGTGGTTGTATTCATCATCTTTCAGACATCGTGTGCGGAGTTCAGCACAGAGCACTTCATTTTAAACTGTCTCTAGAAACTGCTTTACATTATCACAGAAATAGCCAAATATCCCTCCATTCATGCATCAGTTTAATGGTTTGTTCAGGGTGTCCTGCGGCATGCGCTGGGACAGGGGGAGGGAATACACACTTGACAGGTCGCATGTGTTATTTCGGGGCTAAGGCATTAACAGGCAATCACACACACACACACACATACTCAATTTTAAACAGATGGGCAATTTAGAGTTTCCAGTGTGGCACAACATGTGGATTGAAAATAAATCGATAAATAAAACGACCGCAAAAAGCATTGCCATAGCAAATTGAGTATAATCTTTTTTTTATTAGTTATAATCTGAGTACTGAGGCAATCCCAAATAGATTACCAAAATCCTATTTAATTTTAAAACATTTTAGTTTATTTCTACCCCAAAAATATGAATCTACATCTACAACATGAACATTCCCAGTTTGCACTGCAGTGTGTTGGCCATGTGCAGCTGTGCTTTTCTGTGCGTCACCCAACCGCTCAGTACACAACATTTAATGTAGTTTGCTCTGACAGTGCTTGTGTTGTGCCTGTGTAATGGATGGACGTCAGTATGTCAGCAGTTGGTTCTTATCTTACCAGTGTCAGCTGACCATGCATAAGTTAATATGTTGTATAGTAGTGAAGGGTATCTGGTGGTGTCCTTAACCGAAACTGAGAAACAAGGCAGAGATTCATTGAAAGAGACATGACATACGTATTAATTCCTAAAAGGATGTTCTCTAGCTAAATTTAATATCACTATACCTGCATAGTACTCTATTCACAATATGGCAGTTCAGAGCTTGTGTTCAGGAGTGTGGCGAAGGTCAGCACACTGTGTGCAAGAGTAGTTTGATGCAGGGAGGAAGTTTGCCTATCAAGAACTTCCTGCTGCGTTGTTGAATTCTGTGTTTGTGATTCAGGCTATTGTAGCTCGTCAAACGCAAGTAAAACGTGTTTAAAACAGTACATTCATGACATGGGGAACTTCTTTCTTCAGTTTACCTTTTTAACAAAAGGAAAACCAGAGCACAGCCTCGTATATCATCACTGTTTTGACAGCTTACATTTGTGTTTTCAAACAAAAAACATTTGTGTTTCTTTTCTCTGCCTGTAAACGGGGCAGGGTGACATGGAGGAAATCAAATATGACAATATTTTATCACTAAATACCTCTGTTTATATTGTGACGAAATTATAGGGTCGATCATTGGTGCTTACAGAAATATTTATGAATTTTGTTTTGATAAATGATCATCAATAATGTGAATATAATGAGCAAGTGTGGAAAGAAAAATGATGGAATGACTAGAACAGTCTGGTATATGTGGAAAATGACATTACTTTACTGTAATCCAGCCTTTAAAACCAGGAAAAACACTTAGATATACAAAATTAGGATATTAAATGGTAATATCTAGTCTCATATCAATATCGATAAAATATCCATATGCCCAGCTGTAGTGTCAAGTACAAATAGCTGGCCTCGAAAGCCTGGTCATAATAGTAGTCTTGTTTGTAATGTTTTTGATCAGATAGCTGAAGATTTAAACAAAAATGTATATAGTATTTTTTGCATGCACGTTTGTACTGGCTTCTTAGTGTTTGCATTTAAAATTTGAGAGGTTTCTTTTGAAATGGAATACATGTTTTTGTAGAAAAACATGTTCATGTTCCTCCAATCTCAGTCTGAATATTACCCACATGTTATATGCACACAAAGAGATTCAATGACAACACTCAGAGAGGAGCTATATCATGAAACATTAACCCCGTCCCTCTCTAAGTGCTTTCCATAAACAGAGCATCCGTTATAGCACTCATTAAGGCCGAATTCTCAACCTTTAAATCAGCTTATGATTTCAGCAGCAACATTGCACGACGCAGCATTAATGTTGGCCCATGAGAGGAACTTAATATACAGTAGGCTTGCCTGTCCCAGTGACCGGTTTAAAAATAACACCAGTGTTTCCAGTAGAAGAGATGAAGTTCAGGTTTGCCTTTCAAATGACTTGAAGCTGACATCATATCATACAGTTATAATGGGAGGTTTGTTGTTGCTTCCAGAGATGATAGATTCATCTGTTTATTTATCTGACCACGCCCTGCAGCACTCCTCAGGTGTGTCTTCCATTATGTCATGTCTGTTTGCTTTGAGATAACTCATCAAGAAGCACGTTCTAGTTTTGTGTGTTTTTATACATTTTTATTATGGGGTTTTTGTGATCCCTGCACACATTAAAGGAAGGTCATTTTCTGCTATTGAGTTTAGATTACAACGTCCTTATCTGTTGCTGTGGGAAAAGTACCTCATGTTTGTTTATCTCCAAGGTAACTGATAGGCAGACTGACTGCCACGGAGTTGAACAGATTCAGATCGTATCTCTGCCTCCAATTCTTTCCCTCTACTTTTCTCACACACTCAGTAAATCACTATGGCATCAGACTTTCTTTTACCGGTGAACTGAAGCTGATTTTCATACACACCATACTTATTTATTACTTGTTGCAGAGGAGTTTTAGCTTGACACCTTATAAAGAAACGGTCTACTTTCCCCGATTGTCACTGTTTGCATTCATCCTTGGGTTATAAACAGGTAGAGCAAAGAGCTTTTAAAATAAATTTTATGATTCATAGAAGGAAATATATAAAGATTACCACAAGCTTATTGCATGTGTCCAAGCTACTCAAACCATTTGGTAGGTTTTTACCAGAATGAAGAATACTATTTGATACATTGAAGCTGCTGATTCATAAATAAGCGTTTAAAGCCCCGGTCAGTGAAGTCCAACGGCCTCTTATAGACAATTAGTGTATAATCAATAAATTATGCAATGAATATAACCAAAGTATTCCTGCAGTAGAGAGAAAACGGGCTTGTCTTTATTGAAGCACCAGCTTTGTTGAATTTGGTGTCTTTCCTTTCTCACATTCTCCTTCTCTAGATTTCCTTCCTGCCTGTCCAACCTCACCCTCTGTCCTCACCTCCTCACCCCTCCATCCTCTCCTCCCTTCATCCTGGTTTCTCCTCCATTGTTATGTCACTTCCTGGCTGTTCTCAGCTTTCCATCCTGTTCTCTCAACACCAGAGAGGCCCGACCAAGTCTTGTTGTTGTAGCCATAGCCATGCTGATTCACAGCCACAGCAGCCATTGTGACATGTTATTGAAGGGTAAAGTCAGCTTTAATATATACAATTAGTTATGGTCACCGTTCATGTGTTGGAGTTTTAGTTTGGCAAGCACAGCTTTATCTCTGGGCAGCAGCCTTCTGTCTGACACTGCATTTTTAAGCCTGCAAGTTTGGCCTTGGCTGCTTTTGAACCTTACTAAAGACTATTAGTCCACATCCACTGATGCAGATTAAACCCATGACCCACTGAGCATCGAACCTCATTAAAAAGCTGTAAATTAAGTCTCAAACGTATCCTTATTTTTCTCTAACTGTATTAAATGTGGGAGGATACAGTTACACGATGCAGCTGTGGCACCCGCTCTGTTTATTGAAAACAACGGGAGCTCAAGAGGATTTCACAGGAGCTCGTCTTTAGTCTGTGATTACAGCGTGCTCAGTTGCCAGTAAGAGGCCACAGGTCGGTTGTTTGCTAGATTAAGCCTCACGTGAGCAACCGAGTGTGTGTCTGAGTGTCATTATGTGAATTGCAGTTATACTTAAGGTCTTTTCAGTCAACCTTTTACAGTGTTTAGACTCACAACACTGCCATGCCAACCATAAACACCGGGGTTAGTGTTAGCGATTGCTCTCTCGATGCTTACATGTGTGACCATGGGGGCCTTGTTGATTGTGCCGCATCAAACTTGACTAACCAGTTGCTCAGCGTAGGTTGAGTTTGATTGAAACAGAACAGTAACTTGTTCACATTACGTTTTTTGTCTCCCTGCAAGAACACACATAGCGAATGGGTTTCCAGTCAGTGTTATCTGTCTGTTCTTATCATAGCAAATAACCCTGCACTGTTGTATGGAAACGTTTCGCTCAGCAACAGTGTTGTCAGTCTGTTATAGGGCTGTGGGTGAACTTGAACCTGCCTTGAAGAATGTCATTAGTCTTACTTTTGTTTTCATTTTTTTGTGTCCCTCAATGGTCTAAAAGCTGATTCATTTTTAACGCTCCAGGAATTTCATTTACATTTAATTTGCTTGGGTGCCACAGTGGATCAGTGGTGAAGCCCAAATTTCAAGTTTATGTTCACTGTGTATATGAACTACTGTTCGAGGCAAACACAATGTGTTTTCAATCAAAACGTGGGCCAAACCTAAGAGAAGACGCGCTGTGGTCTAACATGATGACAGTGTTGGTGCAGCGCTTTGATCCACACTGAAATATCTCGACTACGGGATGGGTTGCTGTGTCTTTTTGTGCAGACATTCATGTTCCCCAGAGCATGAAACCTAATGGCTTTAGAGATCCCCTGACTTTTCCTCTAGTGCACCATAAGCTGGACATTTTTTGTTTATATAGCTGAAATGAAATTTGATATGCATCTGTAGGATGAATTGTAAAAAATATTGTTGATATCTTAATTATCCATTTAGGGCCATTACAAGACAAAGTCCAGTTTATTAGTTTTTGACCCAATACCTGCATCAGCCTCAGCTGTACTTTTAGTTTTTAGGGAAATCATGAATTGGCCTTCAGTCTTGTGTCTGAAAACAATTTAGTTTAGTGTTTCTGTTTTGTTTTGTTAAAGTAAAATCTCAGTGCTGGACGATATTAGTCAGTCACAGTGAAAAATTGTTTCCTTGTCTTACTTTAATTTTAAGTTGTATTGTCCATTGATAGTGTAACTGCTGCCTCAGAAGATTTTACACTGACATTACATTTTCAGTGGGCCTCCAGCATTCAGATATCAAATTAAATCGATGCACAACTCCAAAGAAAAGGATTAATATCAAACAAAAGTTGACTTCCTGACTTTGCTCACAGAATATCAGATAATCTTTAGCCAATACAGTTGCGTCTCTCAAAGTAAGTGCGTGTGTTCGTGTGTGTGTGTGTGTGTGTTAAGAGACCTGTTGCAGTCTGCTGTCTTTGAAGTCCAAGTCTCAGTTGGCTGTCTGCAGGTTACATAAATATTTTAAGGAGACTCATTCCCGTCTCTCCTGCGCTCTGCTTTTCCAAAGGAAACATAAATGGAATTGTTCTTAACCGTGCTGCCTTCGCTATCTCTTCAAACCAGGGGGCTTTTTATGCCTGGAAACGTACACACACACACACACACACACACACACACACACACACACACACACACACACACACACACACCTCCTTTAACAGTGTGCTTTGTTGTGTAATAAGATAAATCTGCCTTTGAAACGTACTTGCGTCATGGAGAGTATGAGGTTTGTCAGGTGTGTGTGTGTGTGTGTGTGTGTGTGTGTGTGTGTGTGTGTGTGTGTGTGTGTGTGTGTGTGTGTGTGCGCGCGTGTGTGTGTGTGTGTGTGTGTGTGTGTGTGTGTGTGTGTGTGTGTGTGTGTGTGTGGGAAAAGTGAAAGTTGGAAATATCTATTAGACTGCATAATATACAGTATATTGGTCTATAAAGGCTTTATAATAAAAATATCACCCAATCTATGGCTTTTACATCTGATATTTTGCATTTATGGAGATTTTTTACGTAGAATTCACCAATATTATATCCTGGTGGTCAAATATTTGTTTAATCTTTTTTTATCTGCTTACTGTTTTTTTTCCTCGTCTAGTTTTAATTAATTCAGTAAATGTATTGAAATCAATTAAAAGTTCAAAGGTCTGTCCTTTTATCAAGCACAAACAAACATTAATTTCTTCCGATTTCTAAAAAACATTAACAACTGCTGCTTTTCTGTGGTTGTAAAAAAGTAATTAACGCATCTTTTTTTGCAAAGCTGATGATGGAAGTAGCTAAGAAGTCATCTCTTTCTCATCTCTGTTGAGAGTTGCACATGAGAAAAACGAGTATTTCAGTTGTCATGGAAAGAGGGGTTTAGTTGGGTGGCGTGAGAGGATGTGGCCCTGCAGAATAAACATTTTATACATCCTTGGTATCTGGTTTTAGATCGGGGAACTGCCCACATGATTTTAGCAACATATCTGATATACTGTAATTGGCAGCAGCAGCATATGTCTACATTTGGAGGTTGTGAAAATGCAAAGAAGTGAATTAAAAATTAATTTGAAAACATATTGCAGAACAAAATAAAGACCAAAAGAAAATTAAGAAAATATTAATTTAGCACAACTTATAAAGCCTAAACATGATGATTCAGTTTTTACGTTGCTGTTATTTGATAACCACTAATATATAAAACAACTTGTGAAGGGGAAACTAAAAACTGTGATTTCGGGCTGGATTTCTGTCAAACTTTGAACGCTGTAGACTAAATGTTACAGCCGGAGAGATGAATCAACAGTGATAATAACCGTTAGCCCTAACGCTACAGTAATAGTCTACATTTATCCAGCCCTACTGGCCTGGCACTGCTTATGAAGCTTGTGGACAGTGATGATGAATCATGCAGCCAGCTGCCTTTAACAGACCCTCTACTGTACAGCTCTCGTCCAAACTCTCTGAACAGGTGGTCAAGTGGTTTCTAAACCCCTTCACCCCCTTTTCCTCCCCCTCTCCATTCTCTGTGTGGAAACTGACCACCTGTATCATCATATTTCAAGGTCAAAAGGCACCAGATGGGAGGTGGAACCTTTCTTGATAGGCCACTAAAGAAGTATATTTTTAGTTTTCACCAGCAAAAGAGGACATTTTCTCAAATCACTAAACATTTTGTTTAGAAACGGGTATTTAAATATTATATTTGCGTCAAAGTCATTCACACATCTTGTGTAGTGAACATCCTTTCTGGTGAAACACAATTTAAAAAATCTTAAATAAGAGGATAGTGAGCGAGACAGCTTTTTCAAGTCACTCGTGACAATAATGAATGGAAAGTCACCACAATCAACGTATGTGATTTGTTTTTTATCATGGTCCCATCCTTGTTTATAATGCTATTAGTGTTTTCTAAGTTTCTGTCCCTATTAATGTAGTCTTCATTTTTGCTCTACTCTATTATTTAAATGTATATCCTTGAAAATGCCGGGACTTCTTTGCAATTTTATGGAAATATGCTCATACTGCTAATTACAGTATTACAGTCACTAAAGGATTGCCAAATGGGTAGTTCCCTGAACCTGATACCAAGCATGTATCAAAGTGTTTATTCTGCAGGATACATTATGCTTTCTGAATAATTTAACTCTTGTTTAGCAAAAGCAGTGGCTCATCTATCATCCTATTCTTAAAAGTTCAGAAGTTGAGTTGGCCTCGCCTGTGTTTATATGATCAGTAATGAAGCATGTGTTGGTTGGGCTCTGCTGTCGCCACCATGCTCTGTACCAGTCTTCACTTAGAGGCTCATGTGGGAGCACTTTAGACCGGCTGTGATCTCCGGGCAGACCATTATCACCAAACCACAGCGCACTTTGAGGTGGTTTGATGCTGTGTTTGATGTGCAAAGGAGAAAGTGAGAGTCTAATGATGATAAATGACGAGGCAGGTTCACTGAAAGCGTGTGCTGATGTGTTGAAGACCACCTTCCCTGGAGATTTTTGCTGTGAGACCTCGTGTTGTGGTTCAGAGTTTGGGCCACAGGTAGCTGTTTTTTGGAAATGCTGACGGTTAACGTGTGAGAAATGTTTCCTTGTAAAAATTGATCACAGTATTAATTAAAGATGAAGTCATCAACAGCAACAATTTTTACAATAAATTAAATAGCTGATTGAGGGAAAGAATAGCATAATGTATGAATGTAATTGGGTTTTGGACTGTTTTGGAATATGTTGTGGGCATCTATTGCTATTTTCTGATATTTTATAGACCCATCACTACAATGTACCTGTCGTTTGTTTTTCATTATTTATTGGTTCATATTATCATAGTTTAAAGTATTAAATATCTGCCTCAGAAATTCAATATCACTCGGTGATGATTCGGATTCGGAACACTTTAAAGTTATGACATAAAAACCTTTTATTGTTATTGTGCTAATTTAGTGTTGTTGTCATTTAAGTGTAACTATGAATCCCACTGCATTTCTTCACCCTATCGCCCTACGAAGTTGGTTGAGGCTGATATGATTGAGTAAGTTTCAGCAATGACCTCGGGCAGTTGGGGTCAGGATAGCCCATTAGTCAGGGCTTTAAACCTGAACACATCGGGTACCTCGTCCAGCATGGACGCCTGGCCAATCCTAGCGTTCGAATTCAGCTCAGTCTCGCCAAGAGAAGCGGTGGGGTTCATAACGATGCGTCATTTGAAGGCAGTTGACTCAGGCTCTGCTGCAGAGGAGGTACAGCGGTGTGTAATGTGTTCAAAAATAACATGAAACTGTGTTGTTGCAGGAAAATGGCATTCCACACACCCCAGCTCATCACACCATAACATAGCATAATGTTAGGCTTCACACATAATGATGGTGTATAGCCTGACAGACTTGCGTGCCAAATAAACCATCATCCTGTGTGTCATTACTTGTTTCATGTGACACATAAAATGAAGCAACAATCGCAATAAACGCTGAACTCACACACATTCCCAACTAAAACCCTTGAAGGTCTGCGGGTTCTGGATGGTGCTGGCTGGTCATTATGTTGATGTGTGTGGTGTTTTTCAACATTATGATTTGGCTCACAGTGGTTGGATATCACTCAGTCTAGTTGGCTTGCCTGATGTGGGAATATCTGTGCGTTTTATGTGTCTTCAGGCACTTTTATAGGGATTTTCCACTGTTACAGAAGAGACTAGAGTGACAGTATAGTCATGGTGACACGCTCGCATCTCACAAGTATTGTTCCCATTATCAGGCCCCATACAGACGCACCTTTCTTTGACACACTCATTGTCTCTATTGTGACAGGACAAAGATCTTTCGTACTTTGATAGCACATTATGTCATTTAAGACAATTATTTCTTCTTCACATGAGCTATGAAACACCGTGCGTAACACGAAGGATGGTAAAAAGCTAGTTTGTTTAATTTATTCTTTCTTAAAGACCAGAGTGGCTTTATCATAGAAAAATAACTAAAAGGGTTTTAGATAGAGAGGATGAAACTGTAGCAATCCCTCTGTTATAACAGCTAAATAATATGAAGCTAAAGTAAAGAAACATAGTGGAAAAGCTCATTTTAGACCAGATTAAAATGGATAAGTAATGATGAGAAAACATTAGAAAGTAAAGTTGTAAAGTGTTTTCCTGTGGTGCCAGAGAAAAGCTTGTGATGCTCATTGTGCTGGTGGATTTACTCGACCTCAGGTGTGCTTTGAGCTGGATGCTAACATTACCATGGCAACAGGCATGTCAAAAAAACTTTGGGACGACAACAAACTGATGTTGTAATGTAAATATGTGTTTAGCTTGCATGTTCACACGTACTGTACTGTAGGATGCTAACATGAAGGGATGAAATTAATCGTTAATGGATGGTACATAAAACATCTAAAAAAGCCCCTGGTGACGTCATTTATCATCTTATTTTCATCCAGCAACAGTTCAAAAGACAAAAATATTGTATTTCTTATCATTTAAGACGATGGAAAATCTGAAAATCAACTTCTACTCATTCTAGTAAACTATTAGTTTACAGTGGGGATCTGTGCAACTGTTTGTTGCTCTTTGAGCTTGTTAATGGGATATGCTAAATATTAGCATGTTAGCATCTACCAAACTTCAATGCCACTAGTTTGGCTAAGAACATAATATAACATGCATGTGATGTAGTATGTGACATTGTGTGAGTATAAATGTCTATTAATATGTGAATAGTGGGATGATTGTCCTCATGTTAGCAGAGCTTTGAAACATGTTACAAACACATGCACTAATGTGTGCTGTGAACCCTAAAGCGGCTGTGAATAATTCTCATGTAGGAGGAGACTGAAGGTCATGTAGTAATAAAGTTGTCAGATATGACTGATGATGACTGGCTCCCTGTGCTGTTGCTTCATATCTGACTCATGGAGGCTGTTAAGTGGAGTCGTCTGCAGTGAACTTTGCTTTAATCATAAAGGTGTTTTGTTTGTTTGCTTGTTTTAAACTTGAAGCGTCTCATTAAATGTCTTTTAACAAGGCTATTTTTTACCTTTGGAAAACTGATGTAGGATTGAGTCACAGTTTTGTTACGGAACATTAATCATATGAAGTCATTATTGAAGTGAGTATTTATGTATTGAGCCATCTCCACAGGCGTGTGTGTGCGTGTCGTTCTCAATCGACTATTCCATTGATTTTTATTCCAAAACAAACTATTTTGAAGTATTTCTCACTATTTCTCACTATTCTCCAACAATTTATAGTCTAAACTATAAAATAATAGTTTGTAAAACATCTTACTCTCTAATAACAGTAATCTGTAGGTGAAGCCCAACATGTTACGTGCTGCATGTTGTTGAGTGTTTTAAACAGGACATTTGACTTAATGTTGGCTCACTGTGGCCAAACACACACAAATACACACCTCTATTCTTCTTCCAAGGTCAGAGTCATGAAGTTTCCTAATCTCAGCCCACACATGATTACTCACCACCCACACAACACACACCTCTCTGGGCCTGTTGCTCAATTCTTCTTTACTACAGTTTACTTTACAATGTTTTTCTTCAGAAACGACTGATAATAGAATAGGAACTCAGTGTGTTTGTGTGTTTAAGCTGGCCAATCAGTGAATTTACCCTGTTATTGTAATAAAAGGCATTTTTCAGTCTAATGAGAACATTTCTCAGCTGGCAGTTAGCAGTTTAGACAGCAGCTCCAGTGTGAGCTGAGCATCAATGTTAGACGTGTTTTAATGTTATATCTATCTCCAAAGTGACCAAATTAACTGCAAGACTAGTAGCCGAGTTTAAAAGGGGGCATCTAGGGACACTTATTGAATATGATGTTAGAGTATTATTACTGCTAAAGATAGAACATTAATTTAGTTATGAAGAACATTTTATTTCTCTGTTTTTCTCTTCCTTCCACGTCCTTCTTTTTCTTCCACTTTCTTCTAACCCCTCCTTCTTTCCTTTGCTTGTGTCTTCTTCCCCGTCCACATCTTTCTTCTCTTACCTCCTCTTTGTTTCTGTTGGTAAAGGTCTTGATGGAAGACCACCCAGGCCTCCAAACAGAGTTGACCCATAACTGTGTGTCCTGTACTCTGCCGTCCATGTTGTACTTATTGAACCACTGTGAAAACATACAGACAGTAGAATGAGGTGAGGTCAGTCGTCCACATCGTGGAGTCAAACTCGTCCTCTTGTCTCTATGTGGTCCAGCCGGTTTAGTCTACACGTTGTACAACCATTTTCAAAGACAATAGCATCACTAAAGTACAATTTTGAGGTACTTTTACTTCACTTGAGTGTTTCCATTTTATTCTTTCTTCTGCTGTACTAGAATCCAGAGGGAGTATTGCACTTTTTACTGCACTGCATTTATTGGAAATCTGTAGTTGGGTTGATAATACAGAATATTAACAAATTAATTATGATATATTATTATGGATAGAAGACTTGCATCACAAATCACAAGTTTTTTAGTGGTTGGCACTGCATAGTACAGATGGAAAGATCTATAAACAGCTGCACTGTGTGAGCGTCCATTAACTTGTCCACCTGAGAACTTGTTTCTGTCCATTAGTTGAGGAGTGTCCGTTGTAAAGGAAAGGTGTGAGCACTTCCACTTACAGTGTGTTACAGCACATTTATGTGGCGTTGTATGTGTGTGTGCTGATTAGTGCAGGAATGCTGGGAGGAAAGGTGTGGCCGATCTGGACTTCCCCCCGTGGACCCAACAGGAAGTAGCATAGAGAGGGAGGGGGCTAGGGTTGGAGGGCAGAAAATTGACATATTTTGTTGACTGAGACCGAGAGAAGAATACTCAGTTAAGAGAGTAACTGTTAAGCAAACAAAATGCAACTTTGCTATACCTGACGGCTAGCCAAATTAACTGAAATACTATATATCTGACCTGTATTACAGAATTAGATTCCAGGAAACCTTAAAGAACTTTTTTAGGAAATGATGCATCTGAAGATTATGTCAAAACTGTAAAACTGATGGTTGAATACTTGGAGGAATATGTTGGAATGGCTGAGGACCAGTATCATAAAACCAGTGTAAACTCCCTTGTTAATGGTATGCTAAATTAAATTCACTTTAGTTTGATCATTTCAAACATACAAGATAGTTAGTAAACACAGGAACGGACCTAAAATGTCTTTGTTGTCCATTAAAATGTAGGTTAGATTTTGTTATCACAGCAAAACCACTGTGTTTAGTCTACCCGTAACACACAAAGACAGTCCACTGCTTTAGGGTCTATTTAGCTGAGCTAGGCGTGTTTTGTCTACACATACACACACACACACACACTCTCTGACATGGTGATGTCATCTATTTACAGAGAGTGGATGCAGACAAGTGTGACAGTGTTTAACAAAGGCAGGAATGCTGCAGGTGTGTGTGATAAAGGTTTGAAGAAAGAAAAGGACATTTCTGTCTCAGAAACGCACACATGCAGACTAAACTTTAGCTACCAGAGATATTGTAACAGCAGTCAGAGAACAGCGAGCCTCTGACATGGAGATGAAGATAAAACTTTTTCCCATGGCCTGTTTTCCCTGAAATCTTCTTTTCTTTATCCTCACTCTTTACACCCTCTCTTCTGCTTTTTCCAGTGTTTCCCGGTAGCTCTGGTAGTCTGTTCTGCTTTTAATGCTCGTCTGCTCTATGCAACATGCGCAGTAAGGAGACATGAAATTGAATTAAACTTTTAACACTGTCAGTTGTTACACTTCCTAGAGTCCTAGAGCTGGGAGGAGGAAGAGGAATACATACGTTTGCTGATTTAAATCATCGAAAGAAGTGCCTTTTATATATCTTCCTAATCAGCTTTCAAGGTGTTAAACGTCACCTGAAGTCACCTTTATTCGTTGCTTTTAATGTCATTATGATACAGAGCATAAACTTGCCAAAATACATTACATCCATGGATATATTTTACAGTAAAAGGCTCTATAATCCATTGGCACACTGCAGTTTAAAGCTTTGTTTATACCCACAAAAGCACTGTGGCAAGAACACAGCCCGCTTCTGCTCAACACGCTGTTTGTTGCATTATTCTCAGAAACACCACAGGACATACAACCAAAATGTAATAGGAAGAAGAAAGAAGACAACAAGTGTTACCAGGAAAACGCCATAAACCAACTTCCTCAATGACGATGAGGAACTGTTATTCATATCTCATATTCATGGACATATTTTAATGCCTTTATACATGCCCTGTAAAGCAACAGGTCAAGTATTAAATGCATTATAATGAACCAAAGTATCCTAAAGACTTTTAAGACTTCCTGTTTCTAAAGCATGTAAAAACAAATTGGCCATCTTTGATAAATCCGACATGTTATCAGTGAACTATTTGTAACAGTCATGACTGAAAAAAGCCTTGTAACAAAAATTCAGAGGTGCGTGGCCAAACGCTGCAACCACTCGCAGAGCATTTGCGCTCAACAAGCACGCCGTGATGAAGTAATTTTCTTCGTCATTGAGTACATGCCCTATGAAATAAATATAAATGAAACTAAATTGAGTAGAAGACGACAAGCATCAGGACTAACCAGTTTGCTGTGTTAAGTTGTTTGTGGTTATACGCCCGACAAAAAAAATTGTATTACTACATTTTAATTTGGTAATAATTGTTGTGCCTCTGTCTTAAATTGGGTGTTCTGTAATTTGGCTGTATGCCGATGATGTTGCTCTCTGACGTACAGAATTTCCTTCTCTAAAAGCTGCTTAAGAACAAAGTTTATTGTGCTTTTTCTACCCAGAACTGCAGTGTTCAATACAGGCCTTGGCATCACTGTTAGTCTACCTACACGTTAGATGGATATTGAGATATTTATCTGTTACAGGTGCAAATCAACTTCTTTATTCTTCTTCATTCTTGAAAGTCAACTGCCTGTGTCTTTTCCTTCTGTCCTCCCATCCGTCCAGTGTTGATCTTTCAGCTTCAGTGGGAGGATTCACTCAGCTCTTAAATAGGAACATGACCTCATTGTGTTGTAGCTCTGCTCCTCTCGTTTGTTTGAATTTGGTTATTCTCACCCTCCCAGTTCCTCTTAACCCTCTCTATTCCAACTGGACATACTGGTAAGCACACTCACAAGTATTTTTATTTTTGTGTGTGTGTGTGTGTGTGTGACTAATAAAGTCGCTATAGGTCAGTGTTAGGAGTTCTGAATTGATGTGGTGTTTTGTAATGTTAACAGTTTTTCAGAGGAAATGTCTGACTCAAGTGGGGGGATTTTACTGTTTAAACTAGAAGTACGTTCTGCCATAAAGCCTGTCATTATCAATCATGGGTTTCAATAGAAGGTTTAAGTTTCCTCTGTCTGTCTGTCTGTGGAAGGTAAGATGACAGATAATCTCCTTACCTGCCACTTCCTGGTAATAACAAGCTTTGACTCATCTGACCTGGCAGGTGCTTAAAGTGAAGACTGAATGGAGATAAAGGTCAAACTTAACGTCACAATCCACATTTGAACAGAAATGTTCAGAAATAAAGGAATCTGATATCCTCAGATTCATGTTGTTGTAATGTCATGTTGTGTTGATTTGTTCTGGTCCACAGTCCCCTTTAATCCTGATGAGTCAGATTGAATTTACCTCAGATTTTCCATCACGGTTTGGTACATTTTTTTGTACAATAAGGAAAAACGGAAAATAACCTTTCTTATATTTAAATTCAACAGTTATTGGGCATAATTCTTACTTTATCAGTTAGGTATTTGGGTCACGGGGTGTACCGAAAGTATGTCCGATACCAAACCGAACGTCCTGTACAGAACATTTTCAGTACAAATACGTGTTACACCCCTATTTATTAGCTAATTGTTTCCACACTTATTATACAACAATACATACAACTACATCTTAATACCAATGTAATAATGGATGCTGAATGCAACCTCATGAAATTATTTTAATCTTCTGATAGGAAACAGGAATAGAAAGAAGGTATTTTTTCTCATAATCTACAATAAACATCCCGTTTTGTCTTTACCTATTTTGGAGGGATCATCAAATTCTCTTTTAATCTCATCCAAACATGTGATAAAGGACTTGTTTAATGTTACAAGTGCAAGTAGCTCAGGCGTTACAATGCTAGAAACTCTACAGCTGCAGTGTGTGTGTGTCTGTGTGTGTCTGTGTGTGTCTGTGTGTGTCTGTGTGTGTGTGTGTGTGTTTGCACATGCTGCATTGGCACCTTGTCTTTCCCTGGAGCGGTGTGTGTTTTCCATATTAGGGTGTATGTGCCTTGAAAGCCTCCCTGGATCGCGCACTATGTGTGTTTGTCTGTGTGAGTGTGTGTGTGTGTGTGTGTGTGTGTGTGTGTGTGTGTGTGTGTGTGTGTGGTTTTTAATAGATGTAGAGGAGGGCTGCACTATGCCCATGTAAGCACACACACTACACTGGAGAATTAAAGTCAGTCTGAAGACTGCATTGGCACTCAGGCTGCACGCTCACAGACAGAAGATATAAAACACCAGACAGGCTTTCATCCGGCTCCATGCATCTGGAATCACTCGTTTTAAGGCTTACGGACCTTCGAGGCGATGTAGCTGTCACTCTAAAGGACTTGTTTGTGTCTTGTTTTGTTGACACATCAAAACCTGAGCGACTCCAAAGGAGCTCTCAGTTATGATAAAGGCAAATGCTTTTTTAATTATTTACAAATCAGACGATTATTTTCTCAATTAATCGATTCATGGTTTTGTGATTTCTTGTTTTATCTGACCAACATCCCCTCGGACTCAAAATTCACCAGTTTACTCACATCACGAAGAAAACCAGCAAATATTAACATTTCAGCAGCTGGAACCAGAGAATATTTGATATTTCTGCTTGAAAAGTTACCAAATAGGTTGCTGATTCATCGAAATCTGTTCTACATCTGTCCAAACAACCAAAAGCCCAATTAACTAAAAATACACATTTCATTGTATAATTCCACGTATTAGGTCCCTTTTTGTGAAATGTCTGCTTTTTGTGCAGCTGTTCCTTTAATCCAAGACATTGATTTTATTGTATACCAAAAGACAGAAATGTTATTTCCTTCTGTCATTTCAATGTTCAAAAGGTTGTTGATAGTCATATTATTGATTTATTGTCAGGGTGGGGACTTATGACACTGTGCCTCTTTAGTCCTGAGAACCAACGTATCTACAGCCAGTGCCTGAAACATTTGAATTAGCTGTGGTTGCAAGTATTTTATGGTTACAGTTCACATGCTGATGTTGTCTCTGTACTGTTCATGTCGTCTTTATTGAGAATGTTCTCTATCAGCTGACCTCTGTTTTTGACCCTCTCTGGCCTCTGGCCTCCACCTCACCCTCCACAGTTATGGAAACATAAATACAGCGATGAAGGCTGATTCCAGTCACATACAGTAATGTGCAGCTGACTTCACAATCACATGTGTGCATATATTACATGTGGCCTCCAATCATCAAACTGTCACTTTCTTGCATTGTTGAGTTTTCAAAGTTTTCAATAGTTTACTGTTGAGGTTTCCATGTTTTGTCTAAACTTAGAAGTCAGTCACACATCCTGTGACCCAGATTGTGTATTTGTCATGTGCTGACCCTCCAGCAAGTAGGGGCCTTAGAGACCGAGTCTGGGATGATATGGGAGGAAAGAAATAATTATACTGGGCTCCGGAGTGTGACATAAATAAATATTTCATGCAGTTACATTCATGCAGCTACATGATCTATTAAAATAAAGAATTATAATACATTAATTGATGTTATTTACTTGGATTCTAATTAGTCTTTGTTCAATTAATGTGCTTTTAACCATGTGTTTTTTATACGCAGATTTTTCACTGTAATTGTACACATGGCAATAGAAAACGTTCCAATCTGACTGTATTGTTTAAATGATCTTTGTCGACTTGGTACTTATCATGTCATGTTTCCTTTTGTCCTCCTCTCTGTCAGGATGTGGAGAAGGAGAGAGAGTTGCGGACGGAGTTCAGCAGGGAGGAAATCAGGCAGAAGATCGAGCAGTACAACATGCTGACCAAAGACCATCTGAAGATGACACTCGTAAGTGGAGCACACACACACACACACACACACACTGGCTGAGGCAGTCATTTATATGTATTTGGCTTGGAGCTTGTATCTTCTTTTAGAAACACTGCTCAAGGCCCTCTTTTATCTACACATGTATATATTCTGTCTGCTGCTGCCGCTACAGTACAATTCAACTGCTGTATGACTTTTACCACAGTAAGGCGGAGCCGGCCTCACCCTAAACATTGTGACTTATATAAAAAAGTCGGATGGCCGTTAAGGGTATTTTTAAGGCACAATTATACATTTGTTTTAAGCACTCTGAGATTCATTGAATGAAAAGTGCACTACAAATAAAATCTATTATTATTGTTATTGTTTTAATTTTTAATTGTTTAAAAGCCTTTGGATAATTTTTTAAGTAGAAAACTAGTAGTGTAATAATACACCAGAATTAAAAGTAAAAGTACGGAAGTTTTCTTCGAGTTGCAAAAATACGAGATTGGAAGCATTTTGATAACATCAAAATATCAACAAACGGTCTGAAGACTATAACGATGCAGAGATGAAGGAGAGATTTTGGCGAGCGTTTGCCGAGCAGCTTGGGATCGGGGACGTACTGCAGCTGCTGTTCGGGGTCGATCGCAGAAATACGTGGTCTTCTTTCTGAAGTGCGGTCCAAGTCACCGACATCCTGAAACGCATGCGAAAAAACGTACTCTCCACTGCCGGCAGACGGCTTCGTTGGCGGGCGTCGGCTTCTGAGAGAGACCGCCGCAACTGGTTCAGTGTGAACAGTGTAGCCGCCGGCCTACACCAGTGTAGCCGCCGGCCTACAACAGTGTAGCCGCTGGTTCTGCAACCAGAGAAAGGTTAGCATGAAAACATGGTGGAATTTGCAAGCTAATGTAAGCTAGCTAACTATCCAGTGCTTATTGAGTAAAAGGAAACAATTCTTTGCCTACGATGCACACACGGCGTAAGAATCTCCAGATAATGGATCATTAACACTGATTCACCAGATTTTGTGATGTCTGTTTAATTTCAGTCCACAGAAAGTAGAGAGCAGGCTTTACTGTGCTGATGTCATTGTAATGCTACACAGTGGTAACAGAAAAAATCAATAATTATAGTGTATTATAGGCTTTGTGGTGTGATGTTTTGTTGTTGTTTTATTTTTTGCTTTTATGGTTTTATGATTTTGTGTTATTATTATGTTTTTTTATGTCTTTGCTATATTTGATTGGACCGCACTTTGGTCAGCTGTTGTTTTTAAATGTGTTCTAGAAATACATTTGGGTTGGATTGGATAACAATGATAGACTGTGGGGGGACAGAAGAGGACGGTGTTAACATGGTTTTATTTCATCTCAGAAAGAATAGGTGGCGTTTTGAGCCGTTTTCAACCATAAAATGCAGCTTTTTCCAAATGTCAACATTAACACATTGATGTGCTTCATCCCAGTTGATACCATTTCGTTTGTAGCTTTAAAAAAAAAACCTTCCCCACTACAAGAAAAAAAACGATGAGATATAAGTAGCAGCTGTGTTTTCTATCTGAGGCTCTTTAATCAACGGTGTGCTGATGTTTCAACATCCACGCTGCCGTCCTCCAGCTCCCAGCATTCTTCAGCAGTCCCATCAGAGTGATGTGATGTTATTCCTGCTATTGTTCTCCCTCAGTGTTTCCCTTGGCAGTGTGGAAGGTGTCTGACATTTCACTCTAAACCATAATACACAATAACTCCATTTTAAATCCAGTAAAGATGAACGAGTTTAGGCAAAACATAGCTTTGGTATTGTTGGATATCTATCAGTTGATACAGTTTTTACTCAAAAACATACAGGAAAAGAGTTTCTTAATTTTTAAAGGAACAGTAATTCACTAAAAACGTTTGTCATGTTCAATTTACTTGAGCTGTGGAGTATAATATCATTTTCAGAAGCATGTTCAATACAGGGAAGGTCTGAGGATTCAAAAAGTTATCTGAAAATAAATGAATGAAGACGATACTTTGCTTGTTCCGAACTTAAATCAGTCCAGGTGTAGTGAAAATAAATGAGTCCACAGGTAGTTGGGTCAGTTCTTCTGAAAACAGCTGCTTGAGATCTGTTAGAGCTGACAGCATCACGATGTGAAGAGTGCAGACAGGTAGACTTTACCCACACCTTCATCTCTCTCTTCTTTCTTATCATTCAATCTGTGATGGAGCAAGTTTCTATTCATCCCGTTGGTCGGCTTATGACCATAACACGCATGCATGGAGTAATGGGATTAAGATGCTCTTCCTCCGTCGGGGGCCATCTGTGCTCCACGCCACACCGGGCTAATGTGGTGAACTGTTCTCTACTGGAGAGATCATGCAGCACATACTGTGTGGAGAAAACACCCAGGTGATCTTGTTATGTGCCCTGAGTGATGGAGGGTTTGAGTTCACTTAATTTACCTGATTTGGTGGTGATTGTTTTTACCTCTGATTTTGATGCATTTTACATGTTTCATTCAACTGTATTTATCCACCGTTCAAGTCCTACGTCACTTTTCAAAAACCTTCAAGTTTCCAGCTCCTCCGATGTGAACATGTGTCACTGTTGGTTTTGTACCGTCTGATATTTACCAGTTAAAACAATTTAGATCACCAAAACACTCTCTCTCCATTTTCTCTCTCTCTCTTAGAATCCTACCAGTGTGTATACTGGTTTCATCCAGGTCCAGATGGATCTGAGGAGGCCGGTGACTGTGCGGGGGGGTCAGAGAGGAGCAGGAGGAGCCCTGGTGGAGGAGGCCTTCTATCTGCCCAGAGGAGTCACCAACACCCTCCACATCAGCTCCAATAACACAGTCAGACAGGTGGCTAACACACACTCACACTCACACACACACACACACTCACACACACACGTCAACACGACTTAATTAAGGACTGGTGACATACAGACTGATAGCTGAAATTTAGTTAAATCTTCATTCAGTTTTGGGTCATTTTGATTAACCTGAACTGAATGAGTACATCAGTTTACCACAGACTCACAATTTACTGTTTCTGATTGCTGCCATCTGTTGATTAAGAATAAAATTATTTAGGAGACAAGATGTAAGGAATACAGTTACAGTGCAAGATTAAACTGATGTATCTATTGTCTTGAAGTTTAACTGCAGCTCCAAATTCCTGCTCAATGTTCATTAAACTGCAGTTTATATATAGCGACAGCACTAGTAGCAGGAGATAAAAGATCAGATTCAAACTTCGACAGAAGGTAGTGTGTTCATGTTGGACCTCATTGCTAAGAGTAAGAAGACATTTTCATGCGCTTTGAACTAACACGGGTCATATTACCCAGCAGCCTCCATCGGTAAGATAAAGAACTCCATTTTTAAAATTGCTGTTGGCTTTGCTTGTTTAGCTAAATTCAGGTTTTACCGTAGGTGATTGACATGAACTAAGTTGACATTAGTGTTTTGATATCTGACTGTGCTGTTCTTGTGTGTGTTCAGGTGATCGTCGCCCTGCTGGGCAAGTTCACGGTCGCAGACAACCCGGCCAAATACGCCTTGTACAAACGCTATCGCAGGGAGGAGCAGGGTGAGACTGTGTGTGTGTGTGTGTGTGTTTCATGCCATTCATGCCAAGCTCAGTATCAGATGCTTTGAGACTGACATAGTACCGTGTGTGTGTGTGTGTGTGTCTGCCTCGCCCTCAGCCTGCTGGGTGCTGCAGGGTTCTCCCCACTATCAACAGCTCACCAGGAATGCCCACACATGTATATATAAATACACACACACACTATGAATGAGCAGCTGTTGCAGAGTCGCTGTTTCAATATTATCTTCAGTGTCTCCAAGATGGGAATAAGATAAGGTTTATGGGCCTCATGCTATAAACCAAGACCGTGCAAATGGTTTTTATATCTGGTTTTAAGTCTCTGAAACATTTTGCCCCAAACTTTTATAGATAGCTGTCATATAAGCTGCTGGTCTGGTTTTTTCCTTCATTACTGGAGACATACAGCGAGACTCAACTAATAAAAGACGGCGTCTAGACAGATGTCTGTCAACAGATGTATGGAGGCTGAGCTGCATATTTAAGCTTCCCAGACAATAGTTGTGTGGGCGCTTTCATTAAAACAAGTCGCCGACTCCTGGTGCTGCTCTTTCATCTGAAGTGTTGCTGAACTTTGATCTAGTAATGTAGAAATGTCCTTCAGCTTCAGGACAAAACAAACTGAGTCCAACTCAGGTCTGATGTCTGTGTGATTCCTACAAAAACCCAAATATGAAATAAACCCAGCCTACTAATACGTTCTTGGTCCGGTGCAGTTCCATGTTAATTACTGTCACCGTTAAACAGAGCCATGCTAGCTGTTGCTAGTGTTTATGCTAAGCTAACCCAACCAGCTGCTGGTTGTAGCTTCATATTTAACAACGATCTTGCTTATTTTTTCTCTGACTGTGAGTTGGATGAGACGACTGATATCTGTTTCACTCTTATATCGTATATCACTCTTTCATAAACAAATGTAAAACTTCCTTCTCTCTCTCTCTCTCTCTGGTGGTTAATGTGCCACGCCCCTCCTTTCATCCTCCACCATGCCTGTTTATATACACACACACCAAATGCAACGGCAGCGAGCGACCGCAGTGGTGCCTGCATGCATGTGGTTAAAAGCACTGCACATACTGTACTGCCTAAATTAATATGTGTGTGTGTGTGTGTGTGTGTCCTGCAGTGTATGTGTGTAAGCTGGCGGATGGCGAGCAGCCGTTGTTTCTTCGGCTGGTGGCGGGGCCCGACGGCGACACGCTCAGCTTCGTGCTGAGAGAACAGCAGACTGGAGAAGTCATGGTAACACCTCCATCCAACTCTGCAGCATCTCTCTTACATATAATAACATTATTATAATCCTCATAATACAATAGTTATCCTCCTCACATATGCTCACTTCATCCTCCTCTTCTCTTTCCATTACTTTAAGTATCTTCCACCATCTCTTGTCCTTCTCTCGTTCCTCCTCCTTCTCTTCCTCGTTTTACTCCTCCTTTATTCCTTGGTATGGAAACCTGTTTCTGCCAGGAAAAGGTAGAAAAACATGTTAAGTCATGGTAAAAAAAAAATAAAAAATAGTAGGTCAAAACTTATTTGATAAAGACTATCTTAGATTTACTGTGTGAAAATGTTGAGATGATCAAAATCATGAGATGTTCAGTCAAAATGATGCGATAAATGATGCAAAATGAAGAGATAGTAAGTTATGAGATCAAAATGTCAAATAAGAATAAGTCAGTTTAGTTAATTGAGTTTTTTTCTTACTTTGGTAAGTTAAAAAAGTCAAAACATTTTTACCTTTTTAAATGTTTTTTTCCTTTACTGGTGAACGAGGGTTTTTGCTTCGTCTTTGTCTTCTTTTAATTTGCTGTGATCCTTTCTACTCTAAACGTCCTCCTCTTCTTCCTTCTCCATCTTCTCTTCATCGACTGCTTTTCCACCTTTCCTCTGCTCATTGTTCTCAAATGCTCCTCTTCCTCCCATTCCCCTTTTCTTCTGCTGTCTCCTTCTCTTCAGCCTCCTTCCCTTTCCCATCTTACTTTTTCTTCTTCTTCCAACTTGATCCTCATCTTCTTCATCTGTGTATCAGATGACCCAACAGCGACATGATACATATTATATAAACCACCTTTATTGTATGCATGATTAACATTTAGAAGAAGTAAATAAGAAGAAGAAATAGAAAGAAGGACCACACCTAATATCCAAGTATCATCCATAAACAACAAAAGAACCAAAATAATTACATGTGCAGCATAAATCAAGTTTTTTTGCTCCTCTTTTCAGTGGGATGCGTTCTCCATCCCCGAGCTGCGTAACTTCCTGCGGATCCTCGACAAGGAGGAGTCTGAGCAGAAGGGGGCGATGATTCGTCGCTACGAGGCCTACCGCCAGAGACTGCAGGAGGCGCTGAGGGAGGTCAGAGGGCCCTCTTAGAGGATTAACCTCCAGAAAACAGGACTACTGCCCCTAGAGGGATGGAGGAGGTGATTTTTTATTTTTATTTTATTTTATTTTTTACCTCCTCCGAGGAAATCTAGTGTACATTTTGCAGAAAGGAGGGATGTGGAGAGAGGATCCAGCGCCTGGAAGAAGGGATGATAGAAACAGAAAGAGGGATGATCTAAAGAAGACAATAAACTGACTGACAGACAGCAAGCAAACAAAGAGACGGACGGACAAAATCTGGATGCTGGAGTTTGATTCAGCCTGGATTTACATCTTCAAACTGCTGCCTGCTCACACCAAAGATGGATTTAATAGTGCCATATTCATCCTCTCTCCGTCCATCCCTCTTCTTCTTCTGCTTCTTCTTCTTCTTCTTCTTCTTCTGCTTCTTCTTCTTTTTCTTCTTCTTCTTCTTCTTCTTCTTCTTCTTCTTCTTCTTCTTCTTCTTCTTCTTCTTCTTCTTCTCTTCACACTCTGTCCTGCTGTCTCATAAACGATCTGATTCCTCTTTGTTTCCCATTTTCATCCTTTTAAACTTGTGAAAGACTTGAGGCCATATGTTGAGTTGGAGGTTTATTTAATTTTTGTTTGTTTTAAAGGTCTGTACATATTTTTTTCTTAATTTATATGGTTGAAGCTTTTTTTATTATTTTATTTTGTTTTCTTAAAAAAAAAGAAAAGTCTTATTTTAGTTTGTTTTGTACAGAGGCGGAGCACCAATCCGGTTGTTGACACAGACACAGAGAAAGTTTATCCAGACTGCTACCAGAGGTAAATACGCAAATAAGCATCAGGCACCACTGGATGTGGATCACATACCATATCAGGCTGTAGCTGCATGTACAACACAGGAAGACTGAACCGTTTAGAGAAAACTCTGGAAGGAATGAAGTCCAGATCATCGTTGCATTTTGCTTGAAATACCATGAAAGTTGAGAAAGATATCTGAAGTGAGAAAGGAGCAAGAAACCTTCATGCAGGTATGGAGTCTCAAGTGTGCCAAAGGAAAAATATACGATTATTTTGTGTTTAATTAGATATTTTTATATATTGATTTATTTTATTTTGTGTTGCTTTTAAAATAAAATAAACGTGGCAAAATTAACAATAAAATAACAGTCCAGGTCAAATAAAAACATCTTTACATTTATCAATTAATAATATTTCCTTTTTTCTCTTTTAAATTAATATTTTAATATTTTTAAGCCCCTTAAAAAACATTTTGATATTCCATTTACTAATGTGCCTGTTTTCGTGTCCTGCTGTAACATTTACAATTTAATTAATAAGCACATTAGTAAATGGAAAAAGAAAATATACAACTTACTTTTTAAGTGTTATAAATTCTAAAAATAATACATTCAAATAGATTTAATAATTGGGATTTGCTAACTTTTTTTCTGTTTGATATATTTTTTCCAGGATGCATATGAATGAGCATCCTCTATTACATATCAAAGCAAATATGCAACAAAATATGACAAAATCCTGAACATAATTCTTGCTTTCCTGCTTTTGTCTCCTTTTTATGTATGCAATATAGAGAGTTAATTTTAAAATACTTTGATTTGTAATGCATGAGTATATTGCACATTTAATTAAACAGTTAATAACTGCTATTTTTAACTGTTATAAATATCATTATTTTTGGCACACTTCAGACTCCATAAAAGTTGAGACTGAACGTCGTAGACGAAGGTACAGAGAAACGAATAGAGGTGAATTTCTGGTTTAATGCGACCGCACAAACAGACGGACACAAACTCTACAGACACATGATGAACGAGGAGATGTTTCTACTGAAAGGCTCAAATAGTGAGGTGAAAATAGAAGCTTGTGATTGTTTGTTGTGGCGAGTGAAAATGAGTGAGGATCAACTGGCTGGATTTAAAGCCTGACCTGACCTGAACAGACCAATGTAGTTTGGATAGATGCGACCCCTGACCTTTGACCCTGTATGGTCCAAAGAGGGTGATTTGATTGGTTTCTGGAAGTTGACTGAACAGTTTAGAGGAAGTAGAAGAGAAACATTATGTGGTGGAAGGAAGGAAAACATAAAGAAGACATAGAACGACATAAAAGCAGTGTGAACTTGACCTTGAGGACAATGACGGGATTTTCCTCAAACCACAAGTCACTGTGATAAACTGCATGTACGCTTTTTGCATTTATGCGATCCACAGCCGGCAGAAAAGGAGGTCTGTAAGAGCTGATAGCTGCAGCAAACAAGGGAGGGATAAATGGCTGCATTGTCCGTCTGTCTGCAGATATTCATTCAAAAACGCCTGGTTCTGTCTCTTATCTCCAGTTAAAACATGCAGCCTCGACCTCCTTGTTCTCCAGGGTTTCAGCTATTTCTCCGGTGGATAAAAGGGGGAAATATTACAAAAAGGAACAAGGAAAGAAAGAAACGATAGTAGAATAACGTAAAGACATAACATTTATGAGAGATATGGATCAGCAAGTGCAAAAGAAGGTACACATGTCGATGCATGTTTGTGCAGGAGGGGTTCAAGGTTCTGCAAGTAAATAGCTGCCTTAAATATATACGCGTTGTCATCTTTGGTATATGCATCTTATCATTTATGGCTTTGAGACCAAAGAGGCTTATTTTTCAATGTAGTTTTGTATGTTTGTTTGCTTTTAAATCAACAGATATTCAGATGTTTGAGGAAACAACAGACAAACTGGTTGAGATAAATAAAGAAGACAATCATTAGGACGAATCGGATCATCAAAGTATGAAAAAGATGTAAAGCTTTACTGTTTGAGCTGCAGGTACTGAATGAAGTACAACACCGCCACCTAGTGGTGAAATAACTCAACCATTCTCATTTCTGTGTCAAACTATCTTCTAGATTTATTTTTTTGTTATAACCAAAGATATTTTTGTGGTGTTGCCTGGAGCAAATATATATATACACACATATATATTTTAGAGGCCTCTTCCCACTGGAGGGAAATACATATATAGTTTAGAGTTTTATTTAAAGGGTTTAACCCTCGTTTATTCTTCAATCAAACACTGGGTTAACGCTATGGAAGCAAATGAGAAAAAAAGGTCAGCAGGATTTGAATCTTACAAGCAGCTGAATGCCTGATTGTGACCTTTAAAGGAGCATGCCGCCTATTTTACTTTTAGGTCAGTTTTACTTGTCATGAGATGAAAACTCCTAAACAAAAAAAGTCATAAAAATTATAACAGCTCAAACTGCCGATATCCAGACACTAACGTTCATGATGAAAAATTCAAGTAATTCACTTAAATTAATTATTCAGTTGCTTGTAGGACTCAACCTATTTTGGCCTGTTTTTGCTTCCCTATAATATAATGTAAAATGATATGAGATATGATAAGTCTGCATGGAAACAGTGAATGAACCTTAAAGCCATGTTGTTGTTGTTTGTGTATCTGATTCACAATTTTAGCTGTAAAAACACATCAAACCAGACGTATCGTATTCATTTTGGGCACTTTAACTTCAAATTCAGGGAAGACGGGTTTTTAATTTTTTTTTCCTCCTGTTTAAATTGCCGCCAACACACTCTGTACTTTATCTTAACATCTAATTCACTATATTCTTATTTTGAAAGATGTCGTTAAGCTCCAGTCATCATTTTGTGTTTATCTGTTTTAGTACATTATGACAGAAGTGAATTATTTTCAGCTCATTGTATTTGTTTTGGTCTCAACGAGCTTCCGTATGATTTGAGTTTAGCTGTAGACTGTGAAACGTTTGGTTGAATCTCGCATGTGTTCCTGTCTTTGTGTACATACGTGCTTACTGTACTCACTACTGGCTGCTCAACATTAACGCATGCGTCAGCGTAGAGAAGACTGGCAGGCGGACGCCATTTGGAAATTCATTTTTGGAGTGAAAATGGGTGAAAACGTAATGTTTTTCAAATGCTGTCAGATCTGCTCGTCATATAGGCTTGTTGATCAATTCATCTATTATGAAAAGCTTTTTGGCCAGTTGTGTTAATGGATGAAGAGTTGATGTTATACCTGCTAAGTATTCATAGATCTAGTTTTAAGATGTTCAATCATAACTTGCGTTACAAACAATTGCAGTTACTAAAATTCTTGAACTTGAAAACCGAAAACAATCTCATCACATCCTCACCCTTAGCAGCTGTTCTGGAGCTTTTGATCATATTACATGATCTTCATCAACACATGGAACTTCAGCAAATCTGATTTCTATTTTTTATTTTTTTAAGGACTTTTAATGCCAAGGTGCAGTTCAAGGTTTATTCTTGACATTGGAAACAAATTCATGTCATGTGATCATTTGGATGTGGTAGAAAGGTCCAGAACTGTCACTCAATGGACCTGTTGTGGTGAGATAGTTTTGTCAGCAGCTCCGGCTTACATTTCCGAGCAGTTTTGTGTGATCTGTGTCTAGTTTGAACATCCAGAAACTGTAATGTTAAATGCCAAACATCTGTGTGAAGCTCTTCTGCCATTTACTGTCATTATTGTTTTTCCAGATTTGCTGTGTTGGTTCGCGATATAGAGATCAGATCAGGTTTATCTCACATGAGGAGTTCCTCCAGCATCGGAGCTCAGAAACACAAAGTTCACTGTTTGTTTGACACTTTTTCATTTCAGACCTGAGCTGCAAAATCCAAAATGATGTTTAGAATCAAAGAAAGGATGAAAAGAAGATGCTTTTTTTGTCTCCTGAAGATTTTAATCGATAGAAGCCATATTTTAGTGCAAGATTTAGTTGAATTTTGGCCTTTGCACTCGGGTCTGAAAACTCATCAGTGCCTTTTAAAAGTTGACAGAAAAGCAAAGCTGCAGGAGAAAGCGAGCTTTCCATCGAGTTCTCCCTGCAGGCGAACCGCCGACTCGAGGCGGCTTTCTATTTGTCGGTATCTTGTGGTTTCTCTTCCAAACGTGGCCTTTCCTTCACACAGGGCAGGCTGCATCTATTAAAGGTGAAATTCAAACAAAGAGTGTCTCATGTATGTTTTCTTTTTGATTACGTGTTGTGACGTCGCTGCGCCTCTGTCTTTTCATTGTATATGAGAATTTTCAACTTTACTTTGTTGTTTTATATCATTTCAAATTGAATATGGTTGTTTAGACATAAGCTACCACATGTTATAGACTTGACAAAAGCCAGTTATTCCAATCAAAATGGATTTGGAGCATTAAGACTGTAACCATGGTGAACAGCTAGTTGTCTGGAGCCCCTCCTCCTCTTGTCCTCTGTTTGACCCCAAGTCCCAGACCCGCACATTATAGAAACGGGAGTCCCCCTCCCTGCTGTCTCACACACAAACACTAAACTGTCTGTAAAGCTGCAGGAGGGAACCTGCTAATGCTGCCTTCAAAGTAAAAGCTCAGCCCATTCTACTCATGTTCTGCTCTCCTTTCACGGTTTCAGAAGAGCTTTTGAGGGAACAAACATTTTTAAGGATGGAAAAAACAAACTTTAAAATGAAATGTCTCTCAAAACAAATCTGCCCCAGCAGCTTCAAAAGGTTTGTTCTTAGCATTTTATTTAATTGTAATTTGTTTAGAGGAATATGCACTATTAAAGTAAGATATCCACAAAGGTGAACTCTGTATTATCAGGGGGATTATCATTGGTATTAAATGCAATAAAAAGCTTAAATAAGTTTTTCCATTCTCTGGATAATTGAGTGACTTGAAAAGGCTTTCTAGTTCACTATCATGGTAGAGAAGTGAAAATAGATTTTCATTTAAAAACACAGGATACCAAAATACTCTTTACATTTACTTATTCATTCCTTTTCCAATTTATTCATGGAGAGCTGAATGATTATTGGGATAATATCGTGATTTGCAATTATTTTGGCCGGGATAATCATGGCCATGCCAGGTGTAAAAAATAATATCAAATGCAACATATTTCAGTGTGACTTTTGTGTATATCTTTCATATTACATTCCTATAAAGTAGAGTGCACAAAGCAAACTGAAGGGCCAGAGAAAGGTCAGTAGGAGCCCAAAAAGTGAATCTTTGACATAAAGCCTTAAAATGTTCACCTGTTGTCCACTTTAAAAAGTGGACCGGAAACGTGTGCCTCAATGCTTTTATTTTGAAGGTCCTCGCCGGATGCTCTGTTGCCTACTCTGCCGGTGTGTTTTCTCTGTCTCACGCTCAATCAGTCGGATCCGGACGGAGGAAGAGACTGAAAACTCAACCATGTAAGTGTGAAACTTCAAACTCCCGATAAAAACAGCAGACGGAAGTAGGAAGGTTCGCTCTGCGTCGCCAAACTACGTTCAGAAATCTGCCAATTATTATAAACGCAGCAGCGTCGTGATTAAAAAAATAATTTAAAGATATTTTCTGAGCCTTTAAGAATCTAACTTCTTTTCGGCAACAATGAAATGCAGATAGCAGCATTTATTCTAAAAAAGCAAACCCGTCAACAGGTGTTACTTTTCCATCAGAGTACACAGCTGTGGGCGGAAGGATATGGCAAAAGGTTTATTCCTATTGGTTATTATTAGTTTCTATCTAATATATTGTGACCTGCAGGTTAAACTATTTTAGAGTGAAGTCTGGCGTGCTGCAAGGTGCCGGGTCGCATGTTAAAACAGCTGTTATTTCAATGGTGCATCTGCATGTGATAGTGTTGTGTCTGCAAAGCTTTGTCAGCTTGTCTCTGTAAAACAGTGGTCGCCTTCAGCTCGGGGGTTCATGCAAATCATGCAAAGTGTTGCAGAGGTGGCTTGTGGGAGTTCTCATATTTCATGTGAACAATTCCACATGTTTTCCATTTTTACTGTTCATATGAGGGAGCAAATAATGAATCTCCAGAGGAATTCCTTCACATTTAAAGGGAAAAACACATTGAATAAATCTGCTCTCCGGTCTTATCATTTAGTGAAATTTGACCTGTGGTTTGATTGGTCACACAAGAGACCCTTTCTGTGTGACCTACATGCAGTTAGTTTGTGAAATACAAAGTTCAGCTCCATGTGTCACATGACGCTGTTAACAGCTTCATTTCATTTATTAAACACCCTGAAAGTGTTTGTATTTTACAGGGTTTTTTGCAGATGTTTGGCCGCTTAGAACAATATGATGTGTTCGCTAGAAAATTCAACATATTTTAAAACGATCAACATTTATTAATCCAGGTGATAAACAGGACCATTTGTTATTTGGTCTCTCTGTCAGGTTGGGGAAGAGGTCGTCGTTAGCATTGGCTCTGCTCGCTGTGGCTGTTGGTGTTTATCTGCTGCCTTCTCCCATAGACCCCAAACCACATGTGTAAGTACACACACACACACACACACACACACACACACACGCACACACACACACACACACACAGTCAAACACAGTTTTAATGCTGTTGGCGCTAACAAATCCAAATTGGTTTCTCCAGACTGAAGGGGCCTCCTCCGGCCCTCGAGGGGCCGCTGGCGGTCAACACCCGGCTGCAGAAGGGCCGCAGGCTGTTTACTGGGAAACTACACGGACCAGAATCCTTCACTGCAGATGAGGAGGGTGAGCGGATTTTAATGTGTGTGTGATTCACAGAGGTTGGCCCGGTCCCAGTGTCCCCCTACAGCCCTAAGTCCTGGCCCCTCAGGGCCTTAACTCACATCAGCTAGTAAAGGGTTGAGTGTGAGGGTATAATTACCAACTGGATGGTGCTTGACATGTCAGGTTGCCCGTGGTAACCCTGTGTTTAACATCACAATTCCTTAAGACAAAGTCTGCAGGAAGTGGACGTACAGTAAAGAGCTCAAAATGCCTGAGAGTCCTCAAGCACTCATTCATTGGACGGTGGGACAGAATTAGACCCTCGAGGACTTTATGTGAGTGAGTGTGGGCTGGATGGTATTTGACCTCTGACCTTTACCTGTGAAAGGTATTTTATCCCTTGTGGGTACCGGTACGTGTCATCTAACATGAAGGCACACTTTTCCTATTTCTATGTTTATTCAGATATTTTAAAGTTTTTTCAGACCTGCTCTGTACCTTCCTAGATGAACGAGTGGTTGCCATGGCGATATTGCGTCGCCTGCAGAATCATGAGCGTGTGTTGCGTTGCAGGTAACGTGTACACGGGGACGGTGGACGGGAAGCTGTGGAGGATCGGCCCCGATGACGCTCTCACCCTCATCACACAGATGGGCCAGGATTTACCACAGTGTGGTTTGTGTTTTACTTCAGTCAATCCTGCTTTCCTTTAACGCTTTCCTTCACACCTCATTGACTGTTGCAGTCAATACTATTGGTGCTGTTCAGGCTGCTAATGAGCCTCGTCAGCAAAGCAACAGAGCTGAATTAATGTAGTGTTTTATATCTGAATTCATTATCTACATTGTGGAAAAAATCCAACTAATTATTTAAAGGGACTCTCGTCTATTAGCAGCACAACTCAGGAGGTTGTTTTTCTCCCCCTTTTACTTTTGACTTCTTGCTGTTTACATGTGTGTTGATTCTTTGGAGAATCACATCCATTACTCTTTAAAAAGCTGGATTTTTTTGCTTGAAAACTAGTGTAAATTAGATTAGTTTGTAATAAAAGATTCAGTTTACAATCCCTCTTCTGTGCTCCATCTTCCTCTCAGCTCGGTCCATCACGGCAGATGATCACACAAGCAAAGACAACAAATAAAACAAGTGTTGTGTGTGTTTGCAGGCAGCAGCCCAGACTACGAGCCCGTGTGCGGTCGTCCTCACGGTGTTCGCCTGGATCGCCGCGGTCAGCTGATCGTCGCCGACTCGTACATCGGGCTGCACAGCGTCGACCCCACAACTGGAGAGAAGACTCTGCTGCTCGCTAATTCCCAAGGTGTGTGTGTTGGTGTCGCTTCACTGCGATCTGCACGTGTTCCTCGTGTGTGAGCCGTCTCTTCTTCCTTCCTCAGGTGCCGACGGCGTTCCCTTTGCCTTCCTGAACGGGCTGGAGATTTCCTCCCACACCGGGCTGATTTATTTCACCGACTCGTCCAGTCGCTGGGGACGCCGACACGTCAAACTGGAGGTGAGATGATGGGAAATCTAGGATCAGTTCAGGGAACCTCCAATCTCTTTAGATTTTTGAAATCCAAAGCACCTCAGAGAGTCGGAAACAGAGTAAGTGGAGAAGCAGCGGGTGTCCGGCTTCTAATAGATAACCGGGCAAAGAAATGCTGATGCATGCTGGGTCCATGAAGGGTTTATTAGGCGTTACACAGCAACCGCAAACACAAAACACACACAAAATAAGACATCAGGGAGCTTGTTCCTTTTATCTGTCTGTCCAGCCGCGCTGCCAAAAAACTCAGTCATAAGAATACTAATTAGAGTCCATTCAGTCGAGCAGGTTGCTGAGCGTCGCCGATGAAGCTCGCACTTCATCAAAATGGGATTATTCCCACTTGCACGCCCCGTAGAGGAGAGAAACCTGCTGTCCATGACGGATGACCTCATCAGATTTTAATGCTGTTTTCAAGCTGTGAACCAGAAACACAGGACTGAACTCCAGTAATGAGAGTATGACACAGAAACACAATTAGATTTTTTTTAAGTAGTTTGTAGCTTAATTAAACTAAAGATAACAAATAAACGAATAAAATGCTAATCAGCTAAGATCATTCAAAGGGACAGTGTGTAGGATCTTAGGAGCTCTATTCACAGAAATGGAATATAATATTCATGACTATGTTTTCATGAATGACCTGAAAGGAAGAGTCATATCTATAGAGGGAGCGGCTCCTCAGTCCGCCATGTTTCTACGGTAGCCCAGAAGGGACATCGTTTCAGACTTTCACACTGCACCCTCACCACCAGATGCCACCAAATCCTACACGCGAGCCTTCAAAATAAAACAGGTCTATTAGGCTAAGCTAACGTGAGCTGAAGTGAACTAAACTTTAATGTGACAGTCATGTGATGTGTCAGGTGATCGAGCTGAACAGCCTCGGACGTCTCCTCTCCTACGACCCAGAGACAGGAAGTGTGACGGTCCTGCTGGACTCTCTCTACATGCCCAACGGCATCGTCCTGTCACCTGACGAACACTTCCTGTTGCTGGCGGAGACGAGCATCGGACGCATACTGAGGTACACACACACACACACACACACACACAGTAAGGTAAACATCAGCTGACCCTCTCTGTCCATCAGATATTGGCTGAAGGGCCCGAAGGCTGGCACCAAGGAGATCATCTCAGATAACATGATCGGTTACCCCGACAACATCCGCCTTAGCGACCATGGAACATTCCTGGTCGGCATAACGACGCCGCGGTTCCGGAAGGTCACGCCTCCCTTTCTGGACATGATCGCCCCGTACCCGGCTGTCAAACGCTTCCTGGCCAAGGTCAGTGTGTTTCCACTGTTCTGTAACTGCCTTTAATGATCAATATGATATAATCAATACTTACGTCTGATATAAACAATACAAGCAAAGTGTGACTCTATTAAGCGGAGTGTGTTTCCAGGTGATTCCTCTGAGCTGCTACAACCTCCTGCTGCCGCGCTACGCTCTGGTCCTGGAGCTGGGAGCGGACGGCGAGGTGGTGGGAACGCTGCACGACCCCGAAGGTCACCTGACGTGGGCCATCAGCGACGTCTTCCAGCACCGAGGGAGGACCTACCTGGGCAGCACCGACCTGCCGTTCCTGCCCGTCCTGGAGGGGTGGGAGAGCTGATGATGGATCAGACGTAGGCCCACTCGTGTTTAAGCTTCCCATCCAGCAGATATGAGGAGTGTACATTTTTAAGGTTTCTAGTCGGCGTTCTGAAACCGGATTATTGTGGTCTGAGACGGGACTTTGTCGGCCATTAAGGACTAAACAAACAGAAGGAACTTCCACCTGCTCAAAGTGAAGAAATGCTGTTTAATGGGATAAAAAAAGTGTCCCAGAACTGGTGAGCTAAAATAATAGTATAAACCCCAAATAATAAACTAATAACGTCAGAATGTACTAACTTTCTCTCTGAGGATTTTTAAATTGTACTTAAATTAATTTTAAGTCTGACATACTACTGGGAGTGTGTTATTATCAATACCATGTTAGACTGTTGTAAACTCAATAAATGTTTTGTATAAAATTACATTTGATGGAGACTCCTGACTAACAAATGGGTTGAAACCGAACTGAAATGATTTAATGAATAATTAAATCTTTTAACACTCGCCTGTGAAGATTTTCTGCTTTTCTCAGTTTTTTTTAAATCATTTTAAACTAAATTTGAAGACGTCTCCTTGGACTCAGGCAGGTATTCTTTTTTATTATTCTCTCACATTTAATAGACTAAATGATTTATTGATTAATCCAGGAATTCATTATTTGTTGCAAAATCCTTTTTATTTCCAGCTGTTTTTGAGTGAAAAGTAAACTGAAACTTTGCATTTGATTTCAGCAGTAGATGCTTCCTAGGTATGACAGCAGGTTCAGGACGTAACCATGACGACCTTTCCTCCAACAGCTGGGACATAAAGGTAAGTACATAAGGAAGGCGTTGCGTTTTCCAGGTTAAGACTTTAGAGAAATCATTTAAATGTGACAAAAACAAAATCATAGTCCTAAACATATTGGATCAGATATTAAATTCTAAAATTAATTAAAAACTGAATTTATTAAGCTTTATTAAGTTTTTGAAAAACAAATTAAATAAAAAATGAAGCTGAGCCGCACCTTCTGTGATATTTTGAGAATCTCTTTATTTGGACAAAAACACACACACACACACATACACACGAAAACAAGCTAAAAATAAACAATCATCAAAAAGGACTTTAAAAAAAATTAAATTAAACTAAGGGTTCCAAAATAAACCAGTTCTGACGGATTGGAAAGTGCATCAGTGAATTGAAAGGAGAGGAACTATAATCACATTTTGATTACTCATATTAATTCAGTCCGGTTGTGACTCAGCATGAACTACAGAGGAAGGAAGGAGCTGTGTGAGCGCATTATTCCAGAATAAACTACAGTAGCAGTGGAACTAAACAGAAAACCAGTGATTCACAATTAACAGCTTTGTCTGCGCTGCTCGGCAGTGAGAGAATAGTTCACACTCATTATGAACACACACACAAACATCATGTCACGCTTTACTTCCAAAGTGTCCTGATCAGATCTTTGGTTGGATTTAACGATTTGATCCGAGTTTAAAACGTTCTGCCTCAACAACAAAAAACACTGGCTGGAGGCAGGATTCATCTCAAATAGAAGAGGTTTAAATGAAGAAATGCCAGCAGATTTCTCTGTTTCAACAGCGACAGAAGGATTACAGAAAGGAAGATGGATTTTGTCTGAATGTAGTTTATGCCATAAATTGTATGTTGACAAATATATCAAATAAAATGTATTTTTAAAGTTTTATTTGGCCTTTAGAGCTGCTCACATCCAACTTGTAAAGCAAAGTAAAAAACCATCAAAAACAAATAAAACAAGATAATAGAAGTGATTTTAAGCCGATGAAAGCCCCGATGAGGAAAAATGACTTGCAGCGAAATATATATTTCATTTTTTGTAAAATTAGATCACACTTACAAAGTTGTTGTTTTTTCCACTTCCATCTTGGCTTCACTAGAAATCCATAAGAAAATACTTTCTTTTTTTAAAACCACTGCCTCCTAATGATCTGATTAGTTTTCCTGTTTCGATTTGTTAAATGTAAAGTTCTGTGATTCTTCTGTCACTTCTATTTGTTGTGACAAAACGTTTTCCCCAAATTGGTGTTTTAAAGCGACCATCGCAGCAGCGTCGACCACTGTTGAGCCTTTTTGTCCAGAACGTCCTAAGGACTGGGGATGAACGTGGTTCCCATCACAGCAGACACTGTGGTTTCTGCCGGACTGCGTGTTTAAGACCTTCCTGTTTCGCTGCATTGAAGCCAACGTTAATCAACTCTGTCGTGTTCACTTCTTTATTACTGGAAAACATCTGCAGTTCAAAATCTGTAAATCGCTCTGATAAACATTCAGAAGGACAACGTCTACCTTTGTCGGGTCATGTGACCGTACCGTCATGTGACCGTACCGTCATGTGACCGTCCCGTTACCGTCTAATACAGCGAGATGTTTTGCTCTGCAGCTGGTTGGTCTTCATCAAATTATCAGATGACCACGTTCACACGCACACAATATTCCTACCAAGCTGTTTACATGCAAGGAAAATGTATATTCATATTTAATGCAGCCGCGTGGACTCAATAACGTCAAACGACCTTGAATCTCTGTCCTTTTCCAACAGCAGACCTCTTCCTCCCGTGGTCTTCCCTCCTCGTCACCGCTCTGTGAGTTTTCTTTTTACTTTAATGCAGGAGAGCAAACTCAAACGCTGTAAAAGGGAAAGAGGTGAATCCCAAACTGAGACATGCCGTCCAAAGAACGCTCCTAAAACTCAAATAATATTGTCATAATCGGAATAACAGTGGAATATTAGTGTGCGTGTGGTCGCGGTTTTAAAGATTGAAATTTCCACCTTCTGACAAAATCTTGAGGACCATCCGAATGCACCGACACCCCACCAGGCACCCTGAACAGTATTTAGAGACAAGTGAATGAAAAGGCTTCGTCAGCTGGTCTGGATCGTTGATATGAGGTTCTCCACCGAGAGGAAAACAGACATGGATTTAGGATTTGAAATTGACCGAGCAGACAATAATGATTAGAACAATACAGGAATTAATGGCTTGCGAGTGAAATCCATCCTGAATCATTTCCCTGCTCTCCTACTGACAAAGTGACTAAACAGCAGCCCAGTCCGGAAGCTTTAAAAGGTGGGTCCTGCACCCAGAGAGGCCTCCAGCCCCCCCTGATCCCTTCTCCATCCATCTACAAAGAGACCGGCTCAGGAGGCCTGAAAACAAGGCAACAACAGCAGGAACGGCTGAATACAGAATACAACACAGCCCTTCTCTTCCTCCCTCCCTCCCTCCTTCATCTCTTCTTCTTACTTCATCTTCTGCCGGAGTCTACTGAGCCGCCAGCTGTGGCCCGTAAACATCTGTCGTGGGTCAAATTTATACCTGAGAAGATGCAAGACAGAGACGCCACATGAACATTTTGTGCAGCGAGCTTCTTCTTCATCTTTGATTCTACGGTGAATCGTCTTCTTGCAGCAGGAAACCAAAGCTTTTCTCTTTTGCTTTTCAGTGAAACAACGGAGCACGGAAACACTGAACAGACCTGGTGTCGTACACGCCGGGGGTCCGACACGACTGTCCCGAGCAGGACTGCAGCATCATCAGCCGGTGGTTCATCTTCTCCAGGACTTCCTGGTCGATGGTCTTGGCGATGTTGGTCAGCTGGTAGGGGTCTGCTGTCACGTTGTAGACTTCCACAAACACCTGCAGGGGGCGCACGTCCACAATGTTACTGTCAAACTGGGCAACTCAGGAAAAAATCAAAGCACAGGTGCCTTCAAAATGACGGTGGCCTTGATTCAAATAAGGGATTTCTCTCGGTATGAAAATAGTTGGAAACATTTAGTGTATTTTAATACACAACTCGACAGAATACATCATGTATATCTAGTCATTTTTACATACTTTAATGTGGTAAAGTTAGATATTTTATAGCTTCAAGTCACTAAATAAATGTCAGCACATTGAAGGATGAATTATTTTCCATGAAAGCTAACCTCGTTGTCGTCAAACTCGCAGTACTGCAGGTTGGTGGAGGCGGCGACGGTCCTCACACAGGCGTACGTGTTGTTGTACGAGTCCTCACACACACAGTCTGGGAAACACTCCTGGAGAAAGCACAGAAGAAGGAATAATGAGTTTGTTGCTGCTTCTTTCCCCCCAACAGATAATAGAGGTATGTATGAGAGGTTGTTCTCGTACCGACACTCCGGGTCCCAGCAGAGGACAGGCCGGGTCGGACACGGTGCTGCCTTCTCCCTCGTACTCCACCAGGATGTCTGTTCTCCAGCTGCTGCTGTTCATCTTCCCCTCCTGGTGATTACATTTGTGCATAATCAACCATTTATTCATGTCAGCCATTTTCTAAACTTCAGGAACATTTTTTAATTAAAGTTAATCTTCTCTGTGGGTTTTCAGGAGTATATAATACTGATATGGTAATCTTCATTTTGAAAATCAGTTTAAACAATCGGCTCCTTTCTAAAAGAAGAAAAAAAAGGAGGCTTAACTGTGTTAAGTTTCCGCTCCATAATGAATATTTGAAATCAAATTTGCTATGATTTGATATTATAATGGGTGTCCCAGACGTCTACATCTTCATTAAATCTCACCATGACGGGCAGGAAGGACATGCCGTCCATCTGCGTCTTGTTGACGTTGTAGCCGGCGATGTCCAGGACGGTCGGACCGAGGTCCACGTTCGCCACCAGCATCTGAAAAGCACACGAATCCATTTAGTTGAGCTCCTCCGACGCTGCAGGGAGACGCTGAGGCCGAGAGACGGTACCTGGCTGGTCTGGTTGGGCTTGATGTTTGGTCCTCGGACCATCAGCGGGACTTTGATGTCAAACTCGTAGAGCTGCCTCTTATCCAGAGGAAGAGAGAACTGACCTAAAACAGAGGGAGACGTAAAGAAACCACAAACTCTTTGAGAAGTGAAACCTCTTCCCACGCTCCAAAGTCCTCGACAGTAGTTCCTTTTTGTTTCCGAATACAAGTACATTTACATAAGTACTGTGCAACTTGGACACATAGAAAACACGATATCATGATCTACCCTATAACAGCAATGTGATGATCATCTTTAGTTTTCATACTTTCATACATTTTACTGGTTACACTTCTGTACTTTTAATTAAGAAGCATTTTGATGTCAGGATTTTGCTTGTAATAGTGTATTTTTAGAATATGGTACTTGTACTTTTACTTCAGAGTACTACTTCTGCACATCAAACGTGTATGTGCTGTTCCACACCTGTGTGGTAGCCGTTGTCGGAGGTAAAGATGATGTACGTGTTGTCCAGTTCAGCTCTGACCTCCAACCGCTTCACTATTTTCTCCACCAGGTCGTCCACTGACAGCAGAGTTCGCCACCTACAGGCCAGGGTGAGAAATACAGAAGTGACCGAGGAGAAAGGAGAGGAAAGATGACAGGAAGTGAGGAGAGGGACTCACCGTTTCCTGAAGGCGTCATCCAGAAACTGAACGGAGGAGTTGGTCATGGGGGTTTTCGCCTGTCGGATCAACCAGTGTTTGTCCTGACGAGAGAAAAGAGACGCGGGATGCATTTAATGGCTGTCTTTGGGGGATCTTGAGACGTTTCATACGGGACGTGTGAATGAAAGGAGAGGTGGCACCTTCCCGTGGACGTTGAAGTTGGGGTCTCTGGGAGCCTTGGTGTTGTTGAAGCTGCCCTGGTACTGAGGGGCTGCAGTCCAGGGGGAGTGGGGGGCTGGAATGGACACCATCATGAAGAACGGCTGGTAGTTGGATTTATACTGGAGGAAGTCCAGAGACCTGTTGGCCTGAGAGTCGGAACAAAAAACGTTACTTCTACTTACTTAAAAAAAAACGTCAAGTAACTTGTTGTGTTAAAAGTCCGTTTAATTCAAAAGGTATTGATGAATATGAGAAATTAACATGTTTGTCAAGGACATGGACATAATGTAGAACGTCTCACCAGGACGTCTGTCAGGTAGTCTTTGCTGTAGTCCGCTCCGTGTTCCTCAGCCTTTCCATTCACTGACAGAGTGTAGTTGTAGTATTTAGAGTTCTTCTCCTGAAAAACACAACACATTGGAACTTGTAACGCATCCGAGCATTTTTATTAGAATGAACCGATAGCGATATCTGATATAAGAGTTTATTTATCTATTAATGTATGTATTTTATAGGAATCCATGTAAGTGTATGCTACAGTATATTTAGAATATTTCCTCTGCTTTCCCTTTCCCTCAGTCAACCCTTTCCCAACGGGACAGTAAAGCTGTGAATCGCTCTCTTTAAAGCCAAAAACAGTCCTTTTATTTCCCCTGTGAACTCGGGAGTTGCTGAGCTACAGCTGCATTGATTCGTTTGTTTTTTTATGTTGTTGTGTGACTTTTGGTGTTTTTTGGATTCACCAAAGTTACACAATAAACAAACCAATCAATCAAGGCAGCGGTGGACCAGCAACCCCTGAGCACTGCGAGGCCGGCTCTTATATTCCTGCAGCTCGCTGGGTGCACACCCTCTGATTCATGTATTTTCTGAAAGCAATTTAGCAGATTAGAAAATGTTAATTCATAATTCATCATGCTTCTGACACGTGGTCTGTGAACTTAATGTTACTCTGATCAGAACCAGGCAATAGTTAAGTCCCCCCCTCCCCCCTCCCCTCCCCCAGGGCGTGACCTCTGTTCCGTGACTTCTGTAAGAGGCGTGAAGAAACTCTAATTCTGGCCTGTTTGTTCGTCTGGCTCCTTCAGCAACGACTTTCCAGTCACATGACCACAGAGCCCGAATCAACATTCCCACAGATATGGGAGTTAGTGCGCTAAAACCTCCTCTAAACATGTGAGTACTATCAAACGCTATATATGGACAACATGTACAGAGCATGGGTTAAAGGACACTTTTTAACTATACTTTTAAGGAGGCTCGGAGTATATTTGTGTCTGAGAGGTTTCAGGCTCACCAGTCCGACCCAGTAGTTCCAGCCTGGAGGAACGTGCTCCACCCCACCAGCCTCCTTGTGTCCATACTGAAACACACAAACGGTATAATGTCAATTTGTTTCATGGTATGCACACAAACAAAAAGCTGTTTCACTTGGCAGTATAGGAGCACAAGAAAAACGAGATGCAGATAAGTAGATAATAAATGGAATGTATGCAGAAAACTAGATCAGACATGTAGTTTAACGGTCAGCTCAGACCCCCACGTTATAATACAAAAACAACATCTTCATATTGTTTGCATTTGAGACATTACTTCAACAATGTTTCAGTACCATTAGTACAATAGTTATAGTAAAATATAGGTTTGCTTCTAGAATACATCTTCTTTCAGATCAGCAGAAAATGTCCAAAATACACATTTAGGCATTTATTTCACAACTTTGTCTACTTGCATCTGTAGATTCCTCCTTAACCCACCAACACGTAGCATTAGGTAATGCATTCATCATAATATTTCAGAAGAAATATGGTCACCATATTCCCTCGCAGTGTCTCCCGTTAAGCTGCTAACACCAGCATGCTAACGAGGTCACCACTATGCCAACATGCTGATGTTTTGCAGGTTTAAAGTTAACCATGATCACAATCTTAATTTACGTGAACGTTTGAACAATTATCAGTAAACTGCGATAAATGATTGCATCAGCTTCCTGGATCCCATGTTTAAATGTGCCCATGACATCACATGTTCTGTGGGCCAATGCCTCTGCTCACCACTCATGTGCACACTACAGGACATGCGTGGTGACCTGTGGTGACGAGTCACAAGTTAACTTCGCTTCACTTTAAGGGATCACAAGTGAAAAGGGTTAGGAAACGCAGAGACACGAGGAGGGAGGATGGGAAGTGAGCTTAAGCATCATTAGTTTGCTCTGTAGGTGAAGTGGCTGGTTCCCCATTTCACTTTCACAAGGGCTGATTATCACAAGGGTAGATGCAACTTTGGCATCTAGAAAACATTGCATGACAAAAGATCTGGTGACTGTGTTTGACCATTAACAAACACCTGCAATGACCTAAAGTCCATTTTATATTTGAGGTTACAAAAAAAAGCTGCACAAAATGGCTCTCCACGCATTCAAGATGACGTTGGGTTGACTAACTTAACTATTATACATCATTCAACATCTGGCGAATGAAAAAAAAAGTAGTTGTAAACCTGGGCCACACTAATATGGATCATTTCCCATATTCCTGGATGACTAACGCATCTGCACACAGTGATTAACACAGTTAAAGTAACACAGTGGTTTACATCAACCACTAAAAAGTGGGCGGGCTCATAGTGTGGTATGGCACACAAACCTCCCTTGTCGCTCCAAGTTTCAGATTGATGGATGGATGCTGATATCATTGGTTAGCTAGCTTATGTATACCTAACGTCTCTTACCTGGTTGAGATACTTCCCAGCGAAGAAGGTCTGGTAGCCGGCGTACGTCTTCAGCAGAGCGGGGAACGTGTGGGCTTCCTCACTCTTCTGCCAGGCTGTGCTGCTGCAGTTTCCCTCCAACGTGTTGTTGATGACGTGGTGGTTGTGGGGGTATTTCCCCGTCAGGATGCTGGCTCGACTGGGGCAGCACAGCGGGCTGGCGACAAACTAGGGAGGCAAGATGGTGGGAAAAGGGTGAGAGGTGAGGTGATCTCTAACAGCTTCTTTTGAGACACAATACTGATGTCGGTGGTACTTACTGCGTTTGTGAATGATATCCCTGCATCACCAATTAGTTTCTTCGTCTTGGTGAGTGGACTCTGGGAGGAAGAGAGTTGATGTGATTAGAGAAATGAAATCATTTATTGGCCCCTGTCGCACTAATTAAGGCAACAAGCTCCTTTTTTAGTGATTATGCTGCAGCTCTTTAACTAGTTGAGTATTGTCACAGTACAGTATTAATACCTTTAAGTGAATGAGCTGAATACCGTTTTCTACCTGGAGAAAATACCTGTCGACCTGTGTGGCAGCAGTTTCAATGTTAGATCATGCGACTCGGATCACATGGTATTAAGCCACTAAATTGGCTGATTTTACAACGGGATCCGGTTCATAAGCGTTTTGAGGAGGAGGGAGGGTGTTTGCTGAAACCCGTGGGAGCAGATTGGAAGCAAGTGCTAAAGCTGCTGACTGTGTGAGATGCCTAAATGATGCGTCCAACCAGGAGGAATGCGAGCAGTCAGCATACACACTGGAGTTTACATCAATTAAATCACACATTATGACGCCTCAGCTGAGCTGCAAAGTCACGATTCTCCGATAAACTCATAAAAAAATAAAAAATAATAAAAGCACAAAAACCATCATCTTCCCTCACCAGACCCCCGATAGCGATGTCCAAGTCGTCGGTGAGGATCAAAACGATGTTTGGTCTCCGGGATGATTTGGCAAACACCCCGCTGTTCGGCTCGCTCAACAAAGTGACGCAGATGAGCAGATAATTCAATAAAATCATCGGAAACGAGCGATTTAAACCCATGTTCCTGTGTGACTGACAGACAGGCGACTGAAGCTGCCTGTCTCCTCCTTCAGCTCCGCGCTTTAGAACAGCGTTTAATGTTGTGACCGAGTCCTCTGTGGAGAAAAAAAAACAAGACAGACTCGGCCCTGTTTCTGTTTGCGACAACACTTCCTTGTTTCCCGGTCATGTGCTGCTCGGCTACGGAAGCCCGAGTCAGCTGATTTGAAGACGCGAAGCCCCCCACCCCCAGCGTGACTAATGATAACTGTGCCACAGTGTAAAAGTAAACGGTTTCAAGTGAAAGTACAAAAGTATTAAGTACCAAAAGTAAAAGTACTCATTATAAGTGGGAGATATTGAAAAAAACATTGGTTTCGTTATGAAACCAAGAAGTAATCCAGGACCAGAATTACAGATATCCATAGACTACTAATACCATTATTATTTAAAAAAAATATGGAAAAAAAACAACATATAATTACATAATGGTTGATATTAGCGTGGCCTAATTGCAGATAGGCACATGGAGGCCAACAACTAACAAGAAATTACAGTGCAGAAATGTTTGAGGTAATTTATGACACTATTACATAGTTTGTCCACCAGAGAGTACTAACATGTCCCACTCAGTACATACCTTGTTCGCAATTCTATAAAAAAATAAAGTTTGTTTGTATTATGTGTTTATGAATTAAAAAAACCCTCCAAATCCAGTGTCTGTTATTCTATATTGGGGTTTAGAAAGTCATACAGTAACATTAAACCATCAATATTATCATGATTTTCTATAATATCACCACTAAAAAAAAAAAAAAAGAATAAACCCAACCAAAAAACATTACATTACACACAATTTTTTGCTAGGTCTCACTTGATAAACATAATTTCAAGGCGTGATAGATAACATATTTTGAAAGTCTACTGCATTTTTCATTGTTTGCCTTTTGTATTAATTCTACTTCCAACACTCAACATTGAACACTCTTGATAGTGGTGGAAAGTACATTTTCAAGTACTGTACTTAAGTAGGTTTACAATTTTGTGGTACTTGTACTATGCTTCCATTTTCTGCCACTCTTCACTACATTTTAGAGGGAAATATTATAACATTCATATTATGACTTTGGTTACTTAGCAGATTCTGATTATTTATACAAAATATAATAAATAAATTAGTATGGATACAAATTAGACTCAATAAAGTATATATTAATGCCTCAGTAATTATAATTCAATAATATAATAATACAATAATACATAATTCTGAAATGGTCCATTCTACATAATGATTGCCTATTAAGTAGGCTATATTTTAATGCTGGCACCTTTTGTACGTTTACTGAGTGTAAGTAAAATGTTGATTTCTTTTTTTCCTTGGCACCGAATATTTCAAAAATGTGGTATTGAAACTTGTCATCAATAAATTAAAGGTGTGTGTGTTGCTTTGTGTGTACAACAACCACAAATACTAAAATAATTTATTTAACAGGAGATCTATTAGGCTAGTGCAGAATGTATTGTCATATTTATCCTAGTTATCTGGTAATTATCGCTGTTGTGATAGTACAAAACGACCTCCAGACATAGTGCTAAAACAAGGAAGCGGATTGGTCAGTATATTTTTTACTCCTCCGTGATTGGCCAATCCACCAGCACCTGTCGCGCGACCTGAAGAAGTTTCGCAGCCGTTGAGAAATGTAGCCAGAGTGGGCTGGCTCATTGTTCAGTCTCGGAGGGGGGAGGCAGGGAACTCCAGGAAGGAAACTAAAGGCTGTCAAACGGGTCTCTACCTTTCCCGAGGTGAGGAATGGAGTGCTCCAGGAACTCTATCCTCCTCGAGACGCTCAAACTAAAAAACTTCTCAACTTCTGCTGTGTTGTCTGGAAAAATGACAACTCTCTCTTAGAAATAGCTGCTGGCGAAACGGAGAGTTAATTAAGCGTTGAAGAAAATGGCGTCTGAGGTGAATTTTAACGGGAACGAACTTTTGGAAGTTGACATATGTGACGGCGGCGTATGTTCAGAGGACGAGAGCGGCGTTTTTGTCAACTCTGCCGTCTCCCTCCGGGATGACTTTTCCGGCTTTCAGCAGTGGATGAGCCCCGCCGAGTCACCTAATGACACATCATCACCTCTGGGACCGCAGGTCCCCACCAGCGACCACGGAGCTCCGCCTGCCGCTCGCAGGACCAGCGCGGCCGGTGACAGTGACTCTGAGTTCCAGGCAGATGGAGTCAAATCTCTGAGGTCCTCCATAATGGACTGTCTGTTGGTGGAGCTTTATGAGACGTACAGTGGAGGCAGCCGGAGGAATTTGGACAGCTGGGACAGCTCTACCGAGGCGTCCGGCTCCGATGCGTTTCTGGGCCGCAGTAACACCGGGTCCAGCTTCCTCCAGGAGCTCCAGGAGAAGCACACCAGGAGGCATCAGATGAATTACCTGGCCCAGAAAGGTGAGGGGTGTGGCGGGTGTTTGTGCTCAGGGGCGGGGGCATGTCCTGTTTCTACTTTGGCATCCTGACAGCATCTGCTCAATTTACTCATCCATTAGTCTAAATCACGAAGGGGATTATTGCAATCTGAACGACATACAAACGCCCTCCAGCCTTAGAGCAAACAGGTTCGGGGTAATGTTTCCCCTGGCCCGCCTCCTAAATTACCATGTACATCATGTTGGAAAAGTATGATGGAGGCTCATCATATAGAGTCTTTGTCCTGTTATGTGTCTAATTATTCTCCATCTGTCTTAAACAAAAAGACTGAGATGTTACAATGTTTAAGTTACTTAACGCAGGTAGGAACAGCAATACTATGGTGGAGTAGACACAAAGTTGAGATTAAAACATAAATATATATCGCGTGGGCTGATATTTCTCTACAAGACATCTTAATAGAGTAAATGGGGAAAACATTTTGTTATTTTGGATATTTAATCTATGCCTGTGAGCTCCATATTATGCTAATACACGAGGCATACTTAAAAAAAACATTTTTGAATATTTTATTATTATTATATTTAAAGTGACATTGGATGGTATGACATTTAATGAGTAATACGTAAAATGATAGCAGAGAGAGAACAGGATGGGCTACATTATAGCAGTATGTGTGCAGACACTAATTCAACTTCAGCAATACTCCAATGTGTGCTATCCGGCGTCGCCTCGGAGTCTTGAAAGGCATGTTGCTGTGAGTGCCATGCTGCCATTGTTTCCTCTGTCAAAGTGGAATCCGACAGTAAACATAGCCCGGCCTGTGAGCTCAGTGATTTCCCTCTGCTCACGTGAGGCTCGATCAAGTTAAACAATGCAGAGGGCTGCCACTGAGGAAGAGGAAACGCTCTGATAATAACTAAAACATGTGAATACTTTGAATGTGCTTAGTCAGGGATCAAGCGTTTACATTCGGTGGTCAGCAGTGTGAGGTAAGAAGATCCTAATGCTCAAAGGGGGACCTTGCCATCCTGGGCATTGGCTGAAGGTGATCATGACCTTTTGACCTCCTGGTAGAAGAGTGGTAATATGTCAACATTGATATTGATATAAAAATGCAACCACTTTATTATCAGTCATTTGTTTTGATTAATTGTTTAGCCTTTGGAATGCAACATTATGACGCAAGCCAAGTGGTGGCTTGCAAAGATTTTAACTTATTTATAGTTTTTATAGTTTCTCCACCAACAATCACACAAAAGTCAAATAAATCACACAAAAAGCCAAAATATTATCATTTATTCACAACGTTTTGGTCTGTTCAACGTTCATCATCAAATCTTTATTCAAAGTGATATGAATGTGAAACGAAGGACAATAGCAAATCTGTATTTGTGTTTTTCGACTACAATGAGCAAATATTTGGTATTCACATTGATAGAAGACCTATGGGATTAACTAATTATAATGAATATAATTGATAACATTTTTGTCTAGTGATTTCTGTGCAAAACAATAGAGAAAGAAAAAGTATGAGATGTGATTTTTTTATTTTAGCCCAGAATGCTTCATTTGTAGCAGATGCCAGTTTAACCCATTATAAACTATTGGTGTTACCATTATTATTTAGTTTTTTTCCGTTTTTGTGCTTGTCTGCTTTAAAATGTAAATAATTGATTCTTGAGTTCAGTTCTATAAAAAACTTGAGCTCAAAATGTTTATATTTTGCAAGAAATATAACAAAAGCAAGGATGAACTGTGTCCCGCAGATCTGGTTGTGTTTCACATCTGTGTCACCTTCAATTGAAAACCAGATTTTCCTCAGCCGAAAACATTTAGTCTCCATAAATGTGGATTAGGGTGTGTGTTTATGTGGGCCAGTGTTCTGGTTTTCATTTCATCTTCGCCTGCAGCGTGGAAAACGAAAAAGCAACTGCAATATTCTGATCTAATTGTGGATTGCAGACATCACGTTATTTCAAACTATATTAAGTGGCTTTATTTAGAATACATATCTAGACAGACCTGAATAAATACTGGGCTGTTTCTGAGATGGATGTGAAAAACAGAAATATAAATACGATCAAGGAACCTAATTTCAAAAGAGATTTTCTATTATTTGCACTAATATTGCTTGAAATGTACCTTTTTTAAAGAGAGTTGACTCTCAAATGTACATCAGATACGTGCATTTGTGAAGTTTTGAGACAAAATTCACTGTAAGAAAAGAGATGAGTGATGCGTTTAAGTGCTGGTGAGAAAGTCTGACATCCATGTTTTTAGCTTGTGGAATTTCTGAAGGTAAAAAATAGTTTTTTTTTTTTTTTTTTAGAACAGTTTTAGGATTTCCAGCCTTTTTTCAGACACAGACATGAACATTTCTGTGTTTGTATCTTTGTGTTTGCTTTTTCAGCCCCGGAGGAGCTGCAGTCAATCATCCAGGAGGTGAAATATCGTACAGGCCGGCAGTCGGCCAAACTACTCCGCCAGCTGAAGAGACGGGACCAACTGTGCCACAAACTGCAGAAGAACTATGACATCATCACAGCTTGCCTTCAGGCTGTCTCACAAAAACGAAGTAAGAATACACAGTTCTTCCCTTTTTTTTTTTTTTTAAAAGGCCAGTCTCAAGGATGGTATCTCTTTATCTGCATATTAACCCGTACATCCTCTAGTAGGTTTACAACCAAATGAGAGCACAACATAGATATTTTCTAAGATGAAAATGTACTTCTCACAGGCTGTTCTCTCTCTCTAGAACTATTTCTCGGTGTCTAAGAAGAACTATTAGGACACAACTGCCTATTCATGTTTGTGGGAGCAAAATAGTCTCAAAAGTTTGTTTGGTTCCATAGAATTTTGTTCCCCAAAATCCAATTTCCTGGTTCAGTGCTGTGTAATACCCTGATGTAATTAAGGGGGAAAAACAACATAGACGCCTTACATCTTGTGTTTTCATACTGCCATGTGTTTCTATAAATCTTTGATGCGATCAGGTGCTCAGAGGCTAAAAAAGTAAACACATTTGGAAATAACATGGTGAATACATTTGCAGGGTACTGTAGATAAACAGGTTTTTACTCTATATAGGACCCTCCCTGTCCTCATATCATGGAGTATGGAAATAGCTCTCAGATTTACATAAGTGACTGTGACATACAGTAGACTCAAAGCACATAACTATGGGGGAATCATATGTTCATTTTCATATCAAAACAGCTTGTAAAATAATTTCAATTCACCCGACTGTTCTGTTATGTAAGAGAGTTTTGGAAACATAGTCTACAAAGGTAATTTTTCCTGGGAAGAGATTATGGATTAAGCCTCTTTCTATGAATGATCTATGAATATCTGGCCTGTACTAATTGGAATTTTTGTTAGAATGTGGGCTATAACCATGATGTCTACATATTTAAGGATGATTTCACTTTACTAGAACATTTTAACACAGTAATTTGACTTTAAACACTATCTTAGGAGTCCGAAAGCTGACATCTTTTCACAGAATTCATCTTATAAAAAGTAATGAAGATAATGAAAGTACTGAAAGGATTCTCTCCACAGTTGCCCAGAGTGTTTCAGTTTTTGCTGTTGATTGTTGTTGAACTCTTTACAGATAAAAAAAAAAGAGCAACAATTCAACGAAGTGAAATTGAAGAAATTTAGTTCTGATGTGGTTATTTTGCTTTGATTGTCGCCTTTTCTTTTTCTTTTTTAACATGCAGCATGATGGCTTGCAGGAGGTGGAGTATGCGATAATAAATGGGTTAATTGTAATGAGGCACTTACACACGGGGTCGTGCCATTATAGTCTGTATACTGTGGAGTCAACATGGCTGCTGTGGAAAGCTGCAGAGGCTAAACTGCATGCTACTCTGTTTGCATGTTACCTGCCATGTACATATACAGTGCTAAACAATGAACTTGAATAAACTTGTCATTAACATGTTTAAAACAACATGGAAGTTGCTGGTCTACCCCTGCCTCCATCAGTTAGTTTCTTCATGTTATTGTGTGACTATGGTGTTAGTTTTGGTTCACCAAAGTCACAATGACATAAATTAACTCTCCGATCAAGGCAAGACTAGCAATTTCCATGTTCTGTGAGCTAAAATCACTGTTTTTGTCAATGGAGTCTGGAACGTGGTTATAACGACTGCAGTTCCCTGTTGGAAAGGGCTGTCTGACAACAAGGTAAACCTCCTGTCTGATTCTCCAAACTGGAGGCGTGTCGACCACCACTGTAGGTAATTCACTGATGGATAAAACAACCCCACTTCTACACATCCAAACTATCCCTTTAATAGAAACTAGTTGCACTTATTGGATTCATGTTACATGTTTATCTTACAAAATAATGCCTATTGGAGTTTTAATAATTCTATGAAACATAAAAGAGTAAATATAGTGTACTGTCAGTAATATATATATATATATATATATATATATATATATATATATATATATATATATATATCTCCCCATTATGAAGGAATTGCAGCTACATTACATCAACAGGTCTCTGCATTTCACAGGAGCCTAAAGATGGCGTGAGTGATCAGAGCAGTTGAAACATCTAGAGACAAGAAAATGTATCATGATAGTTATTCAACATGATCATGAAGGCTGTTTGGAGGTATTGATTCTGAACATCATCAAGGCTGGATGTCTTTTCCATTCAGGAAGCACTTACTGCACCTGTACGCCTGAATCATAATGTCATGCATCATCGATTGAGTTTGCAAACTGCTCTCCATTTTTGGTGAAGTAGGTGACGAAGCAGGATCAGCACTTCTTAACTTTTAGGGGTTAGTGAGGTTTGCTGATGTCTGGCGGATAGTTGAATTGTAGGTAACATTTCTTGGTTGTATCCCAGGCAACGTTCTCCATCTAAAAGTGGTAAGTAGGAGAATTAAACCACCTGTGACATTCATATCTGGTTTAAACTTTCAGTTTATATTTCTAACAGCAGTATTCTAAGAATGTAATTGTTCATCCTGAGATGTGTTTTGGTATCTAAGAGTCTTTTTAGAATAATAATCAGCAACCATTTCTCTGCTTCCATGCAAAGTTTGATTAAACAACTAACGATTATTTTCATTATTGATTAATCTGATGGTTGTCCTTAGCTTGAGTAATTGTTTGTTTTATGAAATAGCATTCATCACAATATCCCAGAACCTAAGTTTCAATATTCAAATAGCTTGTTTTATCCAAGCAGAAGTAGAAATGTATTTATCTAGAAACTAAGAAAATGGGTGAATGTGAACTTGTGAGAAGCTAACTAGTGATTTTTATTTAATTGAAACAATGAATCTAGAAATTTGCTTCCAGCATATTTTCTGACACTTGTTTAATCAGCCATTAATTTCAACTCCACTTTGTTGAAAGGCCGCCTCTTTTTTGCAACTGCTCCTCTGTGATTGGTGCAGATTGAATCAGGACGATCAATAAGTGATAAAAGAGCCTACCTGGATCCACCTCACCAGTGATAAATAGCAGCGAGGTGTCCCCAATCATCTGTATGTCAGTGGTTAAACCTCAGTCAGTCATTTGACTGTGAATATAGTCTGGAGGAGCTGTGATGCAGCCAGACAGTAGAATCAGATTCTATTCATCATATATGTATTTACACTGCTTGGTTTAATTATCAGCTGGTCGATCAGTTTGTGGGTTAAGAAAACAAAAATCCGGCCCTGCTCTCCTGTCTCGCTTCTCCGCTCTCTCTCACCATTACCTCATCCCTCTGTATCTCCTCCCCACGCGCCTCTCCTTGCACCTCCTCCTGGTGACGCCACACCGGAGGAAGATGAGGAGGTGTGCAGCATCAGCACCACTAGAGCCCAGACATAAACCGTATGTCCTCCTGAAACCATCGGCTATTTGTGACATTTTCTGAACCCTATGTCTCGTTGACGTTAAGTCGCTTGAACGAGGCTTCCCGGACTGCTGCTCCACCGGGTGAGGGACGGAAGGCTGTCGCTCAGGTCGGAAACACAAGCTATACCGGAAGAGATTTTGAACGACGGGAATCCGTTGAATTGACCCGTTTTTAGCGCCTTGGAGGAGAGCGTTTAGAGGAACAGCTGCTTCTATCGGGATGATTTCCCCAATCGACAAGTGCGACGTGAAGGCGGATTATTAAAGCGGGACAGGACGATGGTTGGACGGGTTGAACGGCTTCATTCCCAATGAGGCAGGAGCGGCTCGCCGCCGCCGGCAGGAGGCCGAGGGCGGGCGCGAAGCAGCGGCAGCAGGGATCGGGAGGGGTCGGGAACATCATCAGCAACGTCCTGAAGAAACGGAACGGGATATCCAGGAGTGCGCCCCGGCTGCTCTGCACCCTAGAGCCAGGTGACAGCGGTTCATGGATCTATGGGGACGGGCGCTGCTGGTTCATTGTTTCAAACAATATCTGGAGACAGAGTAGTATCACACCGGAAGGGATGTAGCCTAAATATATTACCTGTCCATATGTTTGCCCATGGTTTTATAGGGGCGCGTTTACTGCCCTCACTCAAATAGTTCCCTTACTCTCATTTTCAGTGTATTTATTGGCAAGTAATTGTCATATCTGGTGCAATTATTATATTAGATTATCAGAATGATGGCTGATATATCATCACACTATCAGTGTGTATTCTATTTAAAAACAATGAATCACTGATAGATATTATATCCCCAGAAAGTCATAACCTGATTGAATGGGATGTTGAAGTTGTCAGCTGGTAATTACTTTATTTTGCTATATCACGAATGCTTTGCATGTATCATATTGGCAGTTTTAAAGTAATTATCCATTTTCCCCCAAAACATTTGACAATTTCAATATATATGGACATTTCAGGTTTTAGAGGGTTTGGTTACACTACAGTCTGGTGGCTAAAATGATAGGAAATATAACATTCTATATTTTTTATAATATATTTTGTGCCTAAAAGAGCTTTTTGTGTAGCATGTGTAGCATTAATAAATAAAAGAAAGAAGGAAAAGGGATTTGTGATATTTTATGGTTAATGCTTAAAATGGACAACAAAAATCCATCCATTTCATTCAGTCCAAATCTTCAATGTTGTTTATTTAGTTTAGTTTGTGTTTTTCTTCTTCTTTCCCTCCCTTTCTCCTTCCCTTCTCTCTTCCCCTTTCTATCTCCCCCTTTCCCTCTCTTCCTTTCATGACCTGATTCGTTCTTCCTCTCTCCCCCAGTAGCTAGTCTAAACATCCTCTAGCCGGTTTATTTTCAAGTATTTTCTCCCCTTGGTAGATTCATCAATCACTTGTTATACTCCAGCCTCTGGACCCCCACCTTTTGTCTACATACGTGTTTTGTATCAGCTGCTGGTGTAATCTGTGACAGGGAAGTAGGAGGGTTTTACGGTTAATCCTCTCCCAAAGCCGAGGGGAGAACTAGAATAAAGCCGCACGTTCATATGGCGCAGGGAATAACGACAGGGGAGGACCACGCAGGTTAAACACGTTTTGTCTTCTTGTGAGGACCTTGTTTTGTGGTGGACATTATACTGTTACCTGTAGAGCGATCGGCTGCCGTTTGAGCGACAGATGAATTGTCCAGAGGCTCTGCTGGAGACGGGAAGGGGAGAGAAATGGCCGCCGTTGGCCCAGAGCCCAAACGTGTCAGGACCTTCCCTCTTAACTTCAGATCAAAGTTTAATTTCCGTTCGGTCTTCGGGAGGGTTTAGCCTACTGCGCTAAATGTCCTCCGAGGATGTGCGTGCGAAGAGATTTGAAACGATTTCCCGTAAAGCGGAGATTGAAGCGCGGATTCAGCACCACGCGGAAATGGACAGCGACTGTTCAGTGAAGCGTCTCCGAGCACCGAACTCCGCTCAGAAAGCTAACGATTTAATCTGGAACCTGGAGCCTTAAATCCCCCGTTTGTTTTATACAATCGTTAGAGAAAGTTGAAGATGCATCTCTCTAACCGACCTTTTTATACGCGGGGAAAGTCCGCAGGCTGTCTCAATTCTGTTTAGCATATTTAAAGAATAAGCAACGGACGGATTTGACACAAGTTAATTAAATTGTTTGTTTGTTTGTCTTATGATAATGATTTAATTTTTGCATTCTTAAAATGTGCTCATATACAGCTGTTTAGCCTGCTAGACTCTCAGTTTCACATTCGTTTGATTTATCTTGCATTTTTTTAAGGTTTTGCAGCCAAATGAAAGGACTTACAGGGTCCAGACTCAAGTGAAAGGGGATCATGTTTGTACCGATTCAGCTTCCAACAACGTGGAGCAAACTCCCTCTGAGTATAAAGAGATGAAATGCTAGAAAACTTTAAAAATCTACCTGTATAGACCGACAATTTTGGCATATAGTGACATATATGATGCTTACATTGTGTGTTCATATTTAGGATGTTTTTTTTATTTAAGATTTCAGTTGCATCATATTCTAGAGAAGAGACATATTGTATACTATGTACTATGTATACGATCTACACATGCATATTGAAATATAGTAGAGGAAGAAAAAATGTCCTCTCTGTACAGAAACGTTGGGATGTTGACTAGAAGTAGTAGTATTAGCAGTAGCAGTAGTAGTAGAGTGAGTCACCCAGATCTGATTCCAGACCAGTCTGACCTGTTGTCTCTTGTTGGCGTGTAGGAGTTGACACCAGACTGAAGTTTACCATCGAACCATCGCTGGGAAAGAACGGATTCCAGCAGGTAAGAACTCAACTCACTGCTTCAGATGAAGATTGAACCTTTTCAGCACTCGATACCTCTTTTCCTCTTACCAACAATAAATAATGTATAATACATGAAGTATTAATATTTCAAAGCTGGGTCACACTGGGTTGAGTGGGAGTGTGCTGGTTAATTAAACCGTGTTTCTTCCCCACAGTGGTACGATGCCCTTAAAGCAGTGGCGAGGCTCCCTACTGGGATACCAAAGGAATGGAGGAAGAGGGTATGTTCAACACATGACATTGTTGACAGTGATTTTTCTTGTACTCACTGATGGAAGGAAAATGTAAGTAGTACATTATTTTGAAATAGTCAAATTAGCGGCAGCCTTGTAATTGTTGAACATTGTAATGTTCAGTAAAACTTCTTTATACGTTCTGAGCTACAACCTTTGTGTGTTCCTTTGAGCCAGAAATATATCTCATATAAACAGACATTTTGATAAATGAGGCCTTATGTTTTGCTCTTCTTTGTTTGTGTCTGTTTTGAAGCAAAAGAATGCAAAGACCCTGATTGTGCTCTCACAAGAAAAGTGTGTTTTCTTTATTATTGCCGACTCTGGCGAACCGAGTTTTACAGTCCTGAGAGAGACAGTGTTGTCCAAAGAATAATATGCAGAGGCACTCTGTCTACAACGCTGCATTCATCTCACATCATCACTTCATCTCTCGGGAGGAGAGTGAGAGGGGAATGGAAGTGATTACTTTCATCTTGTCAGGGGAGATGGACAATGAAATCTTGTCCTCGTTTTTTAACTTTCAAAACAAAATAAATCAGTGAATGAGGGGCCTCGAACACAAGAAACCTGAGAATATTCAAAGTTATAAATACTATCACTTAGTAGGGACCGTGAATGGAAATCTGTCCTATTGTTTGAAATTGTGTTTAGCTTTTGATATTCTTCTAGTATTGATGTGGTTCTTGTGTATCAGGTTTGGCTAACGCTAGCAGACCAGTACCTCCACAGTATCTCTATCGACTGGGAGAAGACGCTTCGTTTCGCCTTTAACGAGCGTAGCAACCCTGACGATGACTCCCTCGGCATCCAAATTGTCAAGGTAATCAGATGGTTTAGTCATGTTGAGGGTTGTGTGTATGTGCCAGTGACGAAGCCTTTCCAGTAGTATGCAGATAAAAATATCTGAGAAAAAAAAATCTTATCTTAATATCTATTTTAAAAGTGTTACCTTTTGTTTGCAAATAACCTTCTGATAGCCAATATTTTTACAGTTTGATAACTAATTTAGTACCAATGTTTCATCATTTCATAAATACACTGTGCTTGTGTTAGTTCCACATGTAGGATTTATGACCAGAGGTTTATCTGTATCTATCTTTCAACCATGTGTATTTGCTGACTGAAACAGAGCAATCTCTGACCATTAATGAAAACACTGACAATTATGACAGCAAAGACACAGACCTTGTGTTCTTTGACTTTTCTGTTTGTTTTAACTAGAGGAAGCGGACTATCTGAAATCCAATTTTAATAGTGTTTTATGATCTTTGACTATTGATCCACCTGTACTGGCAAAGACTCGTGATCTTCAGGAAGTGCACGACTGACATCATAGATAGCGATCATTAATGTTTTCCTACTAAGTACACATAAGCATGCTCTCCTATTAGAGGAAGAGCCAGTCCGGTAGAGGATGTTTGCTTGCAACGAGATGACGCATCATGGAAACAGCTCTTTTCTATTTCTCAGTGACTCACAGATTCAACATAATTTACCGTTTCCATCAACAGGGCAAAGTCCCATCATCTACGTCTCATCACTGTCTCCCTCTTAAATCTTTGAAACGATAATTCTTTATTATTTAATTTATTCTATACACGCGCTGATTTATAATATAATAATCCATACACATGTAAATCCTTCTAATGTGCAGGACCTGCACAGAACGGGCTGCAGTTCTTACTGTGGCCAGGAGGGGGAGCAGGACAGGGTGGTGCTGAAGAGGGTGCTGCTGGCGTACGCCCGCTGGAATAAAAGTGTGGGCTACTGCCAGGGATTCAACGTGCTGGCTGCACTCATACTGGAAGTTACAGAGGGCCATGAGAGTGATGCACTTAAGGTAAACACACACAGTAACAGTATTAACAGAAAATTAATCCAGATTTGTAAATTATGAACGTATGCTCAAAATTAAAGTTAAGCTGTATCTTTTTAATATAACCCACTGGTAATAATAGAATAAAACGATGACTTCCAGGTGGCGTTTCTGTTGTTTTCTGCCCTTTGATTAAATATTCACATCTTGTCCCTTCTATATTCAGGTGATGATCTATTTGATTGACAAAGTGCTGCCTGAGAGTTATTTTGCCAACAACCTGCGAGCATTGTCAGGTAAAAACAATGACGCACATACAGGCCAATTCACCTAGAAACTGAAGACAATTCTGAAAGAGCCGTGCTGTAACAACGTCAGCCCAGAAATAAACTACAAGTTTCATACTTCTGTATAAAAAAGTGCAGAATATGTTGTCCATTTTCAATAAAATATGTAGTTGCAGATCCATTAGAGACATATCATTCTTGTATTAGGAGGGTACAAGTCTCCTTGGATCTAGAGTTGAAAAGATTTCTCAACTGATAGAAAACAAAGTTCTGATTCAAAACTCTTGAAGTAAGTTTTTTTAAGCAAGAATGCAACAAAATTCACTCATTCCAGCTTCTCAGATGGGACTATTTGCCTGATGTCTTAATTGAATTCATTTAGGTTTTGCACCATTGATCATTGAAAACAAGCAATTAAATGATGTCACCTTGGGCTCTGGGAAATTCTGATGGGCATTTTCTATATATATCCTGACATTTTGTAGTCCAAAATGAGCGGCACATCAATGAAAAATTAAAATAATTAATGTTGTTTAGTATTCAGTAGCTAACAATAATGAGGTAGTTTTGTGTGAACATGTCAGTATCCAATAGGGAAAAAGCTAATTTATTAGAACAGACCGTAAGACAGCATTTACAGTGTGAATTAAAATGAGACAATGAAACATCCCCAGTACTTACAGATTTGTGTTTTAATCTGTGCTGTTGAACGTCAAACCAACTGTGTTTTAACCTGTCTGCTTGTGTCAGTGGACATGGCGGTGTTCAGAGACCTGCTGCGTCTAAAGCTGCCCAGACTGTCCCAGCACCTCCACCACCTTCAGAAAGCTGCCAACCGAGAGGCCGGAGGTACACGCCTGTGTATGTGTATTTGGTGCCAACAGCATGTACAGCTACCCAATGCTGGAGAAAATAGTATCGTCTGTAAAAAAAACTGTATGCCTGTGTTCTCTCAGGCAGCTACGAGCCTCCGTTGACCAACGTGTTCACTATGCAGTGGTTCCTCACCATGTTCGCCACCTGCCTGCCGGCACCGACCGTGCTGAAGATCTGGGACTCGGTTTTCTTCGAGGGTTCAGAGGTGCTGTTTCGGGTCGCCCTCGCCATCTGGGAGAGACTGGGAGAGTGAGTGGACCATTACAGAAACTGGGATTCGACTTTGGGTGTCCAAATGTGAATTTGATTGCTTTCATGCTCAAACTGAACGTCTTCCTCCTTTGCTGTCTCCCATCTTTTAAATGCTGCTTGTCTTCCTCCTTTCCTGTCTCCCATCTTTTAAATGCTGCTTGTCTTCCTCCTTTCCTGTCTCCCATCTTTTAAATGCTGCTTGTCTTCCTCCTTTCCTGTCTCCCATCTTTTAAACGCTGCTTGTCTTCCTTCTTTCCTGTCTCCCATCTTTTAAATGCGCTTGTCTTCCTCCTTTCCTGTGTCCCATCTTTTAAATGCTGCTTGTCTTCCTTCTTTCCTGTCTCCCATCTTTTAAATGCGCTTGTCTTCCTCCTTTCCTGTCTCCCATCTTTTAAATGCTGCTTGTCTTCCTCCTTTCCTGTGTCCCATCTTTTAAACGCTGCTTGTCTTCCTCCTTTCCTGTGTCCCATCTTTTAAACGCTGCTTGTCTTCCTCCTTTCCTGTCTCCCATCTTTTAAACGCTGCTTGTCTCCCTCCTTTCCTGTCTCCCATCTTTTAAATGCTGCTTGTCTCCCTCCTTTCCTGTGTCCCATCTTTTAAATGCTGCTTGTCTTCCTCCTTTCCCGTCTCTATCCAGGAGGATCGAGTACTGTCACTCAGCAGATGAGTTTTACAGCATTATGGGTTGTCTCACCCAGGAGATGCTGGAGCACAACCTCATCGATCCTCCTGAACTCATGCAGGTACGGCGTAACCCAAACTGCACACACCTGTTTAACCTCTTTAGTGATGTTTTCAAACGGATGTCTACCTACATTTTCAGGAGGTTTACGCCATGGCGGTGTTTCCTTTCCCTCAACTGGCTGAGCTGAGAGAGAAATACACCTACAACATCACTCCGTTCCCTACCTCAGTCAAATCCAGTGGCAGGTTTGTTCTGTCCTCATGCTGCACATGGCATTTTTCATTTGATTTCACCAGCTTACTGCACCTTTAAAAGTGAGGAAGAGGAACAATGTATTCTATGTTCTACTAGGAAGAGGTGAGTGACATGTTGCATAGTCCTGCTGACTGTGGGAGGTAATGCAAAAGTAGATGTATGTAGGTCACAAAACCTGAGTAAAATGTTTTGAAGTTGAGAAACATTGACTGTACTTGTAGAACTTGACGGGGTACCTTTAAACTAGAGTCTATGTGCAAAGTAAATGTGTACAGCTGCAGGGTGTAATTGCAGCCTTTAATGAAAAGTTAAAGAGAAAGTTTGGATGATGTTTTGAAGTGGGGTTGTACGAGGTACTATAGTCAGGAGCAAAGCAATGTGCTGCTGTGGACGGGGTAGTAAAACAGCAGTAAAACGTATTTGAGACACTTAAAAAGTCAATATCAGTTAAAGTGTGCCCTATATTTAGAATATTTTCACTGCTTTACCATCAGGCAGCCCATTATCTGTGCTCTCTCCTTTGATAAAATCAGTAATCGTACCTCTCAGAACACAGAAGCCGGTCTATGGCTTAGATTTCTGTGTTATTGTGTGACTTTGGTGTTTTAAAGGGTTAGTTTTGTATTTACCAAAGTAATTAAAACAAACTAACCTCCATGTTCTGCAAGGTAAAATGACTGTTCATGGCAAGATAAAGCGTAAACACAACATTTACTAGCGTTTACCATCATGAAAAATGTGAAGTAAAACATTCAGTTTACATGTGTATGTGTGAGATGGTGTTGATGGGAACAGTATTATAGAGGAAGCCGTGTTGATGATGATGTCATCTTTTTCTAGTGGCGGTCTGGGAGGCTGGGAGAGCGATGACGATGCCGACATGGATGATGAAGACTCCATGGTGACGGCTCTCGGTTGCCTGGGGCCCCTGGGGGGGCTACTAGCCCCGGAGCTGCAGCGGTACCAGAAACATCTAAAAGGTCAGTGCAGCCACACAAATTACACAAGATTATAGACGCCGGCAAAGTGGCTCAAGTTGTACAGCCGCCCCGAATCCTTGTGTTCTGCCCTGGATTTGACTGCAAGTACAAACTGTCTCTGATCTGTTTCCTCCAGACAAATCCCCACTTCCTCCTCCGTCAGCGGCTCTGCCAAAGATGGAGGGGGGGGGGGGACAGCCGGAGGGATTTAGTTAAAAACATTGGTTAAAATCTGGAACAGTAGTCGTTTCTCTCCAGAGAGATTTTAGAAGGAGTTCAGCTAGAAATTGGTGTTTAATTTAACCTCATAAGTAGATCTCAGTCCAACTCTTTGAGCTCAAATATTAACAGTTGAATTGTAGTAAACAAACTTAACCATCAGCTGCCTCCACAGTGCATCTTACACTGTGTGCTGCTGGGTCAGATTTGGTCTTTGCACCACAAAAGGAGAATGAGCTGCTGTAAATGTGATGGAAACGTCTGACCTTTTCTAGTAGTAAAGAGAAAACAAACAGGAATACACTGAAGTAGATATATCTCAACAACATGCACTTTTACCTCCTTCAGGCTGATTTTGTCAAGCAAAGGTTAAAAAACAGGAAAGGCTGTCCAAGTTTGATTGGATGCTTTCATGTGGATCCAAACTCTTTGAAATGTGTAGCTTTAGACTTCAGATTTCATTACTTTGGTCTGCAAAACTGTTTTTTTAATTCAAAACATTTGGTCTTTTAAATATAAAATAAATTCATCATGTCATCTTCTTCGGATTGCATCAAGAGGCTTTTTTATGTGGCACTTAGTTTTGTGGCTCAGCTGATCTTGATTAAAGGGGATGAAAGCAAAACTGGGCGAGCAAATAAGTAAGAAAAGGAGCTTAAACTGACCTAAAAAAGGCACATTGGTTTTGATCTGATTTGTCTGTTTTGCTGGAATGTTTCCTTCCGCTTTTTGAACTAAGCCCTTCCGCTCTAATCTTTGAATCTTGATTCCTTTTTCTATCAATCTTAGTGTTTAAAAGCCCAAATCACAGTGAAGTAGAAATTAGGTTAGGCACATAAGGAAAGTAAAGATTTGAGTGTTGGGACAAAGAACATGACATCAGTGTTTGGTCTTGTCTTCTTCCTCCAGACCAGCGAGGAGAGCAGGGGAACATCGCAGAGCTGAGCCCGGGAGCCGTGGGAGCTGGAGGGGGAGGAGGCGGAGGAGGCGGAGGAGGTGCCAGGGCGGAGCATCAAGCAGCGATCAACAGCATGATGATGGAGAGGATGAGCACCGACATCCACGCCCTGAAGAAGCAATATACACGCATCAAAAGACGGCAGCAGCAGCAGGCTATGCAACTCTACATACGCACAGGTGAGGTGGGGGGGAGAGTGATAACAATCATAATCATAACTTCAGTCATTTCCCACCATCTATTCTTCAAACAGTAACTGCTTTTTCTTTCTACAGTTTTACATTCACATGAATGCCAGTAGGGAAGCTCAAATGTCATTGAACGTTTCTCTCAGTGGTTCCCATTTGGGTGTCCATTTTTAAGTTACTATGAGGAACTTTTAACAGCTAACTAAGTGCTAACAGTGTTTACCTGAGGGGGAACCAGAGGGCGGTTGCTATGCTTCTGCTGTCCATTGAGATAGTGTCAGGAAGCTGTAACTGCCATATGAGAGCAGTGTAAAGCTCTGGTAACCACACACACGGAGGGAGAGCAACTTCATTCTGTGCTCAGCTCGTCCTTATTCCTCTATATCTTCACATAGCCAATAGTTGTTTGCTGCTCTATTTAACATGATCGAAATGTGAAATCCAGCTCCCTTTAATCCTAGTAACAGGCAAGACTTTACAGTAAATTTAGTGTTTGAAAGTTATAGATACGACGATGGACACGGCTTATACAGTGCTTGCGTTTACATAAAGTCTGCTGAAAGTTGCAGTTAATGTCCAAGTCTTTATTAAAAAGCGGTTCTTTGGGGCGGCCGTGGGCAGTGGTTAGGGCAGCCGCCCCATGTACAGAGGCTCAACGTCCTCGACGCGGTGATCCCAGGTTTGACTCCCGGCCCGGTGATCAGCTTCCCGCATGTCTTCTCCCTCTCTCTCCCTGTTTCCACACTGTCTCTATAGCCTATGGCAGAAAACATAATCCGGCGAGCATACACATGCAAAGCAAACGCTGATGAGGCCCTACTTTGGTAGAAGGACAGGAACACATCCACGAAGCAGAAAGTTAGGTGTTCTTTTGACTCGTAGGACCGGGACCTGAAGTGAGCACAAGTCCAAGGGTTTTCCAGGAGCATCGCAAGAGTGACAGTACCGACCACCACGCTGACGGTACTGGTGTGGAACCAAAGGCTCATCTGAAACTGGGTGTTCTGGGGCTCATTTCAGGCTCTCTAATGATTCCTTCATGTTTGAATCAAAGTAATTGAATGATTTAAGGAGGAGATAACAACAATCTGGTCAGAAAATGTTTTGTCAACCACATCACAAGTGTCTGCCGTGGTTCCAAAGAAAGATTTCCAGTTTACTTATTTTTTCCATTGGGTTTAGGATAAATGGGGGGAAAAATAAATAAACAAAGGTTAATACTTAACATTGTACAGCTTTAACTGTTGACCTGTATATTTTCACCAGTGAGTTTTCTCTTGATATCCCAAAGAGAAACAAACATTTGGGAATCTGGAGAGGGAACTACTGGCTAAAATATATTGAATCCTTTCCAGGTTGTTTAACTCCAAACACTAAATCTACAAACTCTGGTTCAAACTGGTGATAGTTTTGTTCTACTTGCAGGTGGCATATGCAATGTCTATATATCAGCTATATTCTATGTATTTGGAGACCCGTCACTACTGTACGCTAGACACCAGATGCAGAAATGAAGTTAAACATCAGTTAAAATACCAGAAAATTACAGATGTGATATGTTGTTAGTTATGGTATACCAGTGGTGGAAAGTTTTGTCAAGTATTATACCTCTTCTTTTTACTCCACTTTCCAGATTAAGATGAATACAAAATATACAATAATACAAATACATTATGATACATTACTGTATATTAATAACTCTTTATTGATCCCCAGAGAAAGTCATCAACTACCCATCGGTATATACAGTTATATACTTTTACTTGTAACAGTAGTTCCACCGCTGCTGTATATACTACATTTTTATAATTTTAATAATGACAAAACCCTGTGTGCTTAAAATGCACATATACTTCTGGAAAGCATCAGTTAATATTTCATTTTCGAGGACATCTCCAGTAGTGACGGATGTCTCCAATTATGTGATTAATTGTAATTATGTCTCCAAATTCATGTTTCTTCGGCTGTATTCTGTACTTTTATTCTGGTTTGGGTGATTTCCTATCTAACATTTTGTTAACAACCTCTACTTCCTTCTATTTAATATCCTCTCATCTCATGCTAGCATATGATTTATGATGATTGTATTACAGTATTACAGCCATTTTTCATGTTTCTCCATTTCAGATTCAAACATCTGTGCACACACACTGAAATACACTCTCAACTGTCTTTCCACACTAATCATCACTCGTGTGTATAAACACACTCTGTAAAGCAGCTTTCATAAACACATTTACATTTAGATAGTTTACTGGAACGACAATTTATTAGTGTACATATTATAAACACTAGAGACCTCAATATGCAAAGTAATGTCTCCTTCAGTGAGAGGCCTGATTGTAAATCCTGCAGCGCCCTCTGCTGTCTGATGGAGGCGCATCAAGCAGCTGACTGTTTCTAATGTGACTCAGCTGTTGCACCATCAAACAAAAGTGGTTCATTTTACTTCATGTACTTATTACTGATTCAATCTGACAGTTTTGTTGTGTCGATACATTTTTCATGGATCATGTTTAGTGGGTGGGAGGGTAGTTACTGTACTTGGCGAACAAAAAACAATTTCTTAAATTGATTCAGTTATTTGAACTGGTTGAAAACACAAGTCACTGTCACAGTAACCTCACTTCAAGACAAATGTGTTGCACTGTAGGTTTATAAGTTGGTATACACATGACTTACACTCATGAAACGACTGTTTTCTGCCTCTTTTTAATGATTTTATGTGCGTCTCCTCACTCTTCACCTCCCATCCAGACAAGTGCCCCGCCACCCGTGTCTTGGCCTCCCAACTCAACCCTTCCAGCTCCGTAATCAACCACCTCCTTCTGGGTCGGAAACCCCGCGCTGATCCACAGCCCTCCAGACCCACATCCACACTACCAGGGTCCAGACCTGCATCTCTGTCCCAGAGTCAGGGCTCCCCAGCCAGGCAGCACTGTGGCTCGCTGATCTCCAACAGTACTGGATCTCCAGGGAGCTCTGGAGGAGGCGCAGGCTCTCCTTGGCGTGCTCATGTCCGAGTACATCGAAGGAATATAGCCAGGGCCCGAGCACAACTGGGCTTTGGAGGTTCAGAGGAAAGGGAAGATGAGGAGGAGGAGGAGGAGGAGGAGGAGGAAGAAGAAGGAGAAGGATCGGCAAGATTTGAGGGTGAAGAGGAGAGTAAGATTGAGGAAAATGAGAGGGATGATGAGGAGCAGAAAGAGGGTAGCGACTCCTCCATGTCTCCATCTCCTGACCCCTCTGGTACACGGTCAGTGTCTGAAGAGGCTCCACAGGTTGCAGATGAGACAACAGAAGCAGAAGTATCGGAGGTGGTGGTGCAACTGGACTCCCTGGATCTAGAGGACTCCTCTAATCTGACCTCCCCCAACAACGCAGATCCAGATACACATCCAACATTACCAGAGTCTAAACCTGCAACCCAAGTCCCTCTCCTCCCTCCTCCGCCATCCTCAAACCGACACAAAGAGTCTGATTCCTCACGTTCAGAAAGAAACACCGCATCTGACAGACACTCCTCCATCGCTTCACCTCCACCTCACCACTCCTTGAACTCCACCCCGAGTCCGTCCCCCTCTCCAGTCCCTACATCGTCTTCTCTCGCTCCATCCTGCTCCTCCTCTCCTACACCACAATCCACCCCAACACCAAACTCCTCATCCTGCCTCCCGTCATCCCCTTCAGCTAACGGCTTCTCCTCTCTCACTCTTTCCTCATCCTCCACCTTTTACAAAACGTCCTCCCCCTCCCTTTCCTCTCTCTCCTCATTGTCCAGATCTCATTTATCCTCCTCCCCTTCAACCCCAGCGTTGTCCTCCACCTGCACTCCTAAGCAGCAGGTCTTTTCCCCGTTCCCTAGCGTGAAGCAGCCCAGGAGATCGGCAGCAGCCAGAAATCTCGGTCTCTACGGTCCTACATCCCGAACACCCACAGTCCACTTCCCTCAGCTCAGCCGCAACCTGAACCGCAGCAGCGCTGCCGGCACCACCGGGAGCCGGTGAAGACCCCTGCACACCCGAACTGATGATCGAAACACACAGTCGTTACATGATATAAAGCATCAATCTATAACCACACCGTGTTGCCTCCTGCATACTGAGAAAATAACCCATATCATATTTGAAGTAGATTGAAAGTTGTAGAAATGTCAAGTTCACACACGCGCAGAAAACACTCCATCATTTTTGGTGACATGTGAAAATGGTGGTTCACCTGATAAAGTGGTAATCCTGAACTCCACAAGCCATTCAAGACAAACATTTAAGAAAAAGTTGACTATTAAATGTGAAGGAACTGCTACTGTACTTCTAAGGAACACAGGAGTACAGGACTAAGTGTCAAGCCCGTAACTGGCCTATGCAGGTTTTCTTGACCATAATGTGTAGCCTACATGGTTAAAAAACAAAGAATTAGAAAAAGACATTGGATGTGAATCTTACAGGCTGTCTAAAAAGTTACATTGCATTTGTGCTGGACATCTGTGTCTCTTCAATAGTGTTGAAGAAAAAGAATTCTCCCTGGACTGAAACATAAACCTGACCTGAACAGATGCTTCCTTCTGGACTCAAACGGACCAACGTGAAGACACGATGAAGTTACTGTTTCCCTATGAGATAACACAATAGCCATCCAGTTGTTTCTATGCCAAGTATTTAAAGAAAATAACCCAATAAGCAAGAGATACCTAAGAACTGCTGTAAATGAAGGATAATAAAAACATAATGTATGTGCCCCAAGAAATCCTCCCAATCTTTAAGTGTTTGATGTCCTGGAGCACTTTTCCTTTCTTTATTCTCCGTCTGAAACTGCTGTTGAACAGGAGCAAATCTGTGCCAATTAATGGGAATCTGACTCTGAGACCAGCTTTGGCACCAATAATGTGTAAATGAGATGTGGCAAATCTACATATCAAGGCAGAAAAAATACTGTGCTCACATAACATAAAGCTGCACAGACCTCAGTGTTGATTCCCAATATTTTCAGTGTAGTCGATTTGTTAATTGTTAATGGGGACAAACCCAGTTTGCCTCTTTTAATTTCACGTCAGAAATCAACGCTGTCCATCAGTTTTTCTTAAGGGCAAGTATGAGCCAAGCTTTTAACGACATGTTTAGCTGATTTTTAAGTTCTCTTGATAGTACTGCCTATCTGAGACAAATATTCAGTTGGCCAATTTTAACTTCTTTTCTATGTTAAAATATTTGGTTTTCAACCTAACATTGTAGGTGGAAGTAGCATATTATTAGGTACTTTTCTATAATTGTGAATATTAAAAATAACCAAATATTCAACCAAAAATCCAGGTTATTCTGGAATGATTCTCTTTCGAACTATTTTGATTTCCATGCATAATTTAATGACTTTTAAATAGATTTCCTTCATCGCTCACTCTGGGGAAGAAATATAAGTGCGCACTGAGGCACCATGTCACTTCCGGTTGCCATGTTTGTTTCCGTTCGTAAACGGACGCGTGTGGAGCGCAATGAAAGTACCTGTGCGCTGTTGATTCCCATATATTCATATGACATTGACATGTTTAAACAGTCCTTAAAGTTACGTTAGAGGCACAAACTGAGGTTGTACTACTCTTAGCTTCTGAATATGTAAAAAATGAGATTTATCATGATGCTAGCAAGTGAAAATGGGGCCACTGAGAAGCTACAGAGCAGTTAGCATCGATTAGCTATGTTAGCCGACGTACACATTGTCACCCTCATGTGTTTAAACCAACAGTCATGTTGATGGAAATAAGTTTGGGCTGGCAAGTTCACAGAGAGACGGCTACTTACCGCTCAACTTGGTAAGCAACATCTTGTTTTGGGCATTTCTCTCGCTTTAGCTGCCCATGGTGATGCTGAACGTCACGGTGTTAGCATGTCACCAGGTCCAGTGATCATTTTGGGGACACATGGATGGTTTTGTCTTCTATTTTGTGTTTTATCCCCTTCCTCAGAACCATTAAGTGTCTGCAATTGTACACATTGTGATTTTCTTTCACAACCTTCATAAAAATGTTTGTTGCCTTGATGTTGCGTTCAGGAGCCACATGTCTGTGACTGTTGCGTTCTGCTAATTTTTTATTGTCAAAATAACTGAAGGTACGGAAGCCCTAAACGGCCATGCATACATATATTTTATTTCCTCCGTTTTTCCCGTGATAACGAGATAATTCCTCCGTTTTCCCGTGATAACGAGATAATTTTACTCCGTTTTCTCGTGATAACGAGATAATTTTTCACCCGTTTTCCAGTGATAACGAGATCATTTTGAAGTTCGGTAAAATTGGAAAGACAGAGTCGAACTTCCGGGATCAATAAATCAGAAGTGAAACGTTTTTCAAACACAAATGATGCCTCTGTCTCACCGTAATATCAAAGACTACGAGCTACAAGCACCAAAACTCCGATTTTTTACATAAATAAGCCGTCCTGCGAGCTGAACGGAGAACATTGATCTCCATGCGCAACCGGCAGCCGGGCGAGTGCGCAGGCACCGTCTGCAAATTGCAAGACAATAAATAACTCCACAGTTATACAGTAGGCTACAGAGACTCCAAAACCACTACACACATCAAGGGTCTCTTTATGGTCAGTTCGAATCTGTGAATATCTTTCCAACTTTACCGAATTTGAAATCTCGCCTATCACGTTTCATTTGTTATCTCGTTATCACGGGAAAACAGAAGAAAATTATCTCGTTATCACGAGAAAACGGATGAAAATTATCTCGTTATCACGAGAAAACGGACGAAATAAAATGTAAGTATGCATGGCTGTTTAGGGCTTCCGTATGAAGGAGCATTTTTTTGTGGTTCAAAGCTGACTGACTCTTAGCTGTAGTAACTTTGTTATTTCAACACATCTTATCATCGTATTTAATGACACCAACATGGTCACTGTTCCTGTTCACAGAGTTTAGTTTAACATTAAATGGCGACTGTTTTTGACGGATTGAATGAGTGAAGTCACGTTCAAGGGATATGACACCAAATGATCCTTGATTATTGTGAAGAGGGTTTTTTGTGGCACAACCACACTTCAAATAAAGAAATACCCTGAAGGAAGATACGTGTGTCAAGTTTCCTGGTTTTCTGTTTAAATGCTGTGTGTAGTACTATTAATCATGTGTAGTATTTCTGATTGTGAGGTTCTACTCTGACGTAAGCAGTTTGTGGTTACTTAACAACTATAAATGTCATAGTTTCAGATGTGTTACTTCCTCTGTACAGTTTAGCCTTTGTTGTATTATTTAACCAGTGTAGCTGCTGTGTTTCTTGTGTGTGTGTGTGATTGTGGCCCCATATACCGTGACATGATGTAGATTTTACTCTGCTGTTTATACCAACGTGGCTGTCGGTTTAAAACCGTATTTCTGGTGGTACCCGACAGTGATCCACCATATCACAATATATATTAACAGGATTTCTGGGATGATTAACACGATGAAGTAACTCCATTTGTCAGGAATTTGATTTACTGGCTTTGCCCGTGTGACTATTTTGTCCGTAAACATCCCACATACAGGAGTGAATGTTGTCAACAGAGAGTTTATCTTTCCTCACTAAACGGTTTGAGATGTCTGAATGTTCTCAGTGCATTTTATTGACTTTGGAAAAAACATTTTAAAGGGCAATGTGAAATGGAAAAACTGAGCGTGCTCCTCTTCCTGTCTCCACCTCCACCCTCTCAGTGTATCTGGTGAGTGGTATGAACCTGACATTTTCTTTTAGCCAGAAACAAAATGGGTAGCAGTCTAAAAACACACACATTTTATTGTACACGACTCACAATGGAGAAGAGAAAACTACTTTATGCAGCTGATGTTATCCACATGATGGCGTCAATAAAACTCCTGAGGTACATCAAGAGAACACACGTAAACAAAAACCTGCTACACGAACAAATCCTACATCCCACCGTCAGTACAGTATATCCAAATAAGATAACATTTATTTACACATCAACGGAATAGGAGAAATAAAACAGGAACAGGATGTTAGAGCTCATTTGGTGCGACCACATTCCTCAGCTTGCTTTACTATTATGAGTCACCATGAGTTCATTACAACACATCTTCTATTGACAAACACCCTGATAATCACAAAGGCAATTGAATACTTTAATGTGGAATTCTATAAGTAACTGTGTGTATGCCACGACATATATGACTAGTGAGGCATCCTAATGGACTTCAGGTACATTGTTTGTTTGTGTTTTGGATATATATACATAAATAATTATATGTTTTTATTTTTAAATGGAGAGAGACCGAAAAGACAAAGATCCCATCACAGTTGCGTTGTACGTCCTTTCACCCAGGACTCCTCCTTAGTGGTTATCGCCATGTTTACGGATCCGGTTGAGTTACGTGACATTCGCAGTCTTAAGTCTCTGCGGTATCGGTTCCAGTTAGAGCGGGCTTGTCTGTAAGGTAGTAGGTTGTTGGTCCGTTGGTCAGCGTGCTGCGACGCGAGCCATCCCCGGGTTAACGAAGGAGAAGTGTCGGAACATCGTCTGGTCAACGCTGTTGATGAGCGTCCGGTCGGCACACGACAGCCGAGGCTTCTCGTTGAGGAACTCTTTGTCAAAGTTGCTGCAGTCACTGGGTGACGTCTGCGAGGGTGGAAGGGCACATATTTCAATGGACACAGTGTTACGTTCAATACATCAATATAGCATTTCAGCACGGAGTGACTTGGAGAGGCTGTGTAGCTCACTATTATGGCAGAGAAGCCTGATTATGACTTATGATAATCTCATTTAATTTTTTTTCACTAAACAGACTGTTCAATCTAAGAAGTTGTGTCTGTGAAGCAATAAAATAATGATTTCAGTATGTTTTAGTGCCATTTTGAGATTTTCAAGCTCATTCTGATGATTATCGCAATACAATCGTGAATCTCAATTATTTTGATCTCAATCAAGCTCGTCAATCTGCCATTTTCCCCTCAGAGCAATGCATGATGGTATAAAATTGTGGACTACTTATCAAGAGGAATTGTGGGATACTTTTCACTATGAATTCAAACTTCCACAATATTGAACCAAGTTGTAAAATAGAAGGTAAATATCGGCAGCTAGATTACTCCTGGGGGGGAAATCAGGCCCTTCAAATAGTGCATATGCTAGGAATGTACTTACTAAAGTTGGCCTGAAGGGCGGCGCCACCTGCCGTTGTTCCAGGGCAGCCCAGTCGGTGCTGCTGAAGAAGTTGTGATGTCTGGGGTTTCCCTTCACTCCCAGACGCTCCTCAGGCTCCCTCACAAACAGCTGCAGCAAAGACGCAGAGGTCACACACTGCTGATACACACATGCTCATACACAGTTTGAGAAGATGCATGCTTTTGGCTCTTCTGTATTTATCTGATTTGGTTGGGAGTGTTTCTGTACTGCATTTCCCAGAAATCCACTATCAAACGGTGCACTGGCGTGTTTTTCTGTTAAAGCAGTGTAAGGACTGTGTGGGTGGTACTTTGTTCTTTCCATGACGGCTTTGAAGCGTGACAGTTTGTAGTCATAAAACTTAAAGGTGCTTTTGAGCCATGGGCTTCCTTCCCAGATGTTCCATCTTTCCCCTTAATCACTGAATTGTTTATGGTTTTATTAAACAGAGACAGTGCACGTTAATAAACATTGCTATTTTCATCTGTAGTCCCTGGACAGAAGTGACAAAGTAACCCTAAAAACAGAATCTATGATTGAGGTCACAACATTATTGAGAATATTTATAAGCATGCAGAATAATAATAAAAAGGCCGAGACCTTTAAACCTGCAACAGAGATGCTGCATCCAAATTTGTGAGTGGAATCTAACATTTGAAATAATAACGTTAACACAGCCGTCCACCATTGTCTGTTATGAACGTTGTCGTCACTTCCGCATTGCATTGTGGGTTATTTATGCTGGCATATTGTACAGTGTTTGCATACTGTAATATTTATGCAATTTGCATACTATTGGTTTCATACATACTTAAATACTGTTTTAGCGTACTAAATAGCATGTTTGCATGGAAGTAGTAGAGATGAGTTGGTTCCATCACGGTGTCTGACCTTGATGAGGATGTCCTTGGCGTCGCCGGTGAGCCAGCGGGGATAAACAGGGTTGTCTGTTCGTATGGACTGAAACAGCTCCTCCTCGTCGCGGCCGTGGAACGGAGACTGACCGATCAGCATCTCGTACAGCAGCACGCCAAACGACCACCAGTCCACCGAGCTGTTGTACTTCTGACCCAGCAGAATCTGATGCACAATCACAGTCAAAACATGTTGTGGAGCGCTTCTTAATTCGCCTCAGATAACGACAAGCAGTCTGATAGTCATTACTCTTTTCTTCGGCAAAGCATCAGACCAGAATCTGTGCCAAGTTGGAGAAAACTTTAAAGTAGAAGTAGCCAATGTTTTATTATTTATTGTATTAGTATATTTAATAAAACAAATAAACATAAGTTATGTTCTTCTTTGTACTGAAAACGTACTGAACCATGATGTTTAACGTTACAACCCTGTATGATAGTAATAATATTAGTGAGCTCTAGCCTAATCTCCAACTGTGCCGAAATCTCAGGGTTAAACAGAATGAATAGCTATAAAAAAATGGGAGTTGGGATAAATGCCCACTTAAGGTTTGTTTACCCATTCATCTCTAATGTTCTATGAATACAACGATGTGTGTGTGGTCACCTCGGGAGCGATGTAGTCGGGTGTCCCACAGAAGGTGGTGGTCCGCGACTCGTCATGCATGTTCTCCTTACACATGCCGAAGTCCGCTATCTTTATGTGGCCCTCGGAGTCCAGCAGCACGTTGTCCAGCTTCAGATCCCTGCAGAGGAACAGGAGGACGTGAGGAAGAGCACTTCTCAGAACACCATCTGTTCTGTCTCAGACTCCTAATGAGGCTCTACCTGTAAATGACTCCTTTAGAGTGCAGGAACTGGAGCCCGCAGATGATTTCAGCCGCATAGAAGCTGCAGGAAGACGGAAACATTTTAAAAAGATCTTGTTATGGATGAAGGATAACAGTACAAAGTTATAGTTGTTGTTAAATGAACACCCAGCAAGCGCCAAATGTGGTTCATTTCCACTCACAGTTTTCCAGACACTCACAAACAAACTACCGATATAGTTAAATTTCATCAGTTAAATATTACCAATTTCAAATAATAATATTGTGAAATCCATCCATCATCCATCAATCATTCAATCAATCTCAGCGAGAGAAGGTTGTGAGCTAATCATCCCGCCTGTCTCTCCTATTTCACTACGGAATATGTCAGATACTTGAAGTCCATTTAATAGCAAATAATTCAGTCGAATTTTGACATCAAGAATTCTTGAGTCGACTCTAAATGTCCCGTAGGCGTGAATGTGAGTGTGAATGGTTGACATGTCGACCCTGTGATAGGCTGGCGACCTGTCCAGGGTGAACCCTGCCTTTGCCCAATATCAGCTGGGATTGGGTCCAGCCCCCCGCGACCCTGAATACAGGATAAGCTAGACGATGGATGGATGGAGTTCTTTAGTCGTGTAGTGCAGACACGTATACAGCATGTCTGATGCTATGCCGTTTAACAGGATACATACGTGGTTCTGTGCAAATCAAACTTGTGGCAGTTCTGGATGTGGAACATGAGATCCCCTCCATTGAGATACTCCATGACGAAGAACAGGTTCTCCTGGAGACGACAAACACAGGGAGGGTCAGGGTTGTGCTTCTCTGAGGAGTAAAGTGCACGTCTCCAGGGGAACACTCGTGGTGGTTACCTTGGTCTGGAAGGTGCAGTAAAGGTGCGTGAGGAAGGGATTTTCCCACGCCAAAGAGAGCACCCTCCTCTCCACCATGGTGCACTCCACGTCGTCGTCCATCAGCACCACGTCCTTCTTTAGAGCCTTCACGGCGTAGAACTGCCCGCTCTTTTTCAGCTCTGCTAGAAACACCTGGAAACACAGCGTCATCACTTGCTACCACTGAAATCAAAGCAAGAAAAACTCAGTGGTTTTTCTGTGGAAACTGGCTGCAGAAAGAAGTAGAAGCGTTGACCACAAGAGTCACAATGTGCAGCATGTTGAGAATGACTTAAATAGCAGCGATGACAAACGAATGGAACAGGTCTTCCCCTAAATGTCTTCACTGTAGTTCATCATATATTCCATGAAGATAGCATGCATTTTAATGTATTTGGCTCTTATGTGAATGAGTAGCATAACAGGATGTTTTTGTGCTTTTCTACTGAATCAGGATGATGTGCTGCACCTTGCCGAAGCTGCCCTTCCCGAGCATCTTGTGCAACACGAAGTCATCGACGTTGAATTTGGGTTGGTCCTTCTTGGGAACGGCGTAGAGCGGCTCCTCGTCTGTCAGCGACCTGCAGCCGTCAGGCGGCCCGTCCCAGGAAACGCCCTGCATCTCTGCAGGTCAGCAAGCCGGGATGGGAGACAAATGTATACGTTTATTAAAAATACAAACGATCTCAAAGAAAACAGAGGCTTGAGGAGTGATTTGAGAGGATGTGTACCTTTGTTTGCAGGCGTAGCTGCGGATCGTACGGCCGACACTAACCCAGACGGAGCTCGCACCACGCCCGGCTGGTCCACGCCTACCGGACCTTCTCGCCCAATGATCTCGGTGTCCGTGTCTCTGACGCTTTTGGCCTGAAGGCATAAGGTAGGACCGGCATCAAACTGCGGTTGATTGTGTCATCTCGAGACACTTAAAACACACCGGACAGAGGGTTTGTTTGTCCGACCTGCTGTTGGCTCCCGATGACGGCCAGAGCTTCAGCCATCAGCTTCTGGTTGACGCCACAGAGGTTGGCTACTTTCTTCTGGCATTTGTGATGGACGTTCATTCCACACTCTGCACAGGAAACACAGCAGTGATTAAAAAGGTTCTCGTAGTTTATAGGAGGACGTGACTTCTTCTGAGATTCTTTCTGTTGTGGTGTCTAATGTGTATTTACATGTATTCTTCACATAGAGTACGCCCGGCAAAACCACACACACCAAAACACCCAACATCAGACAACATGCTGCGACACCTTGTATGCACGGGCTGCATCAGTGTGCTGGCTTGACATTTCATTCATTTCTCTGCATTTGACAACATATTTAATGGCTCTTGCTGATGGGAAATGTTTAAATATCTGCTGTTGGTCTTTCATGTCATATTTAAGACTTTTGTGATTTTGATTTTTGTGATTTTCTGAGCATTTAATGTTTCGTGATCATTTAAAATATCCTCTGATTTGTCGAGCACATTTTCCTCTGTGGATCATTTGGAAAACCGGTCCGTCCTCTGTTGCTCTTCCTGTTTCTTGCTTTGTTTCCTGTGAAAGATTTGAACATGGGAATGTTGTTTCTGATAGGATAGAAGGTCGTAGAAAGGACATTTTACATTATTATACACTGAAATGTTGTCGAGCCCGGCTACAGTAGACGCTGGGTCAATCATACTTACATTAATATATACTTTGAGCTGGATTATCTTTATTGCACACTAGCCTCTTACTGGCCGTAAGAGTGTGCCACCAGTTTTCATTTCACTTTAATCCTTCCGGAGTATCGAATTTGGCTTCTTAAATTGGCCTGAAAACATGTCGCTGCTGTTCTGCATTTCACAGGACAGTAAGGTTATATATTAACCAGCTGTGCTGGTGTATAAACCAGTTTCTCACCACGGCGTGATACGTAAAACCACAGAAAACATAAAAGTGCCGCCTCTCACCCTCACATTTGAGCCCCTGCTTGGCGAGGCCCCACAGCAGCGTGCCGCAGTGTTCACAGAAGGTGGGACTTTTGTAGTTGTAGACTCTAAACCTGTGGGGCATGTCGATCTTGAAGCGCTCCTTGTGGATCTGCAGCACACACACATCAACATCATACACCTTATCATTGAGAAACACTTCCTGCATCCAGACAGTGGGTGGCAGGTCTGTCCTGTCTTTCTGCTGCGTTATTACAACTTCAGGTTTTGTATTGTCTTTGAGCTGCATTCATGTGAACTCGGCAGACGCGACGCGGCTGAGGAGGAAGTGAAACGAGAGCGAGAACATAAAAGCAGCGAATGAGACGAGACAAGAATGTCTGATACCTCATTACGAAGCATTATAACCACAAGCTTACAAATCTCTTACGTGTGCCGTATCAGCAGATTGAACTGACTGAGAGGCAGATACCCACCATCGTTTCTTTGCTGTTAACGGCTGAACCCGTGCATTTAGCGATGACTTTGTCTATGCATTTCTTGTGAATGGCTGCGTTGCACTCTGAAAGACAGAAAACGATGACAGTGAGACGTGGCTGGGAGGCAGAGACGGCGTCAGTCGGTGGAAATTCATCAACACTCACGTCTGCATTGGTATCCTTGCTTGTTCAGACCCCTGTGGTGGATAGAAACAGGGGGAAATGACTAATATGATAATGCAGAACATGATAATTTGGTGGGCTCCGATATCCCCGTTTCTTGTTACGCACCAGACGAACTCCTTGCAGACGGAGCAGAAGGTCGGTTGAGGGAAGAACGTGGCGCTGAACTCGTGACATTTGACGACGTGGACTTTGGCCTGTTTGATGGCGCCTCGCCGCTGATGGAGGGCGAACAGACCGTCTCTCTCTCGTTCCGACTCGGGGTCTCCCTCAGTGTGACCGGCAGCATCTGAAACGCATCACGCAACTTTTTATTTGAAGAGGAACACATGCAAAAGACATATTGTTTGTTGAGCTCTGCTTAGAGTGATTGCTTACTGCAACGACGATTTCACACCTAGATTTCGATTCTCACCTTTTGGCGGAAGTGTTGCGTTGAGTTTCATGTCTTCACTTTGACAGCCTTATCTTCAGATAATTGTTGCAGCTTAACATAAAAACTTTCCCTGAACTGACTCGACATGAGATGAACAGAAATTATGAGAATGATGACTGTTTTTCGGCCCTTGCTCAGGTTGAATGGCCCCAAACCTGGCAACCTCACTGTGACGACAGCATTCAGGAAGCTTTGCAGAGACACTATGAGCACCATCACCCCTCTAAAAGCAAAAACTGTTACTGACCACAGCTCCGTTTTTTAACCTTATTTCATCTAGAAAATTCTCCTTTCACTCCAGAAAGCAAATCGCCCATTTCCCATCTTCCTTTTTAAGAAGCATAATATCTATTTACACAGTGGCCGAATACTTTCGTTGCTCACATGAATTCAGTGGATTATCAGTCAGCAGGACCACAGTAAGATGTGCATTATGTGTTTGAATAACTTGCAAGGAGTTCAGGAGGAAGTTCCACGGGTCAAATTGCCACCAGCCGTTACGCCACCTGTTGTTCTGAGCAGCAATTCCCTATTTACTGGCTCTATAAATAGAAACGCGAGACAGCTTCTTCCTTTAGTTTTCAGTGACTTCTCGGGCCTTGGCATGGCGTTAATGTCAGGAAAGCACCAAGAGATCTCAGCCAAAGATCCACAAGGATCTGCAGCAGGCAGGGATCAGAGCTGTTTCTTATTTGTAGTTTGAGAAATTATATTCAGGCTGGGACAATTATGGCTCATTAAGTGATGGAGCGTTGTCAAGGACTACACAGACTATTTGGATGACGGCCAATATTGCATGATCACATTCACGTTATATTTACTCAGTATTTGATCATTTTCACTAAAATAAACACTAAAAAAGACAAATGATTCCCTCTGAGCTGTAACGGAAGCATTTGAAATAATACAATGTGGAAGTGTTGCAAGGTTTTGCAGCTCTCTGCCATGACGTGGTATAATAGTGATTCGACACATGGCGGATCTTTTACATGAAAGAATAGTAAATGGTTCACAGGAAATTTGTAGCAACAATTTGTTTGAAATGTTTCTGAGGAGAAACCAAAGCAACGAGTGTTTTGCTTTAACTTGTCATTATGAAGTCAAAGTTTGCACAATGTAATGGCTGAAGAACAATGACACCATCGGTGGTTCGGTTGGTTCCTCTAAGTCTCCGACTTCCACCGGGTACAAACTGGGAAATGAAAACTTCATTTGCTGCTATTGAGGAACCAAAACAGGAAGAGGATTATGATTTAGTCTTCTGTGGTAGCGATCTCCAGTTACCAACGAGTGTCTAATATGCAGCGGAGCAGAACGGCCGGAGAACAAAACGCAGTGTGTTGTTACGAGGCTCTGAGGAAAACAGAGAGCGATCTGGTTATCTTCGCCTCTGTGATGCCGACGATATAAATACCGGTAAATAGAAAGACACCACATGGAAATGCAAGAGGTGAGATGAAAGGTTGTCAGCTGGTCACTTTAAAGATGGAGAAAAAGTTTCCTTTCTGATTAGACTTTAAACAACGGTCACTTCGGATCATAAAGATAACTTTCTCTCATTTTCACAGTTTGACACACTTTGTTTGGACAATTGAGTCCAGAACGTTTTCAGTAGTTAATAGCAAATCCTTGTGTTGCAGTATGTTGTAGTTAAAGTCTAACTCTAACCCTAGGTCTGGCTATGTGAGACTTTAGCTGTTCTAACTGAGGAAAAGCTCAGGAGGCCTTCTATAGGTTTGACTCACCACTTTTCTCCAGGTAGTATTTGGCCTCCATCAGTAGGCGTCCCTGTGGCTTCAGCTCCAGCTGTAACAAACAGACATGGAAGGTTAAAAAGAAAGTGAAAGGAAAGCAACAAGAAATTCACTAGAAAGGCTTTGAAAAAGAAAAAAGGGAAGGATGTGTCCTCAGACTGACGGGGCATGAACTGTCATGTGATGACGTTGACAGACTGTCTGGCTCATACAAACCCACACGAGGACCAGACTCATGCTGTATTCGTCTGTTTGATTCTTAGGTATAAGAGACAGTTGGTGTGTAAGCTCTGATGTCACCCAAAGTCTTTCCAGGGAAGGAAATGATCTGCAGGCGTCTCATTTCTGACGAGATAAAAATAAACCGAGGAGGAGCTGGGTAATTAGTTTGAGCAGCGATGTCCTTCATAACCTGGATATAATAGAGATGTAACTCAAGTGGGATGAAAAAGATGTGAAACATAAACTCTGTATGGGGGTCTGGGTCCCTCCTCCGCCATGTTTTATAAATGTTTTACCCTTTATACACAGCGTACAATAGAGAGATGGCAGGAAATGAGGGCAGAGGCTGAGGGATTGGGGATGACATAACAATGGTTCCCAGCTGGAATCAAATTGGGGACGCTACAATTACACCAGTCTTGGCTGGACGAGGAGCGTCTGCCTGTTTTAGATTAAATGCATGTGTTTGGGAAGTAGGGAGCTACAGCTGGATGAATGAGACCTGACGATGACTGCATGGGCGATGGGAGAGTTTGTGAGTCGGAATAAGACCTTTAAGTTTAGTTTAGACTAGATCCCAGACCGGAATACACCATGGTAGTGACCTGTCAACCATAATAACTCATTGTAAACTCATGTTTACAATGTTTTCTGAGATAATACATCAAGAGAGAAGTAGGCTCATTTTGTCATAGACTTTCATGCAATCACACACGCTGAGTAATTAATATACAATTGGTCATTTTGGGCTGAAATATTTCTTCTAAATGAAGCGTTCAGAGGTAGAAGATACAGTTTTTATTTGAATTAAAGCTACTGTGGGTAATCTGTTGGAGTTAAGTAATTGTTGGTAAGATTTTGTTGAGATGACAGAATATTCACGAGAAAACATAAAAATATTCAGCCGTTGACTGTCAGATCTGTACATTTAATTTAAAAGATGCCGTTATTTGAAAACATCACAGCAGGAAAAGCACAGTGTGGCTAATCAGTGATGTCATTATCTATACCTGTCTGTTTCCTGCTTGTTTGTTCATTTTTAAATGATTAAAAGGAGGATTACCACTTTTGACCCTAAAGTGTTTCGGCCCATCTGGCTTGTTGCCGTGGCAGCCAAACAGCTGGTCTCTCACCCAGATCTCCAGCTTGCCGTTCTCCTTCTTGCACCGCGTCGCCAGCGAGTCCAGAGCCACCGTGGCCTCAGACTTCAGCTCCGCCGTGCGGTCCTTCACCATCACGTGCATGAGGCGGCCGCGGTGGATGTGGGCATCGAACGTGGAGCTCCACGGCGGGTACATGGTGGGCTTCTTCTGCTTGTGCACTTGGCCCTTCTCTGGCAAAGGAACGACAAGCAGGAAGGACAGCAGCTTTTTACTTTGACGGTTTGTTAGCAACACGCAGGAAATAAGGTGAAAAGAAAGCTGCACTTTTTCACTTCAAGACCGAGAAATCCTGTGTGACAGCAAATGAAATGTCTTCTCCTTCCTGGCACAGAAGATGTGATAAGATGCAACTTGAGAGTAAAATGTCTCCTGGATAGATAGAGTGGGTGTGTTCTACATTTCTTTAAAATGACGAGGAGCAGAGTCAACGACAAAGAACCGATGGTTAAAAAACTCCTCATGGAAAAACTGACTCATATCTTGAGACTCCAAGAAGAACAAGTGGAAGAGAAACTGACATTATACTGAAAACGATGGCTACTGTCTAAATGAAAATATGTGATCTGAATATCCCAAACAGCTTGAGGCTGAGAGTCACCGGGTAAGAGAACTGAGAGAAGAAGGGTCATTACGTTCTATTAATATTCCATTTCCCTTCTATGGCTCATATATTTTATAGTGACATCACAGCCGTATGGAAATCCTGACGCGATGGAGCGTTCCTTTCACAGTAGTTATATCACACTTAGACCTGCTTTTTAATTAAAAATCTTATTTTGTTCTGTACAAAATGGGACCTTAAAGGACTTAAACCTCAACTTTTGATTGATAACGTCCAGAAGATGGAGAAGAATTCCTGCCAGTGACGAAAACCGACACCAGGAATTAATCTGTGAAAAGAACATGAATGTATAGTCCGTCACTCTGGGGGGATTAGATGCCCTTTTACAGTCCAAAGCTGTCATTTAAAGCTGAAATCCATCACGTTTTTACATTAAGATCTGGTAATCTTAATCCATGTGGCAGCGTCATTAGATGTTGTAACTTCAGACTTAGGTCTCCTCTTGGTAATACATTTTTACATTTAGCATTGCAGGATGTGGCACAGATGAACGTTTCAACACCTGCATGCAGATCGTTGATGAATATCACCTTGCAGTGATGAGATTTTCAATCACCTCTCATTGCCTGGACATTTTTTTTAAACACTCCTGGCCTTCATAATTGACATCTGCTGATTTTTCATCCCATATCCACTTGCATAACGGCCACATGCCGTCCCGCTGCCTCCACAATAAAGCCCACTAAGCTTTTCACTCCCAATGTGATCTGCGGCCTTCTCCATCATCGGCTCACCGCCTGTCTGTCCACCAGCTCTGCCAGCTGCTGTATGCTCCGATTAAAGCAGCCAGACAGATGAATGTGTCTGTTTTCTCCCCAGACACGCCGGCCGCACGCAGACTTTTTCAAAGAAAGTTTGCTTGTGGCGTTATGCAGAGAGAGAGAGAGAGTCAGTACTCAGTTCCTGTGTTATTCTGTGAAATGAGGTGGCATTCACACTAAAGTGTGCTCTCATGACTCCGCTGCTGTGAAGGAGTTTAAATCTCCTACCTTTTATGCACCGCACACACACGTTAAATGAACCCTTTAAAGTGGAGTTAGTTTGAGTCTTTAAATCCACTTCTTTGAAATCACCTCAGGTATAATCGCACCACAGCTGGATGACTAAATCCTCATTAAACAAAAGTCAGTGTGCAGGTTTGCCTCATTTTCATTTAAAAGTGGAAGTTAACCAGACAGTGTTGAACAAGTTGTTCCATTAACACAGGGGATACACTATACCTTATGTTACGGAAACCAAAGAAGGGAACTGCCAAGAATCGGTGACACGAGCATTTACAGACAAACGGCGCATATTTACATGTTGTGTCACTAAGAGCAGCTACAAGCATGCCTTCACATAAAAGGGTGAGACAACAAAAGAAAAGGCACATGAATGGATCTACTGACACGTATTATTTTCTGTTACATCTCCTGCCTCGGTGCCTCAGAGGTCCATTGTTTTAAAAAACGCTGCTGCACTGGATGACGAGCTCCTTCATCACCATGAGACACGCCGTTGTTTTGACTTAATCCCACACACATCATCCGAACGCTCACTAGAGCACCAAATGTGGATTCATCCACCGCTGAAAATAGTCCCCCAACAGATGTTCTATTTCCACCTTAAAACCACAGTGACCAGCTTTTTCACGGATTGGCTGACCCTTCTCTAAATATGTCGCTGATGTACATTTCCAGTAGGAACCAGTGGACTTTGGTAGGGAAGTCAAAGTATATAATATTGCTATATTCATGGGACAAAAAATAAAGTAGCTTATTCTTAAAGAAAAGAGTTTATGAACAGGCTTGTGGTATTATAAGTGCAGCTACAGAGACATGTCATTTTTATATTCTTTGTCGACTAAACATTAAGTAATTCTGTCATCCCAAAATGCTAATAATCAATATTGAAAGGGCGGGTTCGTCTGCGTTCTTCTAGTGTTTTAAAATGGAAACGCCTCTCACCTATTAGCAAAAAGCAGTGATGCAAAGTTTTAAATTACTGAAATGTTTTGTTGGGATTTTTGTGTTCTGCAAAGTAAAATGACAGCTTTTGTCAATGGAGTCAGGTAGCTTTGAAGATAACGATACAACTGCTACCTGCTGCCGTGATCGGTTAGTTCGTTTGTGTGACCTTTGACCTAACGTGGCTTCCACAGCCGTATAACGCTTAGTTGCCATGGTGATGCTCAGTTACTGAGCCCAGAAATCTTCTTCAAGTCCGTTGGGAAATCCACTCACCACATTTCTACATCCCACATTACATTTCAACACAAAAACAAACATAGTTCAACCAAAATGTGAATGTTCAGATTTGATTAAATAAACACCCCTGCTACAGAATTGTATAAAAACCTAGACTAAATAAATAAAATAATGTACTCGCCCTTAAAGACAACTCTCCTTCCTAAGCCGATGCCTTTGGCCGGCCGTGACACTTATTTGAAAACTAAACCATGAAACCAAACTGACAGGTGGGGCTTTTAATGCTGCAGCTCTCTATATGACTAGCCCAGTCGAAAAAAGATGGAAAAAAAACTGAATACTCTTTGTAGAGCACTTCTAAAGAAAAGCTGCCATGTGAAGCTTTCCATCACTTTTATTTGAAGAGGAAATCAGCCGCAGTGAGCCAGAGTGTCTTTTATGTTGGGTTTTTTTGGCCTCATCATCGGCTCTTGATCTCACAATCTCAGCATGACGTCGGAGAGCAAACATGCCCGCCAAAACAACAACAACAAAAAGTGAAACAAGTGGTGGAATGTGACAAAGTACATTTACTCAAGCATAGTACAATTTTGAGGTATTTGTACTTTACCTGAGAATTTCCATTAGAGCCTGACCGATATATCGGCGGGCCGATATTATCGGCCGATATTAGGCATTTTCCAAACTATCGGTATCGGCATTTATAATGGCCGATAAATGAATATTTTAAAAATAAAATAAAAACGGACGAAACACCCTCATAGAACTTAACAGAATTTGTCTCCAGTCTCGTTCAAAGTTATATTTATGAAGCTTACCAAGTCTTTTAATACTGGTAACTTTGTGTTTGGTTGTTGTTGTTATTGTGTTTTTGTTCAAAGGACTTTAAGTTTTATATCTTAAGTTTGTATTTTTATACATTTTATTTAACAGAACTTTAATATATTTTGATGTTCCTTCTGTTCCGTTGTGACAATAAAATAAACAAGTTTATTTTTAAACTGCATTATCATATTATTTTAGTGAAGACTCATAAATAACTACAAAAAATAACTAATGTTAGGGAAATCTGTTAATGTTTTGTTAAGCGTTTCTGAAATAAAAAATGAATAAATAAAAATATCGGCCGATATATCGGAATATCGGAATTTTAAATAAAAAACATTTGTATCGGTATCGGCCTTCAAAATCCTTTATTGGTCGGGCTCTAATTTCCATTTCATGCGACTTAAACTTAAACTAAATTTTGCAGATAACGGATTAAGATTGAGTAATGTAGATAAACAACATTTCACAAAAATGATTGAAACGTCATTGTTGCACTACAGGGGCAATCAGGGGTACAGTTACTTGTGACAAAGTGGGGCTGGGCCCTAAAGTGGGCTTGGTCCCCTTTATTCTGGCGCCCATGGCACCACTAATTATATTTGGTAGGACAATGTGAGTGTTAAGTGGACTTTCATGCATAATGAGTACTTTTACTTTCAGTACTTGAAAGGCAGGAGGAAGAGGATAGTCCCAAAAAACTAATTATACACTCGGCCTGTAGTGTTCAGGACGTTTCTTGGCATCGACCTCTATAGAAATTGTAGTGACCAGATCGTTAGCAGCCATCCAGGAGGAATCTGTGAGGGGCGCAAATATAGTGAGGCGAAATGCCAAGCGGAAGAATCAGAGTGATTCTGGGGTTTGCGGGCTGGCTGGCGAGCTCCGTGACCTCGCCGCCATCAGGGGTCGTGTGCTTCTGTTGTCGTTGAGTCGGGGTTGGGGGGCCGACTCTGAATGTTGTTTCCAAACCATCCTACCCATTCAAGTCCATTCTGATACTAAAGGTTTTTCTACTTTTAATTAAATATAAATGTATTTGGTATGATGTGATATTGCTACTTTTTCTTCTGTGTTTTAAATGTTATATTTAAACATAATGTGTTTTAAAAATAGATACCATGGCAGTTTCCATGTAAACGCATCATCAGCAGCGAATCATCTCCTGTAAGTCTCCGGTGTTTTCTTGCTCGGCGTCATTCGAGCGTGAAAGAAGATCTTTTGAAATGAAACTAAAAGACGGCGTCCCTGCAGTGAGTCGCTGTAGTGTAAATGAAAAACGCTGGGCGTCTCTCTGCAGCGTCGAGGACCAGCCTTGTGGTTTCACAGAGGAAAAGAAACAGCAGAGCCCTCCTCTTTCCTCTCGGTGACACACTGCTGCTCTATCCTGCACTCATACTCACCAGCGGTTAAACATAGCCAGATGCAGAACACAGATATCTGCTCTGAGTCCGTTATCACGCTGGGAAGTTTCCCATAGTAGTGAATCCACGACTGTAGAGGAGATCTTAAAATATCAAGTGTATTTTTAAATATGTATGACTTTTTTGTCTTTATCTGTTGTTGAATTCTTAAACGTGTCCAGCTATATGGAGCCTGTCATCCCATACCTCAGGCATCTTATTATACGCGATAGTTTCTAAACTGTACAAAACTGAAAGTGAAAATAGCTGATTCTCCAAAAAAATAAAGATATCAGTCATTTCTCAGTCTAAAAATGGAAATACTACTTCTATACCACTGCATTTCTTCCAAACACCCACGGTTTCTGAACATAAAAGCGCATCACTTCCTGAGTGGCAGAGGAATTAATATTTTTCTGTGAAAGAGCCGGTGGACATATGGTGCTTACAGTAGCAAATGTTTAAGCTTTCATGAGCTGGATGGGATTAATGTTGAATTAGTATTCTAGTTATCAATCTTTGAAATGCAGCGCAAAGATACATGTAATGCTTTTACACGAGTCCGTTATACAGAGGTTCTAAAATATTACAAGTCAGCAGCATCTCTACTTTTTAAAACCCGACGAAACCTTTTATAGTAAAAAGTTATTTCCCTTACCAGCTATTTTAATTGTCAGTCATTTATTTTTGCCTATGAAATGTTAGAGAATCAGTAATCACGACTCACGTTTCATAACTCAGTCGCATTCAAAGGTCACAGGCCAGTCTAGTCATCAATTTACACATGTTTGTAATCAATTATCAGCACATTATAAGTGGACAAACCTAAATAACCCACATCAGATTTGAGATAAAAGCTCAATGCTGTCTGACTGTTGTCGTCACTAGTGCTGCTGAAACAGATCAACCAAAACGGACAATTCAGAATTTTAATTTCATCAAGTAAAAACACCAGCTTCTCAAATGTGAGGATTTGCTGCTCTGATTTTATAATAATAATCATTATAATCTGATGATATTTGGGTTTTGGACACATTTGAAGATTACACCTTGTGCTCTGGGAGACCGTGATGATTTTACACATTGTGTATATTTAAAAAGCACAAATAGACCCGAGCTGTCACTAACCTGTGTCGATGGCCTCCTTCATGTAAACGGCACAGTAGGGGTTCAGCACCTCTTCATGGTAGGCCAGACCGGGATCCATCTCAAAGTTGGAGAACCCAATGCGTAGGAAAGGAGACATGGCTGCAGGTTCCCCTCTCTGACCTCAGGGCAAATATCCAAATACCTTCACAAGGATGCTTTCTCTGCAAAGATTTCTCAGATTTTGTGAGGCTTCGATGTCGCCGACTTTCCTCCGCCGCAGCACTCGCCGACTGCCCTTTTCCTCTAGAGGAAAGACGAGTCTGATGGGGGGGGAGGGGGGGGGAGGCGAGGAGGTTTGTGCTTTTCTCCGCCCTTTAAACAACCTGAGAGGAAGAGACAGAGAGAGAGGATTCATCACATCGTGACCACAAGAGTTTCCCCTCAGAACTCCGTCCGCTCCAGCTGGCTGTCAGAGCAGCGGTTTGAACTAAAGCAGCAGCAAAACATCTCGGCACACGGAGATCCTGCCAGGAAACTGATGCCATGAAATGTATCTGTTATGCGGCCGCAGGAAGAAGGTTTCAGGGGCTTCGCTCACACCTAGAAGCCCGGAGCGAGGGGACGAACCCGGGTGCAACCTAAATAACGAAGCACTCATACCTTCACGAGCTGTACAGCAGCCGTCACACGTGGCAGCAGAGCTTCTCAGCACCTTTTTATAGAAATAATCCCTAAAAGAATCTGTGTGAGCGACGGCACATTAAGGGACAGGAACCACTTGTGTTGCTTCTGCCGCAGCGTGGCAAAGTCTTGGACTCGGTGGCGGTCGATGTGATATTTGAGGCCTGACGGAGAGCTGTGTGTGTTTTTGCGTGTGTGTGTGTGTGTGGCAGTGCTGGAGACTGTAAGGTGACTATTAATAGAGCTGAAATACTAAACGCAGTGCAGGAATATGCGGCCGCATGCGCCTGAGTCCGCAATACTTGTTGTCATGATCGTCACCGTCAGAAGCAAGTCACTCTTTCCTGGAAACCTCGCTGACTCTGAGTCAGTGTCATGTGAACAGACACACAGCGATAAAAGTACACTAGGTGGATTTTGTGCCAACATGAAGCATCCCAACGTGGAATATTTGGGTCTACTTATTGGTTATCAAATAACAATCAGTGCTGTGCATGTAAGACCAGAAGGACATGGCTTACTGCTTAGCTACTTCCATCATCAACATTCAAAAAAAAAAAAACATTTTTGTGTAAATAAAGAAATAAGCCATTTGAAAAGCTGGTACAAGTAAATTATTAATCGATATATAAAATAGTTGCTGATTTAATTTCTATTCAGAAAATGATTCCTCAATTAAATGTTGTATATATTATTAGGTTTGCACCAGCAGACAGGTAAAAGGAGGGCAAAACACGTCTAGTGGGCTTCTGGCATTCAAACCAATGTTCATCTTTTTATTTATATAAGTTATGTTGCAATTCTTGTAATTATGATATCTTGTTTCCCCCATTAAATCTAAATGAGATAAACGTCTTCATCTGCACATTATTGTTCACATATAGTCGGAGTGATATTGATCCTCCTGATATTGAATCCCCCCTCCCACACACACACACACACACACACACACACACACACACACACTCCTCCTACCACCACGGACTCAGACGTTTGAAATGTGCAGCGCTGCAACCTACTGTACACCCTGAACCTGCCGTGTGGCGCTGCGTTCAAGAGCGGGAGGTGTACAACTTCCGGTGCCTGAGTTACGTTGATCTAACCACACTTCCTGCTCTCTCTGGGCGGTTTTTATTTTGCATGTTGAAGCTTCAAGGTGGGGGCTGATTTGAAAATCAACAGAACTTTTAGGAGGAGGTGGGCAGAGAACAGCGGAGCGCTGAAGTATTGAGTTGGTGCATTGGGACTAAAAACCAGTTTGTATGAATAAAGTGGGGACGAGATGTAAAAGCCTCCTTCATGATCCTGATTGATTTCAGATCACTTGATTTAAAGTGTCAATATGTATTTTGACTTTAGACAATTGAACAGTTTGTGTGTTTTTCCTTTAGTGGCTCATTTAACTGCTGTGTTCACAGTATTACTACTATAAACACACATTAATCAGCATCACAACACATACATGAGTTTGATTTATTCATATTAACTGTTGTTCCCTGTATCAAAAGCCCTGGAATGTAAATACGCTGGTGGTCACAGGTTCAAGTTCCTCATATTAGATTTCAGTCTATTGTGGTTGAGAAGTTTAGCAACACTTTGATTTAATGGCTGGTAAATATATAAATAGTGAACTTACCGCAGTGTAACTGTGATGCTAGTTGCACCAAAGCATGAATATATGTAGGAACTATTATTATTATGGAAATGAATTGCCTTTTGAGGGGCTTAACGTGCTTAAAAAGTTGTGCAGCTTTACCATTAGACAGTTTACAAGAAGTGGATGTAGTCATGGCAACGTCACACATTGGTTTGTGGACTACAAACGACTTCTACAGAAGTAGGACCGCAAATGTGACGCGGTCAGGCTTCTCCCTCCAAGCTGTGATGACAGCACGTGCTGCAGGGACGTCCGCTGCAAACCCATAACTCTTAAGTGCTCATGTTTTTCCTCTGCATGTTAATACACTTGATTAATACTTTCTTTGGGGCTAATATTTCATGGACATATGGCTCTAGTTTGAAGCAGAGGGAATGCTCAGTAAGAGCTCCTACAATTAGATGGAATACGCGACATAAAGTGGATTTAAACAGTCGAGAAAAGACGGCAAACGATGTATGCATGGCGTATGATCGGATCTGATGTAAATCGGAAACCTTGTGGTGACGTCCTAATGGGATTAAACCATCTATGCCCTCTTTCTTCCTCGTGAAGTAACTGTACTTTAAAATAAGAGGATTTAGACAGTAGCGACACAGAGGTCATTGTGAAAGCAAGCGCTCTCTACTGTAAAACAGCAGCTCAAATCCGCCGCTGGTCAAGTCTAATGTGCTTTTCCACACAAAAGGACGTAAACACGGGCTTTTAAATCTCTTCTAAAGTGTAATTCCAGTGAGCTGCTCTTTGTTTAACATTGAGTAACAGATGTGAGTTACTGATGTGTCGCTTTTTCTGCCGACAGAGAGAATAAACAGACGTTTATGATATTGCAGCACGCTTTTATGTGTGCAGGCCTCAGGGTGCCATCTGAGGCGTCAGATTCACTTTACTGCGAACCACCCATGGGTGTTCAAATGCCAATCACCCCCCCACCCACCACCCACCCACCCTCAAACACAGAGATGGAGATACAGGAAAGTAACAGGGAGACCTTTAACAAAGCTTTCATGACGGAAGTCAAACGAGCCTCCCACCTGAACCCCTCTGTACCGACCACCATCAAAGCGTGTGTGTGTGTGTGTGTGTGTGTGTGTGTGTGTGTGTGTGTGTGTGTGTGTGTGTGTGTGTGTGTGTGTGTGTGTGTGTGTGTGTGTGTGTGTGTGTGTGTGTGTGTGTGTGTGTGTGTGTGTGTGTGTGTGTGTGTCGAAGCTTTTTGAAGTAGCTCAGAGAGGAGGAGGAGTCATGTTTGTTGTTATTGACAGGAGGGTCCATGTTTTTAGAAGCCTTTGACTATAGCTGCCACTTTGACGGGAGCCCAGACGCCCCATGTGCCCCTGAAGTAGTCACTTATTCAACAAACACACAATGTGACCTTACAGGCTTCATCAATTAATTATCTTCCGTTCTCAATACGATCAACTTTTGCAGTGAAAAAGTGGCAATTTAATGGATGCACTAAAAGCAGCAGCAGAAAGGTCTTTTTTCTTCAAATGCAAATGTTTTTAGACCTTATTGTCTCTGTAGCTAAACAAACCTGCTGCCGTGCCGTTTAACTTGCTCTGTGGGAATGTAACTAAAAGTAAAGGTACATTTTCTGAAGTCGTGACTTGTATTTTAGGTCATCTGTCTAATTCACAACATTTGAGGGGGTGAAATAGGGAGGGGGGTTTTTACACTTTTCTACTCCCCTACATTTATCTACTTTGCAGACACAAATCATACAAACAATTTATAATATAAAATACATATACTATAATAGTTAAATGTGTTTCCTCTCTGACAGCTGCAGCATTTAAATGCTTCTAAGTTGCTGCATTTATTTACAAGGCTGGGATGTAACTAGTTACATTTACTTGAGTACTGTACTTAAATTCTGGTGTGCTTTACTCAAGTATTTCCATTTACTTTTTTACTTTACAACATTTCACCGACACTTTTCTGTCCACAATTTTGGTGGACTTTATAAAATGGTGTGAATTAAAAAATAACTTGTATTTATGCTTCAGTGTATTTATTTTAAAAGAAGAAACAGTTTTTGACTCCACTAGATTTAATTGACAGCTCGTTACTTGTAGAGTTAATTATGTTGCACAGCAAGTACTTTGACTGAATACTTTAAGTACATTTAGCTGATACTCAAGAAAGGATTGAATGCATTTAAGCACTTTTACTTAAATATAGGATGTGCATATGTCATCTCAAGAATACAACCCTCCACAACTTAACAACACTATCAATACCAATGTGTGAAACATTTTGCTTAATAATTAATTCAGCTTTATTTCCTGATCAACTCAGTGATTTTCCAGCCAAGTTAATATCTCCATTTAAAATATATAATAGGGCACTAAAATAGCAACCACTTCGCAGATACAGGTTAACGCCAGAGACATGTGCAGCGTTCATGTTGGAAGTTCTTGTGCTATGATGTTGTTGTAGCTACAATGCCCAAACTCAGCGGCTCATGATGCGTTAAATAGCAGAAACAGTTCCGTTAAAATCGCGTACAACTTTGGTAAAGTGTGGGAAGCGGTACTAACCTGTAAGAGCCCGGTGAAGTTCAGTGAGGCTGCTCTCCATCCGAGCTCAGCTCCGACAGACCGGACGGAGCGGAGACGCTGCGTTTAAGCGTAATGTCGTGAGGCGTTCAGCGACGGTCGGAATTTTGAACAGCTCGGAGGCAATGGTCGTTGAATTAAGAAAAAATAATAAACAAGGTTTTTTTTTTTTTTTTAATTTGTTTGTGTTGTGTGTGTGTGTGTGTGTGTGTGTGTGTGTGTGTGTGTGTGTGTGTGTGTGTGTGTGTGTGTGTGTGTGTGTGTGTGTGTGTCTTCTACCAGTGCGAGCTAAATAGGAAACATTAAAGGAGGCTCAGAGCATTAAGATTGTCAGTTAAATTAAGTAGACGATGCATTTAGATGCCAAGATAACTCACATTTTCGGAGCACTGCTTTTGGTACAGCTCCATGCTGCTGATAATAATAATGATTTAACTGACCGCAAAGGTCCCTATAGTGTAAGTGTTATTCGTGCAGTAACAAATCTCCAATTCAGCAACTGCGATATCCGAGGAGACATTAAATGCAACATTGATCTATCCACCCACACACAGAGTGAAACTTCTATATGAAACAAAAACAAAACAAAGAAGTGGTGTTTATGGGACGTATTCAGTGAGTTTGAATGACAGGAGATCACACCTCCTCATTTCAGCATGCACATAGAAATAACAACAAGTAATAATGAGTGAAATGGAACAAATTTAAAGTTTGCTTGCTTGTCTTCTGATTTTCAACATCTTAAATGTGTGTGTGTGTGAGCAAGGAAACACCAACAAGTATCAGTGTATTATTATATTGATTATGACCCGATCTAACAACAGTGATACAGTTAATATGATGTGCTGTATCACCTTCTAAAACCAATTTCTAAGGGCAAATGTTCCTTTTTGTTTTTGAAGAAAACACATTTATGACTCATCGAATAACAAAGTGACCATGTAGTGAATTAACACAAAAATATTAACACTTTAAAATTATGACACAGCCTTAAAAATGACTTGAATCGATTCTGCCCTCAACAGAAATGTAACATTCCAAGCTGTGACGTTTCTATTGCATTGCTGTTACATTTAATTGCATAATGTTGTGCATGTTCAATCCCTGCAGCATTATGGGCACTATCACTTTTTCTTTCCCTTTTATCTGCCTTCTGTTTTGAACCGAAAGAAAAAGGTTGGGGAAAAGTATTTCAGTCCTGTGTTTTGGTCTTCCAAGCTTATTTTGCATTAAAGGAAACAATTAAATTAGTTATTCCATCTTAGAACAACAAGAAAACAAGAGACATTTCTGGTATCAAGGAAATTACATTTAATTTCAGAAAATACATGAAACAAAATGATTTGAATAAAAGAAAATATGTGAAATGATCTCAACCGCACTGGAATGTTTTAATAATACGATTTTAGAATTAAATGACTTCACTGATAACATGAAGATTTTCCGCAGTAAAAAGAAACAGTTTGATACATAATAGATGTAAGATTGTTGTAGTTTCTCCACCAGGAGGTGCCAGTGTTCACATAATGGCCTTTGTGTTTGCAGCATGCAAGCAAATACTTGTAAGTTGGTGAATTTGGGCAAAGCAATACCAGTGATACGTGAGGGGAATAATAATGATTCAGGTTTAATGCTCCCGATTGTAATATAGTTCAGACTATATGACTTCTGCATAGATTAAAGGCCCGTCCATCCACACATCCACCCATCCATCGTGTTCGGATGCAGAGAGAGCAGTCGGTAAAGAGATATTAATATTACAAAGACAAATAAAATGGATTGACAAACAGCACATCAGCAGATTAGATACTCTGACAGTCCGTGCAGGTCTTCCATCATGCTTGTCATTCTCTCAGTAATGGAGCTCGATTGACGTCGTTTTTTTAATGTGAACTTCACATCGGGACAAGAAAGAGAGTCTTTGTGTGTAAACTTCCTCTTCCTACACCGCGTTGAACACCTTTGAGGGTTTTTAACACGAGTGTGATTGTTTCTGTTCTGCATGCGGACATGCAGAAAGGAACAGTCATGATTACAAGTTACAGTAAAACACACACTGAAGGAATCTGATACGTGCTGGAAAATCCCCAGACGGCCATCTTAGTTCTGCTAGTGTGTTTAACAGAGTATTTACTGTACATTATACTGCCTTGAAACGTCCTCTACTGTCTTTTACTGGCTTGTATTACACTGTACTGTCTTCCTGTCCTCTACTGTCTTTTACTGGCTTTTATTACACTGTACTGTCCTTTGCTGTACTGCACTGAAGTGTCTGTCCTTCACTGTCTTTTACTGTAGTCTTCACTGTCCTTAACTGTCCCCGACTATCATTCACTGTAGTGTATTGTCTTTTACTGCACTGTCCCTTACTTTCCCAAACTATAATTTACTGTCTTTCACTCTACTCTATTGTCTTTTACTCTCTTTTACTATACTGTACTCTCCTATACTGCATTGTCGTATACTGTACTACTTATTGTCTTAAATCTACTTTTCTTATACTTTAATTTACTGCACTGAACTGCCTTGTACTGCCGTCCTGTGCTATTAATTTACTGTCTTCTACTATACTTCGCTGTTCTCTACTGTCCTAAGGTGATTTGCAGGATTGGAAATGAGAAAAATAACACATTTCTAGTAGACAAAAAAAGGAGAAATACCCAGATGTCTAAAATGCCCCAATATGTGAAGAGAGCGTCCCGTGTTCCTGCTGCTCACATCACACAGACAGATGTGACACTGCTGTGCTGTAAACACATGCCATGCCAACGGTCAATGCCGCACATTGATGATCAGCACCCTGACCTGTCTCCTACCCTCCGTCACCATCCTATAGACCACAGCTGGAAATGTAAACACTCCAAATGTGTCCCGGCTTGTTTCCTGTTATGTGAATGACATCAGCACACAGGAAGTAAACATGGAGCCAAACTGTTGCCTAGCAATGCAATTCTGCTGGAAGAGTCTTTACTGTCCTCTACTGACCTCTACTTGTCTCCACTGTCTGGAAATCCCCTCAGTACTGGACCAACCTGGACCACCTGTCCCCTTCTGTCTTTGACTGACTGATCCGTCCTCTCTGTGTTTCACTCTAATGGCATGTCCTCCCTGTCTTCTACCGTACTAACCTGTACTGTCCTCCCTGTCTTCTACCGCACTAACCTGTACTGTCCTCCCTGTCTTCTACCGCACTAACCTGTACTGTCCTCCCTGTCTTCTACCGCACTATCCTCTACTGTCCTCCCTGTCTTCTACCATACTATCCTCTACTGTCCTCCCTGTCTTCTACCGCACTAACCTCTACTGTCCTCCCTGTCTTCTACCATACTATCCTCTACTGTCCTCCCTGTCTTCTACAATACTATCCTCTACTGTCCTCCCTGTCTTCTACCGCACTAACCTCTACTGTCCTCCCTGTCTTCTACCATACTATCCTGTACTGTCCTCCCTGTCTTCTACCGCACTAACCTGTACTGTCCTCCCTGTCTTCTACCGTACTAACAAGTCCTCCCTGTCTTCTACCGCACTAACCTGTACTGTCCTCCCTGTCTTCTACCGTACTAACATGTCCTCCCTGTCTTCTACCGCACTAACCTGTACTGTCCTCCCTGTCTTCTACCGTACTAACCTGTACTGTCCTCCCTGTCTCTTTTACCGTACTAACATGTCCTCCCTGTCTTCTACCGCACTAACCTACTGTCCTCCCTGTCTTCTACCGTACTAACCTGTACTGTCCTCCCTGTCTTCTACCGTACTAACATGTCCTCCCTGTCTTCTACCGTACTAACCTGTACTGTCCTCCCTGTCTTCTACCGCACTAACCTGTACTGTCCTCTGCTGTCTTTTCTACACCCCATGTACTCTACTGCACTTTAATATTGTCCGATGCTCTCTAATGTCTGACATGTCCTGTTCTATCCCCTCCTGTCCTGTCCTGCACCGTTTGGCTCGCAGCAGTGTGTCATGGGAGTTGGATTTCCCAGTGCGGAACAGAACAGTAGTTCTTTTTAACAGCCAAATATTATTCTTGGCTCGTAGCCCGTCATGTACTAGATGTTCTGAAACCGCTTTAAATTTCAAAACCTCAACCGTGAGCTGAAAGAACACTTCTTTGGGGATATAAATCATTTTTAATATGTCGTAAATAAAGTTTACTTTTTGTTCTGGTTTTTTTTTTTTTTTTTTTTTGCCACATGGAGGATTGCAGGAATAATGTTGGCAGTGAATGTATTGGAGCCAGAAAAATATGAAGAAATGTTGAAGAAAGATCTACGTGGTGGCAGCATTTCATTTCCTGAAAACTGTCTGCTGCTATTGCCAAATAGTTGATGCAGGAAAGGAAGAAATTCTCAGGAACTGTATTAGTAACCGCTCTTTTGTGTCACATTTCCCCTGAATCCCGTTGGTTTCTCCACCTTCTTACGTGTCATTTTATCAAGGAGGACAGTCTGTTCATGTTATGTTCGTCAGCCTTTAAATCCTTCCAGCTTGGACCAAAGAAAGAAAGGAAAAAGAAAGGCAGGTGCTTTGTTTGCTAAGATTTGCACCCCCCTTTTCTGCAATGTGGAACGATCCATCAGATTTCCTGCCAAAAGCAGCCTGCTACCTGCAGTGCAGAGGTAGCTCGGGGCTGAACGTCTTCACAACATTGGTCTCCTTCATTTAACGCTTCAACCTTTAAACCCTTATTCTATTAAGCACTTTAAAAAGAAATAGAAACAAGCTTTTGCATTCAGTGTGCATTCAGTTAATCATACAGAGCACCAGCTTCCATCCTACAGAACAGATTTAATGTTCACTCCAAAATTTCCCTGAACATTCACAAAAAGGTAAATCATTACCACTTCACACTGTTTTCTTTGAGAGCCTCCTCCACCACTTCTCAAGGATACACTCCAACTTCAAACATATTGAAGTGTGTGTGTGTGTGTGTGTGTGTGTGTGTGTGTGCGTGTGTGCGTGTGTGCGTGTGTGCGTGTGTGCGTGCGTGCGTGCGTGCGTGCGTGCGTGCGTGCGTGCGTGCGTGGCCACGAGTTCAGCATTTTGGTAATTTTGATTCTGGCGTGAAGCTGATAACAAAGTTAGCTTCATAATTCAAGTTCAGCGTTACACGTGTTAAAGTCATCTTAGTGGCTAAGGTAGACCTGTCAATCACAAGGTAGCCCCGCCCTAAAACATACCCTAGTTTATAGTCTACCTGACTTTCTGAATGAACATCATGCTCTAATGGAGAAGACTTGACACTAGAGATTGAGACCATAAACTCATGTTTACAATCAGACTTCTTTTGCAACCAGAGGAGTCGCCCCCTGATGGCCAGCAGAGAGAATGCAAGTTTAAGGCACTTCAGTGTTGGCTTCACTTTTCAGAAGCGGAGGATGCTGCCTGGCTCAAACGCATGCATTTTCATCATCACACATATCACCTTCTTCATCCAAATTACAGCCAGCAATACAGCTTCAGCAAAAACATTCCATATCTTTTATACACCATTCAATAACATTCATATTAATTATACCCTTTCCCTTTTTTTCAAATATTTCTTATGCATTCAAACCAGCAATTCAGCGCAGCGTCAGCTTTTCAGCAAACATCATTCACACCACAAATTCTAGTTTAAATTGAAGTTCTGTGTTTTTTTTTGTTTTTTTTACAAAGCTTGTCTGTGCAGCAGAGTTTTCAAAGCAGGACCTGTGAAAGGGTAATTTAGTCTGAATAATAAAATTAAATATTTCAACACAAACCATCCAACTCCGTCTTTGCAGCCAGAGATAATATCACTGCGGCTGCAGGTCTGAGGGTGACTTGATATCACTTCCCCGTAGAGTCCCTCTGTAGGTGGTTTTGCAAACCTACTGAACTATATTCTGTGAGCTGAACCGCAAGAGTCCTTTTGGTGGATTTCCCCATGCACCGCGCTAAATTAATCCTCCCGCTGAATATGAGCAGCAGCAAATCCAGAAAAGGCTTTAAAAAATGAGAAGATAATCTAATCAGTTACCCTCTCTGTGGAGAATATGAATTTGGATGAGGGGATCAGTCGGAAAAATCTTCTCTCACACTGATTTAGGCTGATGAGAGTCTGCATGTTGTCTATTAATAAAACCCATATTTTAATATCTACAATTTCAATTAGATGTTCTAATGAGTTTGAGTGTGTGAGGCTGAATACGAGACAAAGCAGAGTGGAGGCCACATTACTGTACGCTAGTCTTTTGTACAGAGCATCAATACGGGACTGAGGGACGGAGCCTGTACTCTTTTTACACACGTTGCCATGGAAACCAGCCCAGCAGCCAACCAGCTGCTGCAACAATCCAGAGACACCCCCCAATTCCTCCACCTCATCTTTTACACACACGACACAGTCTTCTCTGCACATTCGTATTACATACCAGCACATGGATGACGACGAGCCGACTGAGCCTGTTCACTGTGAAATCACACACACACACACACACACACACACACACACACCTTTGTGCACTTGTGGTGCATAATAGAGCTGATGCACTACTAAACTGTGACACGGTTGTGCAGCAGTTGATGATACAGAATGGAAACGCTACAGGAAATGAGTCTGGCAGTTGAAAGCTAAAAGTTAACCGCAACATTTAAAACCGGCAAAGTGAAAAATATAATTTACCTGCCAGGAGCAGGACGAGTTTTACATTTTGTCACATTTTTCTTAGGTTTATGACCACAGAAATACACATCCAGCGCATGTACTGTAGGCCTACACATGGGCACACAAATGGAGCATGATAATTGCCTTGCGCTAACCATCTGGGCAGCCTTGGCTGAGTGGAGTACAGTAGAAGACGATAGAATTCAGGAGAATAACTGGTGTGGATGTGTGAGCAACAGAAAGAAAGAATTTGTGGGGAAATGGAGAAAAAAAATAAGAATTATTTAAGTATTAGAGATGCATGAATCACTTTTATCAGAAGCTACATAAGTATATGGTTTGAATGCAACTTCAGCACATAACATTGTAATTAAAAAATACTACTAAAAAATATCTCTTTTCAATGCCCATCAATCTGAAAAAAAATATTTTGACATTCAACTCAAAGTTTGTTGTTGAACTAAACTTGTGTTAAGAATCCCCGGTTCAACATGTTTTAAATGGATAAAAACGAATATTTTAAAAGCAACAGCTGTCTGAGAATACCGTATTTTTATATGAAACAAATAAAAAAGTGCCAATTCTGCTTTAACTTGATATATTATTTCATGTTTTGAGCTGAAAATACTCCGAAACACTATTTAGATGATCAGATTCATAGTTCCTAGTACTTTTGTAGGGTTGCTGTAGTACCTTTGTTTTTATTTTGACTTTTCATGCTTTATAATCTCCATAGATGCTCATACTGTTTATATCATCCTAGCAGCACTGAAACAATTAGTTGATTGTAAATCTAATCATCAACTCTCTCTGGGAACAATTCCAGAGATTTTTGCGGTTACAGCTTCTATTTTATAGGATTGTGGTTTAAGTATATTTTTTGTGTATTGGACTATTGGTCAAGTTCCATCCACCATTTTAAATTTGCGCTTAAAAAACCAGAGTGGACACCAAACATTCGGAAATACCTTGCAATGTTTTATCCTTGGCTGCGGTGAACAAGTTGGTGAATCGTTCCAAACAGACCTGATGTAATCTTCATCACATTCACACATGAAACAAACAGAAACATGTCATATTACTGCATTTGCTTTTGCCCATTTTCTTGACATTTGATTAAAATTGTCTATAAATTAGATGGAAACCTGACTAATGTCACCTCAGCCTGTGGGAACCAGAAATGTGCACTTTCCATTATTTCCCAATATTGAAATGTTTCATGTGACTTACCTTTATGGTGCTTTTTTGGGATCAGTGACGTTCTATCTCATGTAATGGGACAATAACAAATCTCAAGTAAAATCCAGTTAATCATATATAACATGTGTGAAATACTGTGTGAACACAGTGTTATATCAGAAAGAAAATCAAGTTCAAAGACAGGAGATAAAGACTTCTGTGTTTTTGTCCAGAAGTTGATGACGGTCCGATATGTGATCTTGAATCAAAGTCCAGGATCAGCCAGATATGTGGGCCCAGTTGTTGTGGGTGCTAACGTGTCGTCTGTGACTCCAGCCAGGGTTTTAAATTTCCCTGACGCGGTGAGGAAGAGGAGAGCTTCGTCTCATCGACCTTCCAGAGGCGGACCCCCGACCATCAACACCAGTCTGGTCTCGCATTACTGACAGCACGGCCCCTAAGGGCGGAACACACACACACACACACACACACACACACACACACACACACACACACACACACACACACACACACACACACAGCGTTAAACCCCCTCTATGGTGCCGTTTACTAGGACAGTACAACCGTTTCTGAGAATCCGCTCACTGACGGACCTTTACTTTACTCAAGTACTCCATGGAGGGAAATACTTCACTTGTACTTTTTCCTCCACTAGGAATATGTGACTGCTGTACTTTCTGCTTACTTTGCATTTAAAGATGTTATTCACACTGTTAGATGAGCTCTTAAGAGTTCAGGAATATGTGATCCTTCCACCAATCAGAAGTCATAAAAATCCCCCAAACCGTACAAAATAGTCGAGTTAAAAACCCTCAAATTTCCAATTTTGTGGAATTCTTTTTTTACGATGTACTTGCTATTTTGATGAGATTTTCACAATATCAGCTGGTCATCGTCCCTGATTCTGATTCTAAATGTACTTATTGCTGCATATCCTGACATTCTTTGAAACATTTTAAATTTGACTTTAGTACATTTTCACTCGCAATGGATTACTTTAACATGTCGTTGTTGTTAATTAACTCCTAAGGAGGAGGTCAGATTCAAATAAGGGCGAAAACAACATCTGGGATAATATATTTGGTATTGTCAGTCAATGTGATCCGCCTCTCGTATGATGGGTTCGGGGCAGTTTGATTGATTACGTACTGTTTGTATCATACAGATCAATATTAAACCAGAAGGCAAGGGAAAAAGAACATAACCTGGAGTCAACTGGAAATGTCAGTGCACTTTCAGATACTATGACAGTATACATCTTAACAACCCAATCATTTCCCCGCCTTTAAGAAAACAAGCGATACATTATTCAAGCTTATTTTCCAATGCTCCCTCCCTGCTTTATGAATTTATTACAAGACACCAGCAGTAGAGAGAGTCAACGCGCACGCCTCAATAAACGACACTGTCGCATTGCATTACGCAAAACCTCATTCTGTTAAAGCAGTAAAACTGTGGAACTGTCTGCCAACTGATTTGAAACACAACACAATATGTTTTTAATAGAGGTATTAAACCGTGGCTGAAAGAGAAACGACATTGTTCTCACCTGTATTCTGTTTTCTTTTTTATTCCTATATATATTTCTTTTATAAAGCCTCCGGTGTTATAAATTAGTGTTTTGCTCCAAACCATAAACACAGTGCATCTTGTCCTTGAGCATAAATGTACGTTACAAGTTTACTGGGAAGTCTATATCACATAAACTCAACTAAACTTCTAAATACAGGCGCTTTTTTCCTATATTTTTCAGAGGGAATTTAATCAGCTGTTGAACTCCAGTGTATTTACAACGATGGCTTTCAAATGTAAACGTTGATTAAGCGTTTCCCTGGCGACTTCCTGTCCTCAGACTTGAATGTGGATGAAGTAGCAGAGCCGAGCGTCGGGATAAGTCCTCAGGCAGACAACAAGCCCGTTTTGAGATGATCCTTTTTAAAAGACCGTTCAGGGTTTCTGTGGCGTTCAGTGTCCCATATTCTAAATCAGCATTTTACAACATTTTCCTACCAGGTTTTTTATTTTATTTTTATCTTTTACATTTCAAAAACTCTCGGGAAGCTGTCAAGTTGACGTGAGAATCTAAGAACGTCTTTACTTTGGGCTGAGGAAGAAAATTGAATCCGTCTTCTGTCACAAGTGATATCAAACACTGAATTCACAGCTCTGTCTACATCCAGCTGCTCCATGGAGAGAAGCTCCGCTGCAAATTTAGTTAATTCAAACTCTGCAGGAACACTGAAAACTCAATTATTCTCTTTACATGAATATATTAAATATCACAGTTCCTAAAAATAAGCTCCATTGTTCCATTTCACGTCTTTCTACCTACATTTTGCTTCTGCCCCATTGAGCTGAGATAAAGGTGCAAAAGCCAACATTGAAATTGCAAAGTGAATTGTGTGAATCTTTTTTTAGCGTTTCCTGTGTCACATCGCTCACTGCAAATTTCCATGTAGGCAGGCTGCTCGGCCAACTCCTAATTATACATTTTATTTTTCTTTCGTTTTAAATTCCCTCCCCGGCCGCCCACCCGCAGCACTCAAACACACTTCTTTCTTCCCACACCGGTCCTGTTGTCCCAGTCCTCGGCTGTCTCCGCTCAAAGAGCGCAATTTATTTCCAGTTTTTATATCATTTCATCAATTCCCCCAATGATAACATCAATGAATGCATTACCTTTTGAAAGAGAGATGAAGGGAGGGAAAAAAGGGAAATGAATTTATACCCTCCCTCTGCTTCACCCTCTCTCTCTCTCTCTCTCTCTCTCTCTCTCTGTCTGTCTCTCTCTCTCCCTCCACATATCAGATGTATGCCTTGCTTGGTCGAGCCAGGCATATGGAAATGGAGCTGAAGCAGATGGGAGGGAGTCCCACAGGCAGTCCAGATGACTAATGAATAATGAACAATGGAGAGGAAAGTGCTCCGTCGTATAAACAGAGGTGTGATGTTCAAGATAGGCCACCGTTCAGCCGCCGCTAAACATTAATCAATAGCGAATCCTGTCTGTCTGTCTGAATCACATGAGCGCGGCATCAATTTGCCTCCACTCCGACGTCTATTAGCTTATCAAAAGCTCAGGGTGCGCATAATTTATGAGACATGCCTTGCTGGATTCAGATTGCGATCTGTTGATGCCGGGTATACATGCATCTCTCAGTGCAATTCATTAGAAATAAAGACAGATTATTCCCCAGGGGCAGGAATGTGGAGAAGTTTAGACTGCAGGAGTGGCTTTTAAAAAGTTTAAGAATGTTTGCTGCCACTGCCGGTGATGCACTTTGAATATCTGGGAAGCAATTTTTTAAAAAAGAAATAGTGTTTGTTTGTATTCCTGTGGATGCAGGCCAAACGTGGAGGATCGCATGGTGAGATTTCCATTGCAGCTACTGAATTATGCAGCTTGCTCACAGTCTGCTGTGAAACGGCAGTAAATGTGAGGTTTTACTGTTTTTTCCCTCAGTAGAAAACGGCGAGGGGGTTCTTACTTGAGCTGCCATTTGGATCTTTTACTTTCCACAAATACACGTGTCACAAGTGTGTAGAGATACTGTGTGGTCGGAAAGAAACCACACAAAGCAACTGGCCTTCACTGACTTCCACCAGAAAGTAGGACTGGAAGAAAGAACAGAATAACAAAGTAGTTGTCTCGGGTTTGGTTAACATTATGATCGTTTTACATATTTAGCTCGATAGTGAGAAGGTTGAAAGGTTCTCTTCATTCATTGACATCCAGTTTCCATAAATGTTATGTTTGAGTAGCTTTATGTTTGAAAAACTCATATTATATATTATTATATATACATTAATACACCTGTCCATCAAAAAGGGAATACTCTCGATATCTTGGGAATGGGAATCATACACACTTTCTAAACGTTTAACCTGACATATTTGGTGTAACTTTTGAAAGTTCAACTGTGCCTTAAAACCTGGATTATTACTTTTAAATAAGGCGTTCCCAAAGGCTAATAATTATATTTCTGCTCAAACACCAGGGCTGTGATTTGGCTATATGACACAGTGAAACTGTAAGTGAGGTGATATATTGCAATTATAAAAAAAAGATAATTATGGAAAAAGATCATAGTATAAAGAATACACCATATGTATAAAAGTCTGATAGGTTTACTTCTGAAAGTTTTTTTTCCGACGGGATCTACTTTTTTGCATTTATCCCTGTAACATCAACATCATAGCAACATCACTAGTCATCCATGAAATCTTTGCATGTAAACGATTAATAAAAAATTGATGCAGTGTTTTTGAGTCGGTCAGTATAAAAAAAACATAACGTGAGACTCAAGTCTGTTGATGTTTTCTTACATCCCCATCAAACTCAAGTTATATTACTGATTTCTACTAAACATCATGTAAATGCATGTTTCCATTAAAATACATTTGTTATTATATTTAAGAAGGCGTGACGAGATCAACCTTTTCTCCTAATAAATGATGTTTCCAAACAACTAAACTGCACTCTCAATTATGTTTCCAGGAAAACACTTTTTTTACGTAGTTAACGAACATAAAACAAAACACACAACAAAGGTTCTTGGTTCTGTTCGGTAGAAACGTCATGATTTGACTTGAAATTTTATAAAATTGACACAAAATGAAAGAAAATGCAACAAAAGTATTTGGTTATGCGATAAAATAGGTCATATGGGACCCTAACATCAGTCTCCTGGGTGAAAGTCCCTGTTTTTATACCCATCCACCACCCAGACATTGTCCCTATGATGATGATGATGATGATATTATTATTATTATTATTATTATTATTATTATTATTATTATTATTATTATTATTATTATTATGTGGACTTCCACGGACTTGTTTGTGATATACAATTTTGTCAGGAGCAAACACACTATAACACTACAACACATCTCTTGTTCTTCTTTATGTTGGGGCTTTCTGGTAGTGAGGGCCTGTAACAGTACAGACTACAATGTGTCCTACAACTTCAACATCAGCCTCTAATGCATGAAACCTTTTATTTTCTCCAATGTTTTGTTTTGTTCAGTTTTTTTAATGTACAAATGACCTGCACCTAAGAGCATGTGGAAGGAAATGATCTACTAACCAGGACATTGGATTTTCTTTGTCGTTTGCCCTGCTTTTTTATTTTAATAAATGCATCATCAAAGCTGACCCCAGGCATGTGTAAACTCCGGGCCCACTGCCACCAGGGGGCCCCCAAACAAGCAAATTACAAACAGTTTATATTTGAAGTATGTATTCAAGTAATATTCATCCTATATTTGCACAGTTTCTATATTTGCAGTGCACTCTGTTAGAAGCAAGTGGTCCTGTTTCCTTGGCAATTCTTTCTGAATCGCATATCTGTGACCTTCCAGGTTTCATTGTAAGTATCAGACATGTTTGAAATGTTCTTGATAGAGATGAGAGGCCACTTCTCCATCTAGAAACATCAACCTGCTTGGTCATTTCTAAATGACAGATACAATACTTCATCATCAGCGTAGTGATGAATCATTTTGACAACAGCTCACACGTCTTACTCAGCTGATTGCAACAAGTTCACACATTTACTGTCTTGTGCTAAAAGGCATCCACCGTAAAAAAAAAATAATAATAAAAATAAAAGGCAGGTTGAGAGGAACGGGCTACGACAGAAGAGAACATTGCACAACACTTTGTATAAAAAGGCAGCCTGAGAGGCAGCGAGCGCTGAAACGCTGATGAAATCTAATGGTGTTTTTAAAGGGCGAGCTGCTGCTTTAAGGGTTTGGTTGAACAGTCTGAAGTAGTTCTGTGGTGAGCTGACAGACCGAGCCTCGTCTTCATCACATCTGATTGTTCTCTCTCTCTCTTTTTCTGTCGCTCCACTCCGTGTGTGTGTGTGCGTGTGTGTGTGTGTGTGTGTGTGTGTGTGTGTGTGTGTGTGTGTGTGTGTGTGTGTGTGTGTGTGTGTGTGTGTGTGTGTGTGTGTGTGTGTGTTACACCGTGACCTAGATTTCAGGCCTGCAGTGCAAAGCAAGTGATTGGTTTGTGTGTGTGAGTGTGGGTGTGTGTGTGTGTGTGTGAGTGTGTGTGTGTGTGTGTGTGTGAGAGAGAGAGAGAGAGAGTGAGTGAGTGTGTGCGAGTGAGAAAGAGACAGAGAGCTCAGTCTATGGTTAACCGTACACCTCGCCTTCCCCCACATCCACACGCACACACACACACACCACACACACACACACACACACACACACACACACACACACACACTCTGAAATTACCTACATCCAGCTGTGTCCTGCCACACATTTAGGTTATTTTTTTCTGTTGGTTGTGAAATTGTTTTGACCTGTTGTGTTGTTCTCTATTGTTATCAATAACCTGATCTTTAACTTCCTGGTTGGATTGTTTAGATGATGTATAATTATATATAATTAGAATTATGAATATATGAATTAAATACCAGTTGTTGTTGTTGTTGTTATGTTTTTTTCTATTACCCACACAGTATTTCTTGTTTATTTCTTTTTCAGATACATGTGTTGTTTCATTTCATGGGTGCATTGTATGAAATGTATCTCAGGTGTGATTAGATTCCTTATCTTAAATGTATTTGGGGTATTTTTATTGCCTTGAAGGGAAAGAGGAAGGTGCAGGGGATTTTTAGGGAGAGATTCAGCAGTAGATGCCACATAGAGAAGGTACGCATCATCTGAAAGTGTCAAGTTTTTCCAATCAGATAAAAGCATTTTTTTAATCAACATCCCAGCAACAAAACCACAGCAACTTTTTCAGCAATCTGTACAACATTCTGCCACAAAGCTCTAACTATAAGTTAAAAGTCAATGCAGGGTTTTTGAGAGTAAAGCTATTTCCTTACACTCCAATCAAAAGCTATTTTTACTTCTTCTAATTGAGCTCTGCGAAATCACATGTAAGTCATTGCATGATTTCATCAAATACATTTATATAGTGATACGTAAGAGGATGTGACGAGGTTACACAACCCTTTCTTCACAAAATTATGCTCCCATACAACTAAACTGCAATTACTAATTGCGTTTCCAGGGAAACAGATTTATTTCCAGACCACATAGTCGCAGTTTGAAACAGCTTTAAACTGTTTGCAACGAGGGCTGGGCGATTTGGTCTAAAAGTACTAATGGACAATTTTTTATTTAAACCTTGCTTTTTTTTTCTTTTTTGCTCTAAACAAACTAAAAATACCAAGGCAAAATTTAAATACATATTTTCTTTTTTAACACACAAAAAATAAAATAAATGAGATTACCAAGTAGTGTAGGCCTATGTGAAATAATCAGTTGTTCAAGAAAAAACAAAACAAAACAGCACCATTATTGTGAAAACACTTTTTTTTAATCAAATTGAAATAAAATGGCTCTTGTAGCTCATCCCTGAAAAACTTGTAAAATGAAATACAATAAATAATAATATGTAGCCTGGGTGTAGAAAGCAGGGATTCAAATGAATTAGTTTGTGCAGTAATAAATCTGTAAGATAGCTAAACTAAAAGTAATTTGGTTTAATAAAGAGTAAAAATAAAAATAAAAACTCAGAGATGAAGACAAATTAATCATAAATGAGTTAATGATTGTACATTTTTGTGCCTTTATTCTTTGTGTAATTTGATTCACTGCATGTATCTGTCAGTGTCACCTGTTATGATTGGCCGTGGGTAAGGAAGTGCCCGGTAGGGGCGGGGCTTAAGGAGGAGGGGCGGGAAGACGAGAGAGGGAAGAGAGAGGAGAGATAGGATAGTGCCAAGGAGCAGTAAACGGAGATCGCAAACTTTTGGAAGTTTTCTCGTGAATTGGTAAAAGGACGTTGAGATGGGGACATTTTTATGGTCCGTCTGTCGGGCCGCGGTGAATGTGATTATATGCGGCTGACTTTTGCGCTAGTTCTGGAAAGTGAGAGATTCGGCAACTACGGAGTCCCTTGAACCGAAACAAATCTACGAAGTCTAGAACTGTTTTTTAAAAGCGATTTGGCGGTTCAGCCATTTCACAAACCATTGGCAAGTAAAAATGCAAATTAATAATTAAAATCGACAAAAATTCACCCAGCGCTACTTGCAACACATGGTTACATTTAGGTCATTTACATTTAGGTCATTTAGCAGACGCTTTTGTCCAAAGCGACTTACAATAAGTACATTTGTCAAAAGAAGGAAACAAAGAAACCACAACGAATCATTGCCGATAAAGTAAGAGCTAAAAGTAGAACAAGTGTTAGGTCCCCATATTGTGTTGTAGCGTGGTTAACACGCTACAACACAATATGGTTGTGTTCAGGCAATAGGCTAATACTTGGTTAGCTTTAGTAAAAACATCATGGTTTGGCTAAAGCTCATGATGATAACAATAATAATGATAATCATCATCACTTGTCTGGCATCTGTTTCACTTTGAGTGTAGTGTTGATATTTTCTCAATTTTAAATATGTTGAGCCTGACACTGCGGATAAAAAAGCAGCCAACAAAACAATCTCAACTCAAGGTTCACCGACTCGCCCACTCACGAGTCCTGCAGGTCCTCTTCAGATGCAGAATGCTTCGTCTATCTGTTACAGCGACGGCGTTTGTCATTTGTTACGTTAATGTGCTTATTTCAAGCTAGATGTAAAACGTTACTGTGGATATTCATCATTTTTATTTATTCACCCAGCTGGCATCAATAGAAATAAAATGCACAAGGAGACTATTGGTGGCATTATCACTGCTGTTTTGCAAGGTGGTGGTTTCTTTTTCCATATATATATATCCTTTATTTATGCAAGGAGACCTTATGATTTATGATCATTTTATCCAAAACTATGAAGAGGGTCAGGGTGAACAAACACATGACTTTCACCCAGATGACCACTGTTTGTGTCCTGTGTGAAGCTACAAGTATTATTTTAAGCCAAATAATCATGTTCTTACCAAACCTAACCAAGTGGTTTTGTAACATTTTTTGTTTTGTTTTCTTTTAATATATTCAGTTTTTTTTTTTTTCAAGTCAAATCTGGGAGAATTATACTTATTTTAAGCTTCATGATGTTTTTAATAAACCTAACTATGTAGTTTTGTAACTGCTGTTACTGTAGTTTTGTTGCCACGACAGTTTCACATGAACGACGTGTAGTTAAATGACACGTGAACAGCTGTTTCACAGCGTTAACCCCGTGGAATGAAGGGAGACGCACAACATGCTCAACATGCAGAAATGTTGCCTCTTTATACGCATCCCCATGACGTCTGGTTAGTTTACTAGAAATGTGCTCATCATTTTTTGGGAAATAAGTCAAATAAAATAAAACCGTATGGAAAACAAAATTGATGAGGAAAGAAAACTGAGAATCCCAAAATGTAACACTTCTTAGTTGAACATAAAAACATGGTGAAACACTTATTAACAGGCACATTCATCAGAAAATGTTAAATCATTGTCAAATCAAGTCAGGTGGTTTGTTTGGGTGAATCGACAGATCTCATTTGTAATAAAAGGACAACGTAAAGTTCATCGACAAACTATCAGTCTTAACATTTTTCTGTGGTTTTCCTTTCAGCTCTCTCGCTCTCTCCCTCTCTCTCCCTCCCCCTCACTCGTCCTTCAGTGCTCTCGTCCTCTCCATCTTGAACCTCCGCCTCCCACCTCCTCCCTCCCAGACTCACCCACAGTAGTCTCAACTGAGGAAGAAACAGCACTTTTAAAGCTTGCTGTGCGATGTTATTGCTTCGTAGTTAAAGTAGACTGAAGGCATTAAATAACTGTTTAAAGACACTTTTATTCAGAATAATTGTAAATTGTACTCAGTGTTTCATATGCAGTCTGTGATTTCCTACATTACCCAGAGTGACTCTGGCAGCCCACAGACCGAGAGAGAGAGAGAGCTGTTTCATTCACTATGTAGGAGGAGGCAGAGATACAAGTATTTTTCCAGTCAAGAAACAACAACAGTGTCATACATACCTGACTGCATTGCATTCTGGTCACAAACAAGGTTGACATTTGGTGGTTTGTGACTAGATTAGAGAGATACAGAATAGGTTCTTGATTTTAGATTAATTTAAATAAACTCCATTAGGAGTCAGTAACTCAAATAAACATGCAAGAAAGCATGAAGGCAGCGAGGTTAAAAATAAACAGAATACATCCAAGACTTTACTCCATACTCGACAACTAAAAGGTTTACTTACCAGCTTTTTACTGGAGCTTTCATCCACATATTGCAACTTCCTGAGCAGATTGAAATCCGCTGTCAGATGTCAAATATGAACAGTGTCATGAACTCTATTTATATACGATCATGTGATATCAAGAAACTGAACTTCCGCAATAAGGTCATGTGACAACTGACCAAACTTCATCCTCTGATAAAGTCCATGAGATGTGGGCGAAAGCTGTGGAAAATGCTAGAGTAGACGATATACCGTATATATATATATATATATATATATATTCATGTTTTAGACCATTTGATTTGGTATAAAAATATCGACGATATTACCCAAGACATATACTGAATGGGATATTTTATTTCATGCAATGGATGCTTCTCAAACGTATCTCTGCCTTTCCTGTAGTGCCATTTCTTCTTACTTATGTGCCGACTTTTAAAAACTTGGTTCCCATTCAACAAAATTGCATTTTCAATTATGTTTCGAGGGGAACGTATGTTCTTCTGGATTACGGTTGTTTTAGACGTATATGTTTTTAATCAAAGTCTGTGGAATGGAGGAGTTCGGGGTGAATGGGTGAGTCAAACAACCACACGACTTTCACCCAGGAGACCACTGTTTGTGTGAAACCACAAGTTGACTTGTTTAATTTACACCTGAATCTTAAATAATGTAACAAACGTACTTATTTTAAGACAGTCACATTTTCAGTAAACATAACCAAGTAGTTTTGTAGCATTTTTGTTGTTATATATTATATTATTATTATTATAAAATGAAAAGTGTTTTAGAACTGCAAATGAAACATATTTGACCATGTTATTGAGAATGCAGCTTCATACTCTCACACTGGTGTGAAATTGTTGTGGTGTACTGAAATATTTGGGCGTTATTCCAAGTTGTATCATTGGCTGGTTTCCCCACACGAACAAGAGAGCCATCCCAAATATCAACTGAGCTGCATTTCGCTGAAGGATTGTTCCTCTCAAAAAAACAAAGACACGTTTTTGATCAGTCAGTCCGACAACGTGACTGACAAGATATCTGATCTCCCGTCAGCGCCGCTGAGCCGTCACATCTGTTCGACGGCTTTAACTGAAACCGCAGCAGCTGAATATGAACCGTGTGGGGGGGCTTCCCTTTGTATCACACTCGTCTGTTTACTCCTCTGCTGTCATGACAGTCTGCATTCACATACGACAGGGGCAGAAAATCATGCAAAGCGGACGTTTGATATGAGGTTGCCAGGCAACAGTATAAGGTAGCAGGTTTTCAGAGTGACTCGATACAAAGTGTCAGAGTTGTGTGTGTGTGAGAGAGAGAGCTATTAAATTAATTCGGCTGCACCCATACACAGAGCTGGTGAGGCACGACACATCTCGCTGCTGAAAACACTCTGACTGAATCACCGCCTTCAAGAATTTCCACTGGCCGGCGTTACGCAGGGAGCAGTGCAAGTGAATCAGCATATTGGGCCACGTGCCGCATGCATGACTAACGCAGCATTACCTTCAATTATGTACTACACGAAACTGCCGCCGCCGCGTACAGGGGGTCATTTCTTTTATTTTGCCACCGGGAGCCATTCAGCAAATAAAACACCTTCCTAATGGCCCTGTCAACTCGTGTATAGAGTTTTAATGTCGCTGCTGACGGTGTTTTCCATTTCACTCTGTCTGATAAACTGGAGCCCGTCAAACCGCAGCTTCGCCGCCATAATGTCGTTTTCTCTCAGCAGTTTTTTTTTCCCAGAGAGAAACAGAACCGCGTGTCGGCGAGCGGTGGAGATTGGAGCTTAAAAATGTTATTGTTGGAATTGAAAATCGGTGTTCATTTAATATTTTCTCTCACAGATGCTTGTAAAACAACATGTAGTGCATCGGTCAATGGCGATGTGGTGGATCGGATTGGTCTATTAAATGGTTTAAGTGGTTCCCAACATGGGGGTCAGCATCCTCTTCAGAGGTCACGAGATAAATCTGATGGGTCGCAAGGGGATTCAGGATTTGCGTTCCAAGAAATAAGGATTATTTTGGATTTTTCTTTCTTCATATTCAATATTATCACCACTCTCACAACTTCAAAGGAGTTGATTACATTTACATAAATTAATTAATCTATTTGCACTTTATTGCTGTTTTGATACAGCAAATACTGAAACAGGCATCAAACAGTCAGATCCATCATCTCGTTGAGGACGAGCGGTCTGCCTTCATTGAGAACAGATAGTTGCTGATGGTGTGATTATACCAGATTATACAAGAGTTTGGACCCAAACGCAGACAAAGACAAACTGGTTTTGAATGAAACAAGAAGTGATTTGTTTCTACGAAGCACATTGTTGGCTGTAGTCGATGAATGACGGATGACAGCCCCACTTAGACCTTAAATCAAGATCATTTTGCTTGTAATACTTAAGGATTACATTTGATTTTACTGTTAGCACACTGGTGTCATGTACCTGCACTGCTTTCCTTTTTTATCATCGGGTTCTGTTTGTGCCAGGCCTTGTTACATTATTCTGTTTATTTAACAGGGTGGGTGTTGCTGTAAAAGCACGTCTGCTCGGCCAACTCACCCTGTATAAATAAAGCTTGAATAAATGTGACTCGTATACCATTTTGAATGAGGGATGGTAACTTTATGGGAGGATTTCTGAGAGCTCGCATTGATACCCTTTGTATGAAAAGATGTTTCATTTCAAGGGAAGGGGGGGAGGAGATAAATTGCAGCTTTTGTTTACACACTTCAATTTCTGTCTTTTGCTCCCGGTGGCAATTTTTGCTTTGTTTTTGTGTTTTCTTCTGCGTCTCGTTTCATGTGTAATTGCTCCGTCTGGTTCTTGTGGAATACATTAGTGTCTATCAAAGCTGCCTGTTTATTTTGGTGCCACACAATGAGTTGAGCAAAGCAAATTTATAAACCATCATAATTTACATTAATCAGCCCACAACCATTACTCACTGCTCACATAGTCAGGTACACTGTTTGTTTTACGTCTCCAAACGTGAGGATTTTATGAGCAATTTATGACTTCGCTCTTTGTTCCACCTCCATGTATGAGGCAGTCATGTTAGCGAGGCCCCGTGGGATGACCCCGAGTAACCCATCACTCCGCTGTCATGCTCATGGGTTCATTGGATTTAATGCTGTTCATGATATGGAGGCGGGTTTCATCATACGGTTGAACTGCCACGTTAGTCATTTGGTCAAGTTGGTAATCGTACTGCTGCAATATCACCCATTCTTTTTAACCAGCGTCCATCCATTACCTTTAAATGTATGTCACAACCATGTATCTAGTACCTTTAAATGTATATCACAACCATGTATCTAGTACCTTTAAATGTATGTCACAACCATGTATCTAGTACCTTTAAATGTATGTCACAACCATGTATCTAGTACCTTTAAATGTATGTCACAACCATGTATCTAGTACCTTTAAATGTATGTCACAACCATGTATCTAGTACCTTTAAATGTATGTCACAACCATGTACCTAGTACCTTTAAATGTATATCACAACCATGTATCTAGTACCTTTAAATGTATGTCACAACCATGTATCTAGTACCTTTAAATGTATATCACAACCATGTATCTAGTACCTTTAAATGTATGTCACAACCATGTATCTAGTACCTTTAAATGTATGTCACAACCATGTATCTAGTACCTTTAAATGTATGTCACAACCATGTATCTAGTACCTTTAAATGTATATCACAACCATGTATCTAGTACCTTTAAATGTATATCACAACCATGTACCTAGTACCTTTAAATGTATGTCATAACCATGTATCTAGTACCTTTAAATGTATATCACAACCATGTATCTAGTACCTTTAAATGTATGTCACAACCATGTATCTAGTACCTTTAAATGTATGTCACAACCATGTATCTAGTACCTTTAAATGTATGTCACAACCATGTATCTAGTACCTTTAAATGTATGTCACAACCATGTATCTAGTACCTTTAAATGTATGTCACAACCATGTACCTAGTACCTTTGTACTGTATGTATACTACAAATATTTATTTAGTACATTTAGATGTATATTACAACCATGTATTCAGTACTTTTAGATGTTATTAACAACCATGTATTCAGTACTTTTAGATGTATTTAACAACCATGTATTCAGTACTTTTAGATGTTTATTACAACCATGTATTCAGTACTTTTAGATGTATTTAACAACCATGTATTCAGTACTTTTAGATGTATTTAACAACCATGTATTCAGTACTTTTAGATGTTTATTACAACCATGTATTCAGTACGTTTAAATGTATATTACAACCATGTATTCAGTACTTTTAGATGTTTATTACAACCATGTATTCAGTACTTTTAGATGTATATTACAACCATGTATTCAGTACTTTTAGATGTATTTAACAACCATGTATTCAGTACTTTTAGATGTTTATTACAACCATGTATTCAGTACTTTTAAATGTATATTACAACCATGTATTCAGTACTTTTAGATGTTTATTACAACCATGTATTCAGTACTTTTAGATGTATTTAACAACCATGTATTCAGTACTTTTAGATGTATTTAACAACCATGTATTCAGTACTTTTAGATGTTTATTACAACCATGTATTCAGTACGTTTAAATGTATATTACAACCATGTATTCAGTACTTTTAGATGTATATTACAACCATGTATTCAGTACTTTTAGATGTTTATTACAACCATGTATTCAGTACGTTTAAATGTATATTACAACCATGTATCTAGTACCTTTAAATGTATGTCACAACCATGTATCTAGTACCTTTAAATGTATGTCACAACCATGTATCTAGTACCTTTAAATGTATGTCACAACCATGTATCTAGTACCTTTAAATGTATGTCACAACCATGTACCTAGTACCTTTAAATGTATATCACAACCATGTATCTAGTACCTTTAAATCTATGTCACAACCATGTATCTAGTACCTTTAAATGTATATCACAACCATGTATCTAGTACCTTTGTACTGTATGTATACTACAAATATTTATTTAGTACATTTAGATGTATATTACAACCATGTATTCAGTACTTTTAGATGTAATTAACAACCATGTATTCAGTACTTTTAGATGTATTTAACAACCATGTATTCAGTACTTTTAGATGTTTATTACAACCATGTATTCAGTACTTTTAGATGTATTTAACAACCATGTATTCAGTACTTTTAGATGTATTTAACAACCATGTATTCAGTACTTTTAGATGTTTATTACAACCATGTATTCAGTACGTTTAAATGTATATTACAACCATGTATTCAGTACTTTTAGATGTTTATTACAACCATGTATTCAGTACTTTTAGATGTATATTACAACCATGTATTCAGTACTTTTAGATGTATTTAACAACCATGTATTCAGTACTTTTAGATGTTTATTACAACCATGTATTCAGTACTTTTAAATGTATATTACAACCATGTATTCAGTACTTTTAGATGTTTATTACAACCATGTATTCAGTACTTTTAGATGTATTTAACAACCATGTATTCAGTACTTTTAGATGTATTTAACAACCATGTATTCAGTACTTTTAGATGTTTATTACAACCATGTATTCAGTACTTTTAGATGTATTTAACAACCATGTATTCAGTACTTTTAGATGTATTTAACAACCATGTATTCAGTACTTTTAGATGTTTATTACAACCATGTATTCAGTACGTTTAAATGTATATTACAACCATGTATTCAGTACTTTTAGATGTATATTACAACCATGTATTCAGTACTTTTAGATGTTTATTACAACCATGTATTCAGTACTTTTAGATGTATATTACAACCATGTATTCAACTAGCCAATCAACACCTGTGTATAATCTGGTTTGTGTTTTTATTTTATGATGTGTAAGTATTACCACATGCTCCCTGGCAACTGCAGTAAACATGGCTGGGAACTCCCTGATAATGATGATTTATTTAATGTCGTAAATGGTTGTTATCCCTGATAGCTAATAATGAGCCAACACGCTCCACAGTTAAATCATCAGTCATTGTTCCAGCTGCTTGTTACCCACTGGCAGAAAGTAACTAAAGGCACTATATTTGTTTAACATCACAACATACGGTATAGATCTAAGATTAAACGCTGGCTAATGTTCCAATAATGTAACACATTGAGTAATGGTTTGTAAACACTTTGTCTATTTGCATCTGTAGATCTGTACATAATGACTCATTTCCATATTTAAACATTAGATTTCAGAAAACTTGTAATACTAAAACGTATTGTCTTAATGTGAGTAATCAGCTGGGGAAGTGTCATGGTGATATAATAGTTAAATTATTCTCTCCATTACAAGCATTGTCACTACATTTAAACTTCCAGGGAGTATTTTTGGTGGTTTTACTACTTCCAAATACTTCTTCTGCCACTATTGTTGCCTCTTCAGAAATGTTTTCCAAATATAATCAGGGGCCATTTTTGCTTTGGTGATCCTCAAACTGTATCTGTTGTCACAATCGTTCAGCTTCTGTAGTTCTGGTCGTAGTCGGTGCTCTTATTGTGAAGGAAAGCTCATATCAAACGTAACAAAAAATCAATAGAAATTTATTTTCTTACTTATCAAAAATATCTGCAACACATTTGCATAGATGGACACAAAATAGCTTACATGATTGTTTCATGTGAGTGTAACAATGAGAAGTGAGCGACACAAAGTACTTCAGAAGGCGTTATCTTCCCAAACACCTCGTTCTGCCTCCAGCAACACAACGTGACGTGGAAATCTAATAAACACAGATCCTGCTTCTGTTTGGGAAATCCATTCAGGGTTTGTTTCAACAGTTCATGTCGATATTATTATATAACTGATCAATTATTTTCTCTAAATCCAAATACATCACTCCTTATAAATAAGGATAACAATAAATATTTCATATATATTACGTCTTGGTTTGTTAAATACTTTCAAATATACTTTTTTTCTTCTCCAGAACCAAATCATGTCACACAAACAGGGGAAAAATCTTCATGGTCAATCATCATTTGTAACTTAAATGCTATAATGCTCCTCTTATCACGAATGAAATGGAAAAGTAAGAAATAAACACAGATGTCTTGAGAACCTCAGCTTCTCATGGTGACTTCTTCACAGGTCGGTGAAACACTCGGATCCACTCCGATGCGTCGTGTTCTGCCGAGTCGGCAGCCTGGACGTTTCTTTCCTCGGTGCTGCGTCACATTTTCTCCACCAGAAATGAGTCCTTCAACATCTGGTAGGGAAAACCTTCTGCTTTACCAATGCAGCCGCTCCAGAGAATGTCTGTTCCTCGTGCACGGAAATCCTCCGCATCGTCAGAACCCGATCCAACACTCTGCTGCTGCAGCACCACGACATCGTCTTCCACTGACCAGGCGGTCGCTGTCACTACTTCTTGTTCAGTTGGCAAACTGTTTGTAAAAGGCCACCTTGACGCGCTCGATCTGGTGACACAGTTTGATGGCGGGGCCGAGCTTCAGGTCCATACACTCCTGCACGGTGGGCAGAGTGAGCAGCAGCAGGGCCTGGCCGTCGATGTCCTGTTCAACACACACAGAGGCTTCAGAGCTTTTTACTCGAATGTCTTCAACTGGCCGACATCCCCTCAGCATTTCACTGTTTTACCTCCGTTCTTACACGGATTGTTTCAAGAGAAAGATGGGTTTTTTTTTAATCTTGCACATCCAAACAGATACTACTGTTCAAGTAATTAGAATACAGGAGGGGGAAATGCAAAGTAGTCTCTAAATAAGTAAAGAAACTAATGTGTTTTAAAAACAATCGTCACCCAGATATTTTCTTGCATTATTGATTTTCTTTTAGTCTTTTTTCAGAGTTTTTTACATTTTCTGTTAAACAAAACATTTTGAATGTAGGAGGGAAAAAATTTGAAAAGTAAAACATTTTTTTTTAAATACAATTGTTACCCAGATTTCCTTGCATTATTCATTTTCTTATCTTGTTTTTTTTTTTAAATAATCAACTGAGTTTTTAAAATTTTCCTTTCAACAATGGAAAACGTGCAAACTGACCTCTAAACAAGTAAAAAACTAAACAAATGTGAGTTTTGAGATCAACTAGATCCCACATTTTTTTTTTTTTAGCTAAATAAATGGTGTAATAAATGGTTGCTGTGTGTACCTGCTCCTGGAAGATGGTGGCGAGGGACGCACAGTCAGTAGAGTTGATAAATTCAACCACTTCATCGACGCTCCACTCTAGAGGATTTCTGTCCAAAACCAGCTGACCCTCCTCTTCCTCCACCTGACACACACACACACACACACACACACACACACACACACACACACACACACACACACACACACACACACACACACACACACACACACACACGAATACTTTTTATCTGATCGTGTCACTAAACCGACACTTGCAGTTCTAACCACTGAGGGCTGAGCCTCCACCAGTCTGCACCTGCATGTCTTGTCCTTTGGGCGGCTGGTACTTGTTGTTCTGGCTGCAGGCCGACAGCGAGCGAGTCGACCTCCGGCGGCCCTCGGGGGCCTCCTGGCTGCCCGTGGTGCTGCTGGTGCTGAAGGCCCTGCGTAGCGTGGCGGCCCGGCGAGGGCGGCTGCTGGTCACCTCCACCGAGGAGGCGTCGGTGTGGTCCTCGCGAGGCTCCGAGCTGGTGCCTTCGCTGCCCGACTGCATCGCCATCTCCTCATCCTCGTCACTGTCCTGAGGGAGGAAGAGGCTCAAGAGTCAGACGGGGGAGGGGCAGTCTGTGGTTGGCGTCAGACCTCCCACTACATGTTCGCTGTTGCTCTGGAAATCACTAAATATTAAATATTTCAAAAGAGAAAGACAGAACAAGTCCACTAATTGAAGCTTTTTATTCATACTTTACTTATTTATTTTTTCCTTATTCCCTCAGCATTTTATCACTTTACCACCAAGTGTTTCAAGGGAAAGATGTTTTTTTTTATCTCTTTTAAATCTCGTCTTCCAAAAATGTTGTCATTAATACTGCAAAAAGATTCTCCAATTAATAGAAGTGCATCAAAGTAATTAGAATAAATAAGGGGGAAAAGTTTGTATGTAGTTTAAAAAAAAAAAACACGTTTCAGATATGATTTTTACCCAGATGTTTGCATTGTTGATTTTCTTTTTAATGACTTAGGACTCACTTTAAATCAATTTCAGTGCTACTGAAACTCTTTGCCGTGTTTAATGTACCTCAGTTGTTCTGAGCTATTTGAATATCACCATCTGTGCAGAAGAAAATGTATCTTTCATTTTAGATATAATGTCATCAAATATAGCGATGCCACAGTATTTCTGTTGTGTACATTTAAGATCTACTTTCACATCAGGAGATGCACATATTTAGACACTGTTCAGTATTTTAAATCATCATTGCAGCATTACAGGACGTAGCCGATCAGATGCTACCAATGTTTAGGAATCATTCAAACTGTCATTTTGAGGAGAAACAGCGCAGACTTAACCATTTTAGCCAGTTGGTATAAAAAACTGAATCAGATATATATATATATATTAGGGCTGTCAAAAGATTGATTTTTTTAATCGCGATTAATCGCATTTTGTCCATAGTTAACTCGCGATTAATCGCAAATTAATCGCATTTTTTGGCACATTTTTTTTTCTTCTTCTAAATGTACCTTAATGTATTTTTTTCATATTCTTAATACTTTTGACAACATAAGGGCAAATATACTTGATTTATGAAAATGTTTATTTAACACTTCAAATATCCCCTTACCAAAACATGGGATCAAAACAGGGTTATAAGAATATATCACAAACAATTAAAGTGAACATGTCACAGGAGATAGTGTAACAGGAGATAAGTAAAGTTAGGATATAAGTGCATTGGCTTGCAAGTGATATCTCAGACTGGACGTGCTTCTATGGTAGCTCATTTCATACCCACAGTACGCGCAGATGACTTTGGTCTTATCGACTGAACCATCTGGCAGTCTTTTGAAGGTGAATTTGCCGTTCACAAATCGATTTTAAACGCGTGTGGACGCGCCGCTTCCCAGTATTGCACGCTTGGTGGGCTGCCACTAGAGGATGATTGACAGGCGCTCTCCTTTAAACAACAACTTTTTGCGAGCGTTCGCGAGCGTTCCCGAGGCGGCGAGTCGAGCCCGGCGCCTCTGATTAGCATAAAGTAGATTCGACTTTACTTTAGGCAAATGAGGAGCGGCCAACTCGCGCGCCGTCTCTCGACATTCGCCGCAACACCACCAGAATGCATTGCACGGCTTTTCACATAGACAATGAATGGGACGCGGGGAAACACCGCTGCCTGTGGACACGCACCTTCCCTCTGGATCAAGACTACAGGTGCCACCGACGGCCATAAATCATACAATGAGCGTTTTTTTTTTTTTTAAATACCGAGCGTTAATCGCGCGTTAAAAAAATTAACGGCGTTAAGAGGATGTTGCGTTAACGCGTTATTAACGTCAAAATGCGATTAATCGCGATTAAAAAAATCAATCTTTTGACAGCCCTAATATATATATATATATATATATTTATGTTTCTGCAATATTTGCTCTAAACTAGTTGATAGAATGTTTGGCAACCAGCTTCCAGCTCCACTGGTGCCTCGTCGGTGTGGCAGACTGATATCTGAGAGGGCAGGAACAGAAACCGGACTCATCCTAAGTTCCCCAAAGTGACGTAAGACGTGACTCATGTCCTCCTCAAGTTTCCACTTCGGGCAAGAACTCAGAGTTGGTATAGTTTGCTACCAGGTGTTGTGTTCCAAGCACAGACTTGTTAAACTCTACTACATGTACAACACATTCAGGTTGTTTAGTACTAAATATATAAATGGAAACGTGTTTTTGGTTCTTAAATATTAGTCAGTGTTGTAGTATTTGATCTCGGTCTCGATACGCTCTGGTCCTGGACTTTGGTTTAGAATGGCCTTGATTACAATACTGAATGTCAGAATTTGAGCTGTAGTTCTTAAATATGAAATTTGTCAGACTTGTTTTATATTTAAAATCCCATCAAACCAAAACTCTGTTGCTATTGCAGCTCTGGATATGAAATAATGAATTGATTAGTTTCCTGGAAGAAAACTGACTAATACTTTAAGTTATGTTTCAAGCAAAAATACAAAACATTACCTCATTCTGGCATCTCAATTGTGGGGCGTTTTTTCTGCTTTTTATATTATGTTATATTATGTATCAGACACACTTGTTACATCTAACCGTGCCACCACCTGCTCCCTCGACCCGATCCCCTCCTCTCTTCTCCAAGACATCACACACGACATCTTGCCATTCCTCACCACCCTGATCAACTCCTCCCTCACCTCAGGTGTCATTCCAGCGGATTTTAAGACAGCTACCGTGAAGCCTCTCCTTAAAAAACCCACCCTAGACGCTACTGACATCCAAAGCTACAGACCTGTATCTCTTCTATCATTCCTCCACACAAATCGCACCTTTCAGGTCACATGGAATGGCTCTATGTCCAAACCCTGTTCTCTGGACACGGTGTCCCTCAAGGCTCAGTATTAGGACCGCTTCTGTTCTAACTATACACCAGATCACTAGGTTCTGTTATCACATCGCATGGATTCTCCTACCATTGCTACGCAGATGACACCCAGCTGTTCCTCTCTTTTCCCCCGTCCTCTGACACTCACATTGCAACTCGCATCTCGGACTGTCTGGCTGACATCTCTGTCTGGACAACTGCACATCACCTCAAGCTTAACCTGAATAAAACCGAACTCTTCATCCCAGGGAAAGTCTGCCCTCGCATGGACCTGTTGGTCACTGTCGAGGGCATCACAGTATTACCTTCCTCAACTGCGAGGAACCTGGGTGTAATCCTCGATGACCAACTATCCAGCACCCCCAACATCACTACTGTGGCCCGATCCTGCAGATTTGCCCTCTACAATATCCGCAGGATTCGGACCTTCCTCACAAAGGATGCAACGCAACTCCTGGTCCAAGCACTGGTCATCTCCCGCCTTGACTACTGCAACTCTCTCCTGGCCGGACTCCCGGCCTCTGCGATTAAACCATTGCAGTGTATCCAGAACGCTGCAGCACGCCTTATCTTCAATCTACCCAAATTCTCCCATGTGACCCCCCTCCTCCGTGACCTCCACTGGCTCCCTGTTGCAGCACGCATCCAATTCAAGACGATGACACTGGCCTTCAGGGCCATCAATGGAACGGCACCTGTCTACCTTCAAACACTGGTCAAACCTCATGCCCCGAAGCGAGCACTTCGCTCCTCTACTTCAGCTGGCCGGCTGGTACCACCATCGCTGAAATCAAACAAATGTCGCTCAGCAAAGTCCAGACTCTTCTCTGTTCTGGCGCCTCAGTGGTGGAACGAACTCCCGACCAATATCAGGACAGCAGAGTTATTTGCCATCTTCCAAAAAAGGCTCAAGACTCACCTGTTCAGACTTCACCTCTACTCTACATAGCATGACCCACTAACACCCCCCCCCCCCAAAAAAAAAACCTTACCTAGCACTCTGATCATAACACTGTTGCTCTTGAAGTACTACTTTACTCAGATGAGGACCTAACACTTGTTCTATTTTTAGCTCTTACTTTATCGGCAATGATACGTTGTGGTTTCCTTGTTTCCTTCTTTTGACAAATGTACTTATTGTAAGTCGCTTTGGACAAAAGCGTCTGCTAAATGACCTAAATGTAAATGTAATGTTTTGGACTGTTGTTCGGACAAAATAGTAAGTGCACAATTACTATTACTAAAATCAATTAATCTGCAGAATTGATTTCTAATAATTTCAGCTCTACAAACCAGAAACATGTTCTACACTCAACAGTAAGTTGAGAAAATAAGCATTTGTACAGCCCTACTCAGCTCTATCACTTTGTTTATCTGGGTGTCACCAGTCCGACCAGTAAACACGCCACATTTTAGTAGTAAAACATAAAAAACACCCACAGAACAATAACTCCTTGCAGAGTAAAGATCAAAATTAAAGCACATATTCAAAACCAGGGCCTTTCATTGGGGTAAATTAAGAGTGAGTAAGCGTACACTTCCTGTCACATGTCGGGATGTTTATATTTATTCCCTATTTGATGGTGAGTGGACACCATCCGCCTGTTGCTGAGCACAAGCTGCTGTTACCACACCAGGGAGGAAGAGTGAAGCTGTGATCTAACCTGCGGTGAGCCGGCGGGAGTGTAGTCCACAGCTGACGAGCGTCTCTTCTTCTGCACAAAGATAGCTTTCCTCTTCTTCCTGCGGCGCGTGGGCTTGGCCAGGTCACCCTCCGCTGCCTCCTCTCCCCCCGGCGGCTTGGACAGCTTCCTCTTCTTCCCATAGTAATAGGCTGCGGACGCAGCAGATGTTTAAAACAATACATCCCCCCAAAACAAACCCTAGCTACTCACCAGAGGCAATTATACGCCGCTGCTGCGTCAACAAGCTCTGATTTGGGGTTGTCTTCATAGCTGCGGTGCAGGAAGTGATGCGTTTAATTACACTCACTGTATTTGGTTTTGGTCTGGACGGAGCAGTTCTCCTGGCACTTGTCGGTGACGATGACGGGGCTGAAGAGGTTCGAGCAGCACTGCAGCTTCACGCACACCTTGCGGCAGAAGTCTGGGATCTGGTCTGCGAGGCGGACTATACGGATGGTGGAGCGATAGGTTTTCCCTTTATATCTGGGCGGGGAGAGAGGGCGAGCAAGGGGAGGGATGTCATGACATTGTCAGCCAGCGTTCACACTTTTATTCACGAGAACGGTGCTTAATGAAAACTGTGATCCATCACAGCACTCGGCGACGATGAGTGATGATCGCCCGCGCGGTTATGATGTGAAAGTGGGCTGTTTGGCTGAATTCTGATGGTGTGCTGGATGAGGATTATGCAGCAGAGCGGAGCGTGACGCAGGGTCGATCCCGCAATCTCCCATCTAATGGCGAAGGTTAGGAAGGCTGAGCTGATTTGTTGGCAGCGCTCAAGGACAAATCTGACCTGCAGTCTGATGCCACTGACTTCTTAAAAATTCAAACGGACACAGATTAAAGCAGAGATTATATATATTATATATATATTATATTATATATATATATAATATATATATATATATATGGACTAAAGCCTTAATAAGGTTTTAAATTTCACTCATAAACTCAATAAAGTAAAATAAAAGAAGAGAACAAAAGTGATAAATCTCTCCTGGTAATGCTGGTTACTGTAGAAAACCCAAACCAATGAACATTGATACATTTTCAAGGGAGGAGGCTCAGAATGGGCCTGGAACAGATCCAGTAGATCATAAATAGATAATTAAATCCAAACAGAGAGAGAGAGCAGCATGATGCCTCGACTAACGAGCAGCGATGTTCGTGCTGCAGCCAATGATCATTTTCTTTATTGATTCATCTGTCACTTGTTTATTTTTCAATAAGCTGATTAACTATTTAGTTCATAAAATGTCAGAAAATTGGAGAATAAAGTTGTCAAATTCATTTGTCTACAGTGATGTACAAATAGTAACAAACACTTTTGAGAGGCTGAACACAGCAAATGTTTGCTGGATAAACAACTTAATAGATCAACATTATTGTTAGCCATTCGTGTTGTGTTCATCTAATACATGTCGTAAGAATCAATAGAACGTGGGACTATCGCCATGACAACAGCGCTGTTAAAGTCCCCCTAAGTGACCCTTGTCTCCGGGCAGCAAACGCCCCAGAAAAGTAACTCCTTCGTCGAGTTGTCAAGCCCCGACACAGGTGACTCACCAGAACCTTCCACTGGCCAAGTCTTTCCCGTTTCAGCCCGAAAAAACAAAACAAAGAACGGGGCCGTTTTTGATTAGAAAACACAAAGCACGCAGCCTGAAGCTGTGGAATAATTTAGCTCTGTGCAGCCAGCAGAGGAAGAAAATGCAGACCTCACACAAACCACTGCAGTAACCGAAAAATAACACTAAATTCAACAGACGGGGGGAGGGGGGGGCAGAAAGAAGAAAAACACCAGGCTCTTCTCTGAGGCCTGCTGCTCATTCTGGGGGAAAATGTTGTCATAATCGGATTTGTTATGATTTATAAGTCAAAAAGGCATGTGAGTGTACGGCTGCGTTGCCTCTGAAAATGACCAGAACTAGAAAACGACCCGAGAGAATCTGTTCCATCCCGTCTGTGAACGCTCCCCTGCACCTCTGTGTGTTTTGGGCTCCTCACTTGGCTTTGAGGGTCTCCTCTTGGCAGTCCCAGCTCGGATCCTCCAGCTCCTGCAGCTCCTTCAGGACTCGCCCGGGCTTGTAGGCGGCGTTGATCAGCATGCTCAGCAGCTGGAGGCAAAAAGAGTGCAGATTAAATAAAAAACAAAGAAACTCCTGCTTCAACTGAACAAATGTCGGGGAAGAATCGGAGGAACTGAACGAACACGAAGGAGGAAAAACGCAGATCACAAACGGACGAGGACTCTGACATTTTTGTACGCTCGCACGCCTGCAGAAAGGTCTCTGGAGAAATTAAGGGGCTGCTTTGCTATGCGGTCGCGGCGGTGTTTATGTGTAAACACACTTGACTGACAGCTCCTCACATTAAGATGAAGGCGCTGCTGGGAAACTGCAGGTGGCTAACAAGACATCGCTGTCTCACCCTCCGTCTTTCACCTCCTCTCCCCCCTTTCAGCCTCCGTCGGCCCTCCCCTCCCTTTGAAAGTGTTCAACTCTTTGATTAAACCTGCTCCTCGCAGGCTTCCCCCCACCTCTTTGAGGACCAGCGTGCATTTCCCCGGCCCGACGGCCTGCGGCAGCTCGGCGATGCGTCCCTTGTTGAGGTAGGGTCCTGAGAAGCAGCGGTGGTTGACAAAGATCTTGGAGCAGCAGTATCTGCCGTTGGCTGAGCCTGAGACGAGGAAGCATAAACAGGAATAGTTAGCCAACATACACACACAAAACAAACAAGGAAGTAAATAAGTCTGATGCCAGCTCGTCACGAAACAAATCTTTCTGGGGGAATTAATCATCGCCACATTGAGTCATCTAAATAAAAGAAGCAGCGTCGGAGAATAAAATGAAACAAACCGTCAGTTCTTTGGACTGAAGAGTTAGTGTCCGCTCTAATGTGTGCTCGTCCCCGAGATACTGCAGTAAATCCACATTTCAGTCAAACACAGACTGGCTGCTACACTATTATATCAACATATATATATATATATATATATATATATGGTGAGACAAGCACCAGACTATAAAGGCAGGATTTTAAAAGTAGAAGCATAATCAAAGTGTTGATTCTAATCTGGGAAGAATATGCAGCATATGTTTGAGTGATCGATGTGCCTCGGTTGTATTTCACGCTGTTCGTTTGAGATCTGATCGCTCCGACTCACGTCCAGAGGGGTATTCCATCAAACTCGCTAAGTGCAAAGCCGGGCTAATTTCGATAAGCCTTGCTACCTTTAGCGAGAGTTGCGTTCCATCAACGTGACTTGAGGCACTCTCCGCTAAGTAACCATGGGAATTTATCCGACCAAACTAGCCTGCTCCGGGGCAGGCTAAACATCAGGCTTACTTTAGCGGGGGTTTCAGAGAAGTCCGTCTGTCGGAAACAACTGTACCAGCAGAAGGTTCCGCCAAGCCTACTCCTCGTGATTCACGTGAAAGACCAAAAATGACCAAAATTACATATATCAAGCACAAACAAATCAAGCGTAGCGTTAGTTCCGGCAGGCCACGACGTCAAGCTCTAACAGCTTAGCCGTCAGTACAGATCAGCTGATGGCTCAGCTGACTCTGCGCATCCGCTCCCTATTGGTAAATTGCATTCAGAGCGGGGTATTTAAACTACTCCTGCCCGACCCTCCGTCCTGCTCCTCTGATAGCACTTCGCAACCCACCTCCACCCCAGCTCCTCCTGTCATTGTATTCATGTTGGCTGCTCTGCTCTGGGGTTTCTTTGCTGCTGCGCTCCCTGCTTATGCCGTTCATGATGGCTCATGAAGGGCAGGAAGGTGCTCTTCCTGCCTCAGGCTTTCCACGCAAGCGCGTGGAAGAGCAGGGAGTCCCAGAACAGTACCATACCGCCAAATAAAACTGTGCAAGAAATAAAGATTATTTTTGACAAAGTGGTCCTGACTGAACTATATTTTCATCAAACGTCTAAGAATACACGCTTGCAATTAAAAAAATATGAATAAATCGTTTATTTTGTTTAAGAACGACTGGCCATATCATTGTCTAAAGCCACTAGTTGGATGAGTGGTGATGCACCTGCCCTTGAATGTGGGCATCGCAGGCTCACATCCCGGCGAGGACATCTCATGTGTGTTTTGTTGTTGTTTTTTTTGCCTGTATAATTGTCTTTTTAATAAATTAATTAGACCAACATTTTACCTTAACTATGATAAATATGTCATACATTTCCCCAGAACCCAAATATAACTTGCAAAAACATGATAGGCATAAAGATGTTATTATTAATAGCATGATATAGATCCCAATGACAAAGGCATTGCTGCATGCAATTGTCAGCCACATAAATTCCTTTCAGGTGAGTTCATTAATAGGTTCATTGAATTGTTGAGATTAATGAGTTGGTCAATGTAGATGCATTTACTAGGCCTATCTAAAAAAAAAGAGAGAGAGAGAGAGAGAGAGAGAGAGAGAGAGAGAGAGAGAGAGAACGCATGAATGGAAAGAGTTCCGGACAAAGAAAGAAGTTTATCAAACTTCCATAGTCGGGAATTGAACCGTGTCCGGCTGCATGCAAAGCCGGCACGTTACCTCTACGCTATCGTCACGTTCGAGAATTTGTAGTCAGAGTTATATTAGAACATGTTACTCTTAACGGTACTTCCGTATTTAATCGTTCGGCAATTCTTGCCCAAGCAGCCTCGCGATTTTTATTTATCACTACAGTATTCCCTTTATTGGTTATGATGGGTTTGTACTCCTCATACAGTTCCATCAATATTTTTTGCGCTGGTCTTTTCTGCCATTTTCTCGATGATTCGACATTCCTGGTTCTGGTCTGGCTTCATATCCCGTGAACGGCGTAACACAAGACAACGTTAGCCTGGCTTGAATTAGCCTCAACAAGGCGCGGCTGACATGCGTTAATGGAACGGGTTTAGCCGCAAGTGGAAGTTGGCGTTAGTTCTAACCAGGCTTAACCAGGTAAGCGCCGCTTTAATTAGCGAGTTTGGTGGAATACCCCTCTGGTGAATGTCATGCCTAGAACACTAAATAACAATAACTAAATATGCAACAATCACAGTTGGTCGTAAAAAAAAAAACTGTTGATCTGCTCCTTTAGGATTATGGGGGGTGTGGTTTGATCAGATTGACAGAAAGACATTTGTATTCCATTTTAACAACTGAAACCGGCATGAAGAGCGCAAAGAAAACCAGCAAATACACACATCCCTCATGTGAAACAACAAGAAGTTTGGTGACTTTGGCAGGACGGTGTGTTCATGGAGGAGGCCGTCACTCAGAGTAACGGTGCACACACTGATGTTATGCATCTTACTTGTTATTGTTCTCGTGTATTCTTGTATATCACTAGTTTGAGTCCGGGAGCACGTCCTGTTTGTGTGACCCCCCCCCCCCTCAGAGATAGTCAGAGGGTCAACATAAAAAATCTGCACTCCGTCCTTCCTGCAGCCACGACTACCCCCAGCACCTGGACCCGCACCACTAGGGGTGAATAGTAATCAGGGGAGGGGATGAATATGCATGAGCGAGTGGGTGGTTTTTAAACAGGCAACTTGGGAAAAAAGAGGGCAAGGGTCTCCTGGAGACAACACTTAGCCCAGCGCTGTCTTTGTGCTTGAACATACACGCTGTTTACATGCAGAAGCGCCCCGAACGCAACACGGTACCTTCAAGTTTGGTCCACGGAATGCGTCCAATAAAAGAACCACGCTTTGCTTGTGCTCCCACCATACTTTACATCAAAATGATGCATTTTATTATACTTGTTTTCTAAATGTTGGCTTCAAAGCAGACATTTATGCATTTACTATTGTGTTATTGTGTCCTTTGCACAATGTACCTGCTAAATGTGAGATGTTAACAACGGGTTTAAAAGGCCGAACACATTCATTTTAATGTCTAAATAAATGATTTGTTGAAGATGCGTACTCCTGTGACTCCAGTGGTAATAAAACAGAACGCACAGTGAGATTTTTCTTGAAGCAGAGACTCACTTTAAAACACTAGAACGTGGTTGTAAAAAGGGACGCTGCATTTCTGGCTCTGTTTGGGTCTGTGGGAGTCGTTTTCTGCTTCCACCTGATAACCGGCCAAATGCACACATAGTAGTTTGAGTGGAGCTGCAGTAAAATGTTTCAGCTCTCTAAAGCGTGTGATAGAGGAAGATTGCCTTTGGAGCACTATTCAGTGAGCATGCTGGAAGAAATACATAAATATCCAAATAAATCTTGATATTGTTGTAGTATATTGGGAGAGAAAAAAACCTTCACTGAAGAGGAACTGAGACTAAATAGGACAAAGATCAAACTGCATCTTGTTGTAGCTGCTCTTTGTGTTATTCAGTCATTTGGAGCGTAAAGGTGCCTTTTCCGTGGCTGCACCCAAGTTGTGGAATCGCCTCCCTCTGCATGTTTGATCAGCTGCCACCGCTGAATGTTTCAAATCCAGGCTGACAACATTTTTTCTCTGGCTTTCCATGTGCTGTAGATATGTAGATATGTGGTTCTCTGATTGTTTCTGTTATCCCTAATCCTTTCATCTCCTTTACTTCACACGTCGGCCTCGTGGCTGAAAAGTTTACGGAGAAGTCACGATGGCGATCTTACTAGCTTGGACATTATGATATTTCTGTAACACTTCCAACACTTTGCACAGGTTTGGCTTGAATGGTGTCAGATTAACATAACAAATCTCTAATATCACCTAATTATCATCTCCTTTGCACACAGATAGAGAAACACTGAATAACTAGACCATTTTCAAACCTTTGCTTCCTCTTACAGAAGGCTGTTGATCCTATTGACACTAGCATTGATGTCTGAATACTCTTCATCAAACCCACTAATAACCAGATGCACATTCATGTGAGCTGTGTGAAGGAATAAATGCATATCCAGCGTTTTGCATACAGAATGTGAGCAAATAGAAAGTTAAATGGCGGTCCCAACTTGACCTCCTGTCTTTTAATACGTGTGCACTGTTGGAAATAGAGAGGCTATAGAATAAAACATAATCTAATAAATGATGAAGCTGATGAGGGAGATCACAAAGGTTATTAATTAGGCCTTCAGTACATTTGAAATGTATCATTGATGCCTTGTGAGAGAACAAAGACATTCTTCTTCGTTGATACCAACTGTGCTCCCTTTTGCGTAGCCGTTTGCCAAATACCGTGTGTGCATTACAAACGATTTCATTCACGTCTGAGTGAAGATCTGAAGCGATCGCTTTAACACATGAATGAGACCAATAATGTCTGAAAAAGACTAACTAAATGCCGAACATCACAAACTGGCGATGTTTATGAGCACAGGAGCATCTGACGAGCGGGGTTCCCCCCTCGACTCTCATCACGGCAGCTCATTAGCATTGATTACCGGGGATAAATCATGTGCAACGTGGCTGTTGATTACCTGGATCCATGGCGACGGGCTGGCAGAGGTTGACAGGAGTCGTCTCTAAAGGCTGCGGCGGAGCCAACCTGCAGGAGAAAGGCGACGCAGTCAAACCAATCAATAAAAATGATCTAAGTGATCTAATCAGACAGGAAACAACAGCGCAATCAAATGATCGCTCATCGATCCCATCGATCTTAGCAACAGCTAGTAGAGTTTCCATCAGATTTAGAAGCAGGTGGGTTAGAGGGGGGAGTATTGATGAAAGGATTCCCCTGAAGGTGAGAAATGGAATTAGTGGTTAGATGAGAGAGCTGACAAAGTGCTACTGAAGACCTCATATTTCTCTCCGCTCTCCCTTCGTAGTCCCGGGCTGCGTTTGCCAGCCGACGGTGTAACATGCCATTTGTCAACAAAATCAATCAGCGCCGCGGGAAAGCAATCTGGACTCTAAAAAGCCACTGTTTCAATTAATGTCCTCAGAGTGACAGAGAGGCAGGAACGCCTCGAGGGCTTTCTGAAGGAACTTGTACTTTGAGGGTTTTTTGGCTCACAGGTGGAAAAACGATGGAAAAACAAAAGGCTGTAAATTGAAGTTGAAGTGAAGCGGACGATGACTGTGGTGAGATTACCGTGATGTATTGATGCGTGTGCGTAATAGTCCTGTTTAATTTTCCATTTAACTGTCATTCGACACTTGGAAAACATATGGAGGAGCAGTCTGAAGGAATGTTGATTCACATTCAAGGAGAGAAACAATATGGTGGCACTTTATATTGAGGTCCTTAATAAGCGTTTAATACTATGTAATAAGGCCCTTTTAAGATGCTTGTCAACATGATTATGTGTTAATAAGACTAATGGTAGTTGTTAGATTATACATTTATAACCACTTGCACAAACCTAACATTGTATTTATTTATTATTAACCTTTATTTATACAGGTAAAATCTCATTGAGACCCACTGCTTAAGAATGTTAATAAAAGCCCTATGACTGTTATGTTATTAATAGCATTACAAACACATTTATTAAGGTCAACTAACTTACAATTCCTTTTATGTCACTACTAAACTTTTTTGCTGCTGTTTTCAGGATTAATAAACACTTTATTATATATTTATTAGCAGTTAGCAGCTACACATGTCTTATAACAAAGAACATCTTTATTTCTATGCTATTATTCCCACTTATTAACATAATTATGTTATTATGCATCTTATAAGTTCCATACGATTTATGGACATGACCTTTCATTTGTATTACTACTTACTTACATACTTATCATATGATATATGGATATGACCCCGGTTGCCTGTTGTGTTGACATGCATGTTTATTTACATAAGGATGTCTCAAACATTTTAGCCAACATAAACAGCAGGGTTTTCCTTCCCATTATAAGATTTGGACATTGCACATCTTTGCTAATAGAACACATATATTATGTTTTGTTTATTTAGGATATATTACTATTATTATTTTTTTCACATTCCACTGTCTGAATAGTCCTAATAATTAGAAGTTAATTGCTCTTTGAAAGGCTGCACGTTCATTATATCAGTGAAATAAGGTGATGTCAGAATGTGATGGATAAAGGCCTTTTCTTACTGTTTCTCTGGCTGGACCACCGCTATCTTCTTCTGCTTCTGGCCTGCAGAAAAAGGACAGTCTGCATTAAGCTGTCACTCCCAAGTAAACATGTGTGTATGCTGTGTGTGTGTGTTTGTGTGTGAACATACAGACAGGTTTGAGTGGGGGGGTCAGAGGGTAAGAGTTGGCCTCGCACCAGCCGACAGGGAAGATGTCCATGGACTCGACGTCCACGATGCGCTCGGACAGAGGCTTCATCACGCCTGTAGACGGCAAAGAGAGAGAGGAGGGGTGAGGGACCTGTCACACACACACGCACACCGTTTTATTTCCTTCAGCACAGCAGGCGTCCTCCGACACTTAATCCTCCACACACACACACACACACACACACACACACACACACGTCTGTACCTTCCAGTCGGAGCCACAGCAGGCGTCCTCTGACCTGTGTGATCTGAGCCACACACACCTCCGCTGGCCGGTGAGGGTTCACCGCCTCCAGCCACATGTCCTTGGCAAAGCCTCTGTTCTGCCATGTCTGACCACACACACACACACACACACACACACACGCACACACACACACACACACACACACACACACAGATGAGGAAAAGTGTAAAGGAGAGAGAGGTGTAGAGTTTATTTTACATTTCGGACAATGATATAATCTCAGATAACCTAAACCTCATACTGCAAGGTGCAATAAATAGAGAGCTGCGGGGATGGTTTTTTTTTGCAGGCCAACCCTGGAAGTTTCCATCGCACTGGTTCCCTTCACAAAAAGCCAATGGGATTTTTCCATTGGACTGAATATTGCAGAAAATGAGCTCTGTGGCAAACACAAGTTTATAGGTTATTTGTGGTTCCTAGAGTCTCCAAAAGTAACATGGGAGCCAGAACCTTCAGCTCCCCTCCTGGGGAATCTACTACCAGTTTGAGTCCTCAAGATTTTCCTTTCTGATGAGGCTGATAGTTGGGGCTGGCTCGGCTCGTCTTGGACCAGCCCTTAGTTAAGCTGTTACGGGCCTAGCCTGCCGGACCGGATCGGACCGGATGGTTGTACGTGTCCCTGCTCGAAACCTACTGCTGCTATTATTACTTAGTCATATTTCTATTATTAACTATGCTACTATATCTGCTTCATCATTGTTATTGTCATCGTTTGGTTTGAATTCAAACTCCGAGCTGCTATTGGATGAAGCCGACCAGTTTCTGTGACAATCTCACCGTGGACATAAAGAAACGACTTTAAGAAACATTTGAAAAAAGGAACTAAACATGATGTAAATAGAAAAAAAATCCCTTTATCCGCTGTTTTAAAAATACTGCCATCGTCAATTTTTTACTTTACTCTGCTGGTGCAACATGGATGAATTTATATGTTATCTGATTGGCTGTTTGTAGACATGGGTTGTGGTTACATGGTTACATTACTTAAATTTGATCACTAAAAGCTCTGGAAACCAGTACGCCATTAGTTAAACCAACCAGTAAGTCCTCATCACTGAGTCCATGTCTCCTGTAAAACCAAACAGTGGTGTCAGAAACCACTAGAGATAAAACATCTTCATCTTCGGTCACAGTCAGCTCATTCCACACTCCAAAACAAGCGATGGCACTTTAACTAAAGGTGAGATTTATTCTTCAGTGGAAGTGTTTTTCTCACGATGTGTTTTCATTTTATAAGATAAAAACATTTCAAGGATGAGGACTAACAGGTTGGTTTTACACATTCATGTCTGGTTAACTTTCCCACCTCCAATAAAGAGCAGAGCACAGCTGCTACTCTGAGATTATTACTCACTAATATGCTTCTGGATGTACTCATGGATGACATATTTGATTACCGTCTACTCTTGTGTTTACTCTTCCTGCCCGTTCACTACATGGACTTTGGGGACCTCATGTAACTCCCTGCCTTGGCGTCCTATTTCACAAATGATCTTCATACGGTCTTTTTTGAAAATACTGAACATAAAAACAACTCTATATCAGGACACCGACTTAAAATAAATTCAGGGCTTCCTCAGTTTAAAAAGTGCTCCGATCAGCCCGGTCTTACATCGGGGAAGCAGGCGTCGGGGGCCGCCTCCGTCCCACCCTGCTTCAAGTAGTCGGCCCAGTCGAAGTCGTGGCCCTCGTAGCCCCGGGGCCGCTCCAGACCCACGCCGTTCTTCAGACACCACTGGACGGGCAGGATCCCGGGCGAGTTACCGTGACACACCACAGACCGCGGCTTGGCGTCAACGGAGAGATCGTCCAGCGTCACCTGGAAGTAGATCTCATTGTAGATCTGAAGAGGAGAAAAGTGAGCGGAGAAACTTTAGATCTTTCATACGCAACGTTTTAATAACAAACGTCTAAATGAGTTTCTTTACTCTTTTTGTTGTTAAAGCGACACTTGCTTGGGTTTTTGATAGCTCAGCCTTAGCTGCAGTGATTTTAACACTTCTTTCTTCTAATCTGTTGAAGTGTAAATCTAAATCTACTGGAGGACCTTTGAAGTCTGGCAATGAAGCAACAAGGAAGCAGCATTTTGAAAAACCATTATATGCTTGAAACACTTTTTTTTAAAGAAAAATCTGAATTTTACAATCATTCAAAAACATCAGCAGTGAGCTGGGATGACATTTGCATGGTGGCAATTTGTAATTGAATACTGGCACAAAATAATGACAGCTTTATTCCATCAGACAGAAGATTTGTATTCAAATGCAACACATATAACTTGCATACTAAAACAGTCATCTCACTGCGTGAGAATAAAGGTTATATTTGAGATGAAATACTCAAGATAAAACCTAAGGAACAAGGCTAGCTTCTTGGTTTAAACATGTTAAGAATCCAATTCCACATTTATAAAGGCAGCTGAGGAAGAGGAGAGGGAGGAGTCTGCTTTTATAAATATATATCTATATATATAGATATCTAGATAGAGGGTGTGACTCACCTTGCTGACAGAAACGGGGCAGATCTGGAGCTGCTCCCACGGAGAAACCATCTCCAGCTTCATCCCCGTGTTGAAGGAGTGCTCGGTCAGGTCTACGTGGTCCTGACACAGTAAAGTCAAGACTTTCAGACAAATGTGCTCCATTTTTGTTAATGTGCACACATGCAAGACAATGTAGGTCACGCAAACCCCGCTTGGTCGGCGTGTAATGAACAAACAAACATTCGTCTCCGTCTCCATTCGTTTTTTCCTGATGAACTGTGTGATTTCATCCACGTGGCCACTCCTCAAGCTGACTACCCGGTTCTTCTTCTTTTATTCATTCTAAACCAACAGTAAACACATCACTTCCTGTGTGATGGACTCATTATGAAGAAGACCAAATATTGTCTTTGTAATCTCAGAGGCAGCTTGTCAGGTTTGATGAAATGCATCACTTCGTTTCAGGCTGCAGTTCAGGAGAAATCCTTGGTGTTTATTTGTCAGTGTGAACATTTGAACTTATTCCAGCCGGTCTGATGGTCGCACCATGTTTTGGGCATTTTTCATTCCAGTTCTGGCTTTTACAAAGCTTTTCATTTCACGTGTGAAATGTTACTTTACTTGCTCTCGTTAAGTTCGGTGTAGTGATCTTCCCACTAATCATGGCAGAAATGTGGTGTATTAATAAGATTGCTATTTAGTACGATTCCAAAGAGGGATTTTAACTGTGCAGCTTAAACTTTGTTGACATATGACTTTTTAATTTGGTGGTGATAGCGGTGAAAAACAGATTGTGTTCAGCTGGTACATTATTTATGAATTCATTACTAAACTTTAAATGAATAAAAAATACTATTTAAATTTACATCATATTTCCCTATAATTGGTACCAAATTACATAATTCTGTCAATGAAGCCCAGTTTTATGTCACAGATAAGCCACAGACAACAGAACTAACTAACTAAGGCAACAACACAGAGCTCATCTCAAAGTCATAGTGCTGCAGCCTGGATCTCAGCCAACACACACACACACACACACACACACACACAGAAGTGTGAGACTCACCTTGAACACCTCCAGCGGCAGTGGACTCTTTTGTCCATTGAGTCGAGCGTCCTCCAGAGCCTCCTGCCAGTCGGGGGCGCTCTTCAGAGACCTGAGCCCTGAGGCGCAGAGAGATGATGTGTAAAAGTTAAAACACATAACAAGTCAGTGTTAATGTTCAGCAGCTTCTGTAAACTGTCATCCATTGTTATGGATCAAAAATAATTTAATTGAAAGGATTTGAACAATAACTAACTTCTCTTTAAATCTTTTTTTATTATTATTATTATTATTATTATTATTATCATTTGATCATTTCAGGCATTCCTTGAAAGCAGAAATAAATCTATCAAATCAAATCTAATTATTTGCTGGTTTTTCAATCTCCCATAATAGTAATATATTTGAGTTTTGTGATTTGAGGCGCCACTTTGGACTCTGGGAAATCACTATTTTTATACATTTTTATAGACCAAAAATAAATTAAAAAGCAAATTAGTTGATTATGAAACATAGTTTCAGCCGTGACTTCAACTCTTCAAGGCCGGCGGTGAACGGAGCAGATGATCACCTGTGGGCGGTTCCAAGCTGAGCTGGTTATCCAGAGCCCAGCCCAGCGTTCGGAGCCGGACGTCCAGGTAGAACAGCCAGACGTCCTGGGCCTGGTGGTCCTCAGAGAGGCCGGCGTAGCGTAGGCGGAGCCTCCCTCCAACGTTCTGGAGGACTCGGACGGGCCAGTAAAGGGACGGGCTGGAGAGGTCCTGAAGCTCCAGGACCGAGCCCTCGACGATCAGGTCTACGGTGTTCTTCCCTCTCAGAGGCTGACAGACACAACGCTAGTCAGACAACTCAAGGATCCTCTCATTGGTGAGTCAGTCAAATCTCCTGCACACCAAACTCTTCCAGTATGAGCAGTGAAATAGTGACTCAACCCGAAATAAACAAGGGTTCCTGCTGTTTTCTGTTGTTCAGTGTAGCTGGTGTGACAGACAGAACACTGATACGCTCCTCTCTGTGGAAGTCTGTGGCTTTATATCTATGAAATCATCTCTTACGTTAGAAATGATTCAAACAAATGTTACAGCACTTTGCTTTATTGTGAAGCCACTAGTGATGATGTAAGATTATATCGCTGATGGAGATAAAAAAAAAAAAAACAGGTTGATCGACACACTTTATCTGTAGCTCATTCTCAGCTGGAGGAAAAACTGGAGAAGTATCATTTTCCAGGATATTTTTACACTCCCTCTGTATTCTCATGCGTTTTCAATGACTGGAAAATTGGTCAAATGTTTTCCAGGATGAGCGGGGAACCCCGAGAAAGTTTCCATCAGGCAGTGGCTTTGATCAAGATCAGCTGTGTTTCCTTTTTCTAACTAAATATGAAACATATCCTTCCTCTATTTTCTCACAGTGTGCAAGAGTTAAAAAAAAAAACAGCCGCAAAACCCAAGCAATTATGTTTCATTTCATTTCATTCATTGAAAATCAGGCTGTTGACTTGGAGCACCATGGGACCTTGTTTCCCATGGTGGTCCTACCAAATATGTACGGTAGTCAACTGATGGAGACAAATCATTTCTTGAGCCTGTATCAGTTGTATATCTATGACAACAGATATTTCTGTGTGTTCGGTACCAGAATGAATTGATTTTTCTCTCACCTTTGACTACCGTACATCTTTTATCACAGGAAGTAGCTCGACTTAGCCTCTCTATGCCATTGAGGTCTGTCTTTTCTCGTTCTGTCTGCTAGCACATTCAGCGAGGAGAAACAACAACAAGAGGGACTTGTAGAATTGTAGAAACCCTGAATCTGGGAACACACTCACCCCCTCCAGCAGGTTGGCCGGGGCCGTCCTGGCGCCGGTCAGGTCCTGAACCAGGAACTCGGTCCAGTCGCTGTATTTCTCCTTGATGGCTGCAATGAGACGCAGAGAGAGACTGAGAACGAACAATCAAAGTGAGTGGAAAGTGAGCTCACTGTTGTGCTTTTTGTGTCGTGCTGAATAATTAATTGCGAGCCGCTACGTTGAACTGTTAAGGGGAGTCGCCGGGGAACAGCATGCTTGGGAAACGCATGCATGTACGCAAACAAAGACATCACGACCGATATGTCGGGGTGTTTCATCCAAGGCTGATTTATTCAATTAGAACTGCAGATGTGAATTATTTTAACAATGAGCACCTCGTAATTTTACCATTTTTATGCAAAAGAAGTGAGAAAGAAAATCACATATTCAGTGTTTTTCCCCGCCTGGAAAAGCCTCTGAAGCCTCGATGGCTTTATTCACACTGCAAACATTAACGCTCTGATTTATGGCTGAGATCAGATATTCTTTTAAGGCTTTCATCTGGCAGGCTTCTACAGAAGTAAACACATCAAAATGAAAAACACTGACTAATGTCGTATTGAGCTGTGCCATTTAAATGTTAATGTGAAGATTAACAGCTGCAATATTTCAGTATACAATCAAATAAAGTCGGAGGAAGAAAACTTTTCTGTTTTTGACGAGCAGAAAGCCACTGTCTGAGCAGAGATGTGAGATCAGGTTTCATCCAGAACTTCAGGAAACAGTAGGTTACCGTGGCGACTAAACAGCACATGAATTCATAATAACTTGATGCTGAGGTTCGAAATGCCACAAATTAGACATGCGTTGAGTTTATGACCCCATGTGAAAGAAATCTAAACCATAATAAAACATTTTAGATTCAGAGAAACATCAACAAACCGATCTGGGCCACAAACACTAAAATAATGAGTACTGAGAATAAATAGGGGTGCAGAAAATAATCGATTCAAAGATGCATCGAGATGCTTAATGGGACGATTCTGAATCGATGCAGAAACGTCACATAATCGATTTTTATTGCGTTTCCGCTGGACAATAAAGTTGTAAAGTTCAAGTTGCATTGTGGGTGAAGGACAGACAAGCGAGCGAACACCGTAAAGCCACCATCATAACATGGAGGAACGCAGTAGCGGTAGCCAATGCGCGATAAAAAAAAATCCACACAATTTAAAAGCGGATATCTGGGAACATTTGGGATTTTATGAAGCTGCTGGGACGCGACGACAACTGGACAAGACCCATGCTATTTGTAAAACTTACCACGCTAAAATCAAATACTTGGTAACACCACTAATATGAGGAACCACATTAGCCGATGGCACGCTGAGCTAATGTTAGCCTCTGGTCACAACGGAAATAAAACTACTGAACCAGCACAGCCAAAGATCGACGAGTCTGTGAGAAAGTTGCCATCCAAGTCCGAGAGAGCCCAGAGGATAACTCGGTGTGTAGGAGCTTATAGTGAAGGACTTACGGCTTTATAGCGTCGTCATTAACGTGAATGAGGAATTAAAATTAAAACACGTTGGTAGGCTTGGCCTATAATTATATTTTTCTTTACAACTTAATGTAACAAAACATGTGAAATTTGTTAACATCTGAATTTAAAAGCTGAATTTAAAAGCAGCTTTCTAAATAAAGAGCTCATATTTATCTGACTGTTTGTTTTAATTGATGAAAAAGCCATGTGTGGTAATCTAGAAAATTGAGGATGAAATGCATCGAGATGCATCAAGAAGATGCATCGAGATGCATCGTAGAATCGAATCGAATCGCATCGTAGACTGGTGAATCGTAATCGAATCGTGGGGGCAGTGAAGATGCACACCTCTAAGAATAAATGGAGTTTCCCACATAGATGTGGAAATCTACTGATGTGAGGGCTTTCCTCTAAAAATCCCCAGGGTGGTTTTATGATTTCTGGCTGATTTGACCTTATCTCGGTTAAATATGTGAAGTCACTCCTCTCTAAACAACAACGTTCATGAAGGGAGGGTTTACTGCAGGGCTGTTTCTGTGTATTAGACCACAGTCGTCGCTGGGTGTACCTAATAAACTGCTCTCCGAGTTGACGTTGTATCAACAGCTGCAACAGGAGAATGAAGTCTGAAACTAATCAAGATAAGTGACGACACCTGTGTGGGTTTATTATGGGCCTGCGCTCGGTAGTAGAAATTAATCTGCTTCTTTTTTTCTTTTTTTTTTAAGTCCTAATCAGAAAAACAGAAAAGGTGAGGTGTCCAACTTATATGAGTTCATGAGGCACATACACGTCAGTTTGATCCCGAGTGGGTCGGACCAGTCAAACCACTGCATGAATACCAGTAAATAACAACACCTCCATTGCTTCCGCTTGTGAAAAGGTTAACAGTTAATGAAGCATCCATTTACCAACCAGACGATGGAAGCGTGAGATGTCTCACTGATCCTTCAGCCGCGACTGAAACCCGACTGTGGTTTCATCACACCTGCAAACAATTTCACCAGTCTCTTCTGTTCTCACTCTAACCTTAACCTTAACATACCCTTAAACCAAGCCTTCACCCGGAAATGTAATTATTTACATTATGAGGATCTGCAATTGTCCCCATTTGGTCTAAAAGATGAGTCCCCACAATATGAGTGTTATCAGGTCCCCACATGACAGAAAAACACACACACACACACACACACACACACACCTGCCTCTTTCACCCGTATGTTTACTTGTCTAGGACGCCGCATTGACTTGCAGGCAAACGGTTTTCATATCTACTATCAAAGACTTTTGTCCACAAAAATGAGGTCTTGTGTCACAGCGTGACTGTCTGGAGAGGTTCGTGTCCCGACGACGTAACCAGCACTTTGACCACACAAAAGCCAAACACAGACGCCAGGTGGACCGGAGCTACAGCTCCAGAGTCCTGCTAAAAAGCCAACTTCCAGCACATTTGCATGTGGTTTTCCCCTACTTCCTCTTTCCCACAGTGCAACAGTGTTTAGAGGAATCCTGCAATCTTCACTTTTCCTTTCATTCCCGATAACCCTCCTTCCCCCTCCACACAAAAAAAGAAGAAAAAAGACGGCGCTTACATTCCGAGGAAGATGCTGAGTGGCCTTCAGAGTCCTGTGTTTTCCTGTTCACCACTTACAGAGAAAAACCCCCGCAGATGCACTCACTTGTTCACTTGTTGGGAGTCACCGAGATGTTGTGGAATGAGTCACAGTTCCAGAATGACTACAGCGGGCTGTGTGAACCGACGCTCCCTGCAGCAGTGATTAGCATCACGCTGAAGTCAGAAACACAGCGGAACATGGTGATAATTAAATGTGCTTCTGGGTTCACGTTGTTTTTGTTCAGGTTTTTTTGGGGTTTTGTTCTGTTTTCCAGGGTGAAGAGTCAGGAGGGCACATTACTCTGAGAATATGTATTCTGTGTTTATCATACGAGATCTTTTTTGGATCGTTCTTTTGCAATTCCATGTCAGGAAACAGTATTTTTGATATGCTATGAGCTAAAGTGGGAGTCTTCCACAGACATCATTGAGATGAGATGGATTTATTTCAAACATATATCAAATGACAAAACAAAACCAATAAACTGACCAGTAAATATACAGCAAATTCTAAATAAACCAAATTAAATATATTTCAGAAGAGTAGACCCAGGTAAACTCTAAAAGTCTTACCCTTTCCTATTAATTAAAGATAAATAAAGCGAGCATCACAGACTAATCCACTTTATCAGATTATATTTATAGAAACCAGTTAGTGAATTAATTAATTATAATAATTATTTAGTTCTGTTTAAACATTTTTTTTATTTTTTTTGCTCTCCTAGTTTTCTCATAAACTTTTTTTTACTCCTTTAGAAAAGGTGCTACAGTTGAGAGGACGCTCCATCTGCTTTCAGTGATTCCACTTCAACTGATTACAGTAGCTTTTACTTCAAGAGGCTCATTTTTATTTGGGTAAATGCTTCAAACTAAGTGCTCGTCACCGACATATCTCCAGAAAAGAGTGAAATCATCCAAGAAAACAAGATCTCGTAAAAAAAAAAAAAAAAGGTCACGGCTGTCAAAATAAATTACAACATAAAGTATGATAACAATCTTTGCTACCAAAGATCGCTACCAGATGTTATGATTGTGAGAGAAGATCTCCAGTCTTAAGTGATTGTAACGCGTTCTTATTTTTTATTATTGATCGTGTCTCGACCCTCAGCTTCAACCATGCAGCATTTAACATGCAAAGAATTACCAATATTAAACCTGTTTATAGTGTTTACATCTGCAATTTCCAGTTCAAATAAGCATTTTTTTTAAATGTTATAAATTCTTTTGGACACTTTGGCACATAACTAGTCATATATGGGAATGTCCAGCTTCTTGTTTATACTGTATCTGTTTGAGTTCTCCATTGTTTTTGTAACTTACACATTGCACAGTTCTTCAGAAGACTGAGCCTCTTCCAGCTCGCTTTGGAAACAGAACGTGATTTAAACGTTTGCATTATAGTTATTATAATAAATCAGAGGTTTGAGTAAACATAACCGGCAGTGTGCTCCACAGAGGATCGCTGGGGATTTTAAATACGTAATTGACTTATGGGATCAAATGGATAAATCCTCTGGTGGCTCCTGAACTCCAGAGGTCCTCCCTTTTATCAAACCAACAACTGTGGAATTCGCTGGCAAATAAATCAACGGTTTTCCTGCGAACGGTAAAGTAAACGTGAGCGTCTCTGCGGCCTCGTCGCTCGCCCAACGCCTGTTTAATAATAGTGTTTTTTCCTGTGAGACTCTTTCCTTGCTGCTGCTGGACTTTGTAAGAGCACACACACACACACACACACACACACACACACACACACACACACTCCTGTGTTGATCTCGGCTGTGCAGAAATAGATAAACTATTTTTACAGATCCTGCCGAGATTAGTCCTGAAGCCATTTAGAGCTCAGTTGAATGATAGTAGCAGAAGCTAAAACATGCAAAGTTCACCCTCTCTCACCCTCCTCCGCTCTCTTTCCTGCTGTCTCCCCCACTTTTCCCTCCCCCAGCGTGCAGTTTCATTATACTGTAGAGCTTGTTTTTTTTTAAATATAAATAATCATCTTTTTTCCCCTTCATTTCCATCCCAAAGGCAGCAGACACATAGAGGTGAAAGCCTGACTTTCACATAACAATAAGTGCATAATTAACCTTGAGGGAGGAGCTCCTCAAACATACTGCTACACTATCACAGAGCTAACCTCCCCCCGTCCTCTCCCTTCTCCTGCCAGGCTGCACCAAAGCTGGCTGAAGCCTCTATGCAAATACCGAGCATTAAAAACACATTCTAATAAAAACACACCTGATATTTGCATACAGCTCCTCTTCTCCTGTAAACAGTGCCGGCTCTGTGCTCGGGGCTTATTTAAAAGCTTTACTTTAGATAATCAATGTTATAATTAAAGAAGAGAAACCGTCTCAGTGGGGGTTTTTCTGTGTGTGTGAGATCACGGCAGTGCAACAGATTCTAATCAGAGTTAATGGGAGCAAATTGTGCTCGATTCCCCCTCCGTCTTATCTAGTCATTACTCGCTGGCACGGAGAGGAACGGCCTTCTGAACGCCAGAAAGTCAATTCAAACAATTACCTGCTTTAACCGACGGCCTTTTCCAAATAGGCCGAGGGTGTAACGATGGAAGATGTCACACGGTGTGTGTGTGTGTGTTTACTGAGAGAGAGTTGTGTGTGGCTGAACTGCACCCGGACAGACAACATGTTGTTAACATTTTTATAGCCCTCTTCACGACAGGGCCGGGGATATTACAGCAATTTGTGTAAATATGAATTACTTAAGTGATGTGTCTGCGGCGATTGCTAAAGAGGCCCACAGGAGCAGAGCGCATACAGTGAGTGTGTGTGTGTGTGTGTGTGTGTGTGTGTGTGTGTGTGTGTGTGTGTGTGTGTGTGTGTGTGTGTGAAGAACCTGCTCAAGATGCCAGTGGTGGAATAAATACAAAGATGCTTAACTGGAAGTTACTGTGAGGAACCTTTAACATCGGCTATTTCTATGTAGTTATTCTTAATGCTTTAAAACCAAGCAGGTTCACTAGCGGGGGCCTCCTCCGCCTGCAGTCAGTTCTCCGGTGGGAGGTGGAGCGCTCGGCGCCCGCCAGCAGCGGCTTCTCCTTTAACCAGGAGCAGAGCCCGCTGCTCCTCGAGGAGCCCACGCCAACACCAGGCTGCTGGAGGGAAGGGAGCCACGGGAGAACCAGAACCCAGCGGGTTAGACTGTCGAAGCCTGCCACAGTGAAATGATTTTATTTCACATTACGTTTAGTTTTGATTGACACCGTCGTGATTGGTCAGCTGCTTGTGTTTCCGACTACACAGTGATGACGTCAAGCTCTGATTGGACAGGCGTGAGACAACTCTCTATATGACGAGGCTGTATGACAACATAACCACAGATCATCAAAAGTTCATTTTGTCTTTTGAGGAACAAGTGACTCTTCTATACCCCTGTTCCTAATGTTTCATCTTTATTCGAGCGCTATTCTGTTTTATTTTTTTGGTTTTAATTATTATTATTTATTTTTTTAGATATTTTATAAATTATTGAATTAACAGTATTTTTTAGGTTTCTGTTTGTTTGAATGTGCTTTGAATTCAACGACAAAGAAATGGATGAATTCAAAATAATGGAATCAGCTGAATAAATTGAGCAGCTCATTACGATTTTTCTAACTGTGACCAAAGACGTCACGTCGGCTTTTCTGTGACCAGTTTAAGGTTAAAAGGCAGATTATTTCCATGACTTTTTTTAACGTAAATTGTTCAAGAGATGTGGACAAAATACAGTATAAATGCAACATAAGAAGTGTTAAAGCATTAGATTGTTAAATGGGTTTAACAATCTTTACTTTTATTAACAAAAAACAAGCTTTTTTAAATTAGCTAGTTCTGTCAAATGTGTGTATATGTGTTGAAGGGACATTCGATAATATATTATTGATTTATAAATAGTTTATATATTAAAATATATATATATATATATATGTGACAGGCCTAGTTCCAGCTTATGAACTTTTTATTTACTTGAAACTCCTGGCCTTTACAACTGTAAATTAGCATTTTATGGAGCAAATCAGAAAAGAATCATCACATCATTCGATAATAAAATGAAGAATTGTTTGCTTTGCTGTATAAATGAAGCAAAACGCTGCCTGTATAATGAACACTCTTCATATCGTGCTGCGGCGGTGACGTTAATCGGTTAATCGAACACTCAACTATAAATCTAAATCAATCCCTTCACAATAAAAGTCTCAGGCTGGAATCACCAATAAGTAAAAGACGAGGTGATCGACACGAGGGCGACTCTTAGAGCCGGCGACGGCTGTATCTCAGCGTCATCTCCAGCCGGCTCTGGCAGGAAGCAGTGTGGTGAATTCATTATGCAAATGACGGCTGTCAGGATCCGTTGAGCCAGCAGCTACCTTACCACATGACCAAACTTGTGATGTAGCTTTAAAAAGCTCTTTACATGAATGGATGAACGTCTCCCACAGACTAGCAGACGCACACGTGCACATGCACATGCACGCTCGCAAGACTCCTTCTGAGCAAGCTTCCCTTAGTATAGTAGAATGAATTGTGTCGTCACCGTCTGCACCTGTTACTTCTCCGATATTTACCAAGATCCTCAAAACTTGCTTGACATTTTTCATGCAATTTGGATGTAATCTTAATAATAAATAAACAAATACAGGTTTGTTATTTTAATCCAAAACCTGGATTAAGAGTAATTCTCAGTTTATATTCCGACTGCAGGAGGGCCATGAAGTCATTATAGGTAAAGTGGAAAAATCAACAATGTTCACCCTGTTTAACTGTCTGTCCAATGACTTTTTAAATTCTTAAAATGAGCAAATTACACAACAGAAGCACTTGCAGGGCTGCAGACTCAGGCTGTTCATTGCAAACAGAGATGCTGATTAATTCGCCCGCTGATTTGACGAGCAGAAAAGCTTTGCTGAACGCATCAATTATCAGAGGAGCATTTAAAGTTGGAGCTGAGAGGCCGACTGTGTGTGTGTGCACGTTTCATGAGCGAGGACGACAGTTTGTATGTGGTGCGTCCAGTTGAGACACTGAATCTGAATTCAGGTTTTGCACCTCCTAGCAAACGGTGAGGAAAATAATAAATCCCATAATAATGACGGTTATTGAAGGGGACAACGGCCTGCAGATTTGTCAAAAAGGTATGGAAGCCGCTGCGCTGCCGCTTTAAGTAGATCAGTCAATTAGACGCCTATTTGGTCCAGAGTCATGGTGAAACCGTCTGAAGATCTCAGGCTGGAGATGTCTCCGTTTTATTATTAGGTTTTTATCATTTTGAAGATTTGGCTTTCTCGGTCTAAAAACCACAATGTTGACATCATGACAACGTTTCTCATGAACGCGTGGTGTATCTTCCCAGAAACAGCATCCACACAGTTCTTGAGAATCCACAGGACGCCCCGTCAACAGGTCTTATGATTGTATCTGCATGGTTAGACACCACTAAAGAAAACAGGATTTTTAAATATGCATGAGCCGGCCCTTTAAAGAGCAGCACTGTGGCTCTGCACTATTACACGTCTGTATTCTGGCAGACATCTTTACATGTCCAAAATGAAGAGAGAAAAAAGCACATTTGAGCATCAGATATATATATATATACACACACACACAAAATTATGAACTGTATTTATGTATGTTTGTGTGTGTATATACAATTGTTATATTATGTATTATTACATTATGTGTATTATTAACATGATATGAATATTATATTTTTTAGATATGGTGGTCAGTTTGTTTTTATAACACTATAACAGTTCTGAGAAGAGTCCTGATGGCGTTTGTCAGTTGCTTTGTTGTTTAGTTGTCATGAAAAGCCAGTCATAAGCCTACATCCTCACAACCCTCACCACGGCAACCCACTCACATCCCAGAAAAAGAAAACACCATGGTGAAAAACAACAAGTCCCATCCATCCAACATAATTGTGTACACAGCTCGTCTGGGATATGTCAACAAAGCAGCGTTCATACATAATGACGCGGTTAATGAATCTCGTCAGAGATATCGCTGCAGACCAACAGCAGCAGTGAAACAACGCCTGGTGAGATGTCGATCTTATCTGCCAACGACACATTTCAACAGCGCTTCTCCAACTTCTCACTTGACTCACACACCAGCGACATGTTGGAGCTTTTTTTCTGACAAAGGGGGAGGGGCCTCTTTATCACAGCATCGCATTTCTGCACTAGTTATCATACGAACACAGCTTGGCTCAAACGGCAGCGCCAGTGTGTGTGTGTGTGTGTGTGTGTGTGTTCACTGTTAAGACACACTCAGCTAAACATGCAAGAGGAGGCAAGGCAACAGAGCTGTGAGGTCACTTCCTGTAGAGTGGTGAAAAGAGGAAGAGCAGGAGGAGGAGGAGGAGGAGGAAGCACACTGTACACATGCAGCTCTGAGGCCTAACACAGTGATGATTTTAATGTTAGCCACTAGTGAGCCGGGCAGGCGAGTTAGTCAGAGCACTGTTAGAGCTGCTTACCTTTTCTTAGGTAAATGTTATCTGAGAAACAAACAAAAAAACAAAAAGGAAAACAATAAAACAGGTAACTGTGACACAAGTGTAATACACACACACACACACACACACACACACACGTTTCTGTCAAATTGCAGCTGACTAAGCAACATGAAAATGTGCATGACATGATGTAGACATGATGCAAAGCCTTGAAACGAAGTACTTCTTTTTTTTTAAGTCACATCCACAGATTGGCAGTATCTTGCGGGAGCCTCTTTATGGAATATAGAACTGCCGACGTTACATGATTTATGCTTCAGTTTGCATCATTAAACATGCAGATGTCAGCTGTCCATCATCGTTCAAAGAAAAGGGAGTTTTTTTTTTGGAAACAGGAGCTTTCTGAGAGACGCAGGCAGAGACGGTTAATAGGAGCCGAGTTACTACTGGAAAAATAGATCCATTTCTTAATGAACTCCAGCTGCTGTTACTCTCCTGGATTTATGAGCCAACACCAGTGTGATGGACGGAAACACGTAGTGGAGTAAAACGTACCATGTCTCATTCAAACATGCACAGTAGTACATTTCATAGAGGATCATGATGGTTTAATCAACTCTTTATCTGACTCATATGTTCATATGTTGCCTGGATTACGTTATCTGGCAAAGTTTTATCCCCAATTATGCAGGGAAATCAATATAAACATTTCCTGGTTTCCCTTAATAATTATCTTATTATGCAAAGCATTATGGCTCCTGTAGTCCCAGTGAAGTTGGAGCATCTTTATCGTCTGCACTGTGAGTGTTCCCCAGTAAAATATCTGAGAGGGATTTAAATCAAATCCTTCACATTTGATTGGACCGCTAAAAAGTGGGCGGGCTTAGAGTTGGGTGCTCCAGAGGGCTGGCTGCCATTCGCTTAAGCACACGTCATATTTTGATTCACAGGAAGAAGAGATAATTGTGTTCTGATATTGTTATTGATTATTACTTTGCTATTTTGAATGATTATTATCTTGTTTAATAGGTGCACAATGTGACTAACAAAGCATTTTTAATTTCTCTTTCACGGGTGTAATATGAAATAAGAAATTCTGAAATAAATTTGGTGACTTTTTGATGTTCACTTAATCATAACAGTGATTTCTTTTTTAAGTTATTCAGAGAGGAGAGAGAAAGGAGAGAGGGGGGAGAGAAAAGACCCAGAAAGAGTCGCCGGTGGGATTTGAACCCAGTGTGGACTTAGCCTCGGTACGAGGGGCGCCACCGAGCTATGTAACCTTCAGTGTAATGGCTGATGGTAGGCGTTAAATTTTTTATTTTAACTATTTTCCATTTTAATTTCATGGCCAAGGAATTGAGAAAATGATGGAGAGATTCCTCAATGATACTCTTCAGTCGTATCATGTTTGTGGACTTGAAATCCAAAGCGAAACAAAAAGCGGAGCTGGTGTGAGAGCGAGGACACCCGAGTCAGATGGAAACATATCCAGGTCACAAGAATGGAGGCGCTCGCCATCCATCAGCGGGGTAGCGGCGAGGAACATAAGTGGTCTGAACAAAGCTGGGGAGGGTGAGTGATCTATCCGAGGGGAGGAGAACGGCTGCAGGTGGAGATGTGTCTGCGTCTGTGGAAGGGAGCGGAGGAAGGATGGCTGCTGGAGAAGGAGGGCGCTTTGTTTGGAAAGGCTGCGTTCAGGTGGAAGAGACGCTCTCTGGAGACGGCAGTTGTTACGGGGAATGTTAGATGAATGGGAGTTGAGCCGTTTGAGGGAAACTTGTTCTTCCACTCAGATTATGTAAAGCATTGTTTGAAAGATAAAGGTGGGACGTGTTGACATTAAGCTCTAACTGACACTCCTGATTAATGAAGTCAATCAACCATTAGCTGAGCATATTTGTTCTAATACACTTAATAGTATTATTATTTAAATGTAAAAAGATTTTTTCCCATTCAGGATGGAAACACTTGGATGGCGTCCAAACTGCATCACGGGGCAAAAATGTATTAATATTTGTGTATGATCATTATAAGACTATATTAAGTTATGGATCATCATTTATATTTTTTACAAAAATATGTTTTTAATGAAAAAAACCTTTGTTTCCTGCCATGTTTTATGCTTTAAAATGTTAAAAAATAGCAAAGTCATTTTTATTTATAGAGCCTGAAATTGTCCTCCTCAGAACATGATGCCCACCATCCTTTGACGACCAAAACTAAAATAAAAGATGATGTATCCACAGATTCTAAGACAACAAGCTCAGCTTAGAACGTGTTTACTCCCACAAACTAAAAAGAAAAATAGGGAAGAAATGCTGCATTTTGCTGCAGATTATGACAAAACCCCTCAAAGTAAAAGAAATGCTGTATATAGTGATACAGAGACCTTGTGGTTTAAAATAGGACTTTCCCATCAAGTATTGTTTTCTTGCTGTTTACAGGTTTTAATGTTAAATATTAACATAAAAGCGAATACGAGTGATGTTTTTCTGAACACCATTTTTTCATTCCCGATAATGAAACCTGAGTGGTGTGATACCGGTGCGTTAAAAACAAAACTATATATGTAATTATTTTAATAGAGCTATATATTATATATGATGCTATTACTGTAAACCCTCTGTAAAAACAAACACGTAGAGGGAATGAATGTCGTATCTAACTTGACAGACTAGAACTTGGCAGCTACTTCCACCATCAGCTGTGGAAACACGCCTGTTGTTCTTCCTGTGTAGCGGAGATGAGCTGTTATGATATGATGACGTGATTTCAGATCCGTGCATAGACTCTGTATTGGTTCATTAATAAAGTCCTCCAAAAATGTACGTAATGAGCCTTTAATGCAGCGGAATAAATCGCTGTACCCTCAACAGCTAAATCTGTTCATTAAGTTTCAAACAAAAGGAAGTGTATCCTACTGACAACATGATAACGTTGAGACTCCACCCCACCGTGTGTGTTCTGCCCCGTGTGAGTCCGGCTTCAGTGTTTCTTCCTACCTTCGGGGGGCATGAGGGTCTTGTTGTTCTGGGTGCACCAGCCCACCGGGTGCAGCTCCGCCGTCATGACGTCGCACCAGAAGTCGGCCTTGCGGTCGTCGCCGTAGCCGCTGTAGCGCAGCAGCAGCAGCTGGCCGCACGTGGTGATGATGGTGGCCACCCAGTAGGAGTCCGGGCTGCTCTTATTGGCCACTTCCAGCTTCATGCCCGGCTGGAAGCTGCTCTGCAGGCTGATCTCCACCTGAGAGACACACAGCACACGGCTCAAGGAACCTTCTTTGTTGCTTTTTGTAGTCCTAATGTCCGTTACAGTTCTAATCAATGGATGCAGGTCAAAGGTGAAGCAGGGAGGAGGTTGATGTTAGGATTGGGTAATAAGTGTGTTTCTTTGTTTGTCTGACTGCTCGTGTTGCTCGCTCTTTTGGACTGTTGGTGCTGCGTCATTCATTTATTCATGGTCAAACTATGAAAATCTCAACCTCCTGCAGAGAAGTTTCTCTTGATGATATTAAATATTCATGACTAAATAAGAACATCCTCAGATTCATTCATTAATTATGTAAATATTTAAAAATACAGAAAGATAATCAATAATAATAATCAAAACTGCTCCGACTTTGACAGAAAATCGCGTCTTAATGTGAAGCTGCGTTGTACCGAGTGAAAAGCAGAGCAAATACATCTTCAAGGTCTTAAAGAAACAAAAAAAGGCGACGTGTGATGCTGATGTAATGTGACAAGATTTTGGCGCTGACTGTTGGTGCCTTCAGAATGTATTTCCATGATAGGAAACAGACGTTAAGTCTAAAGAGATGATCTATGGAAAGACCTAAAGGCAGCCTGTAAAAACTGCTGCTGAGGAGCACCGATGATTTCAAATGAACAAATGAAAGCTTGTTTTACAAGATGAGGGCATCGCGGCACTGACCAGCAAACAACAAGATGCCGTTGAGTTGCATTTTGGGAACTGGAGGATGAAAATGAGACTTTTAACACACAGCCTAAAACAAAACCTCTGCGCGAAACAAAAGCCGCTCAGCTTGCACCGGAGTGCCATAAATCCGTACGACAGTGAAGGCAGCGCGGCATAATGCATTTCCACCATAGCCACGGGCTGCTATACAATTCTCGAGGAGCCCAACAGGATGTTCACATTCAGCTCTCGCACAAACGCACACACTCGCCAGTGAATGGAAAAAGCCAACATCTTAGAATTAAACACAATACGAATGGCCCTGTGACTTCCTGCTGCAACAATGCAAACGTGCTGTATCACTGTGGTCGGCTTACGTAAGAGTGTGTGTGTGTGTGTGTGTGTGTGTGTGTGTGTACAGGCCCAAGAGAAATCACTGTTTCAATTTGTCCAGGCACACACACAGAGAGAGGGAGAGAGAGATGAGGGCTGCACTTTACTGAATCACATTTTTCTGGGGAATTCATGGTCTGTTTCCCAGTGACTCAATCCACTTACCAACAAGGCAATTTAGCTCCCCAAGAGACCTCGCCTGCTCAAAATCCCCACACAGACACTTTGTCCGACAACGGGGGCCCGCTCATAAAAACCCACACGGTCTTAATCTCCTCCTTATTACCGCTCATCGCTCCGAGTGATGCAAGAAACTGAAACGCCGACACGCTCCTTTAAATCCCAAATTACCGGCAGACGCGTCCCCGCCTTTTTCTTTCCGGAGGCCCGTCCCGCCGACGGCTGGGCGCCGTGAGCCTCGTCGGGGAGGACAGCTGCTCCGCGCGGTCAAACACGGTCAGCTGAGGTGGATAAAGACCTCGCATCCGGGATGAACTCGCCCATCTGGCCCTCTCCTGTGATGTAACGCGTTAATGGAGGCAAAGCCTTGTAATTGTTTGGCAACAGGCTGAGCGTTTTGTGTTTTTTTGGGAGATTGCAATAATGTAAAAGTCGTCATCAGCGAAATGTGAGTTGAACTTCAATTTGGGGTTGATTTCGGGGTGATTCCAAGAAGAGTCCCTTTAGAAAACCTCTGGTTTTACTGCAGCAGGGACAGTATGCGTCGTGGATTTCGGTCCAGGTCCTCCAGGTCCTCCCGTCCCTCCAGCGGGCCCAGCAGTACGTCCCGGGCCTCCAGCAGCGTGGTGTCGGTGGGGGCTCCCAGCAAGCTCTCCACCTCCCGCCGGAGCTCCAGACCGAAGACGGCAGCGTAGCCGGATCTGGGGCTGGTCGCTGCTGGAGGCCCCGCTGGAGTCCGAGCTGAAGGAGTTTCTGCTGACGCTGCATGATTTCGTCCGATTTTGTGCAGAATCCGACCCAATGACGAGTACTAAGAATAGAGAAATGGCCCATCTTGGTTTGGTTTACTTATGGAGGTGGTATAAAGGCATCAGAATTAAACTGAGTTTCATGACAAATGAAATGTTCCTCACAGTAAGTATTAAGTAGGAAACGCAAAGTATAAGTATTGATTTTGTGGATTGATATTACTGCTGCATTAATGTGTACATTGCATCTTACTGCTGTCTACTGAGATAAGTGGCTCTCCCTGGACAAGCTGCCAGACAAATGTAGTGGAGTCAAAAGAACACTATTTCCCTCTGAGGTACAGTGGAGTAGAAGTATAAAGTGAAATGGAAATAGTCAAGTAGAAAAACCTGAAATCCATATTTGAGGACAGCTCTTGAGTAAATGTACTTGGTTGCAGTCCAGCACTGGTTGCAGCCTTGAATATTACTTCAAGAACAGGAACACTATGTTAAAGGAAGTTGGATGAATAATCGGTTACCCACAATGCCGTAGATGAGGAAACATATCTCAGCTAGGCCTGTTCGATTAATCGATTTTAAATCGTAATCGCGATTATGTAGTTAGGACGATGTTAAAAACTGAAAATCGTAAAATCGATTTTTCAAAAAGCTAAAGTTCTGCACTTTATTCATTCATTTTTGTTTAATGGACACACCTTAAGATACATGTGAAAGTGAGGTTTTTCTCTTAATCCCAAAGGGATTGTTTTTTTTTTGTTGTTGTTTACAAGAGATCTACAAGAAGATAACATGGAGCAAAGCCAGATGGCAAAAGTTCATTAATTGTTCTTTATATTAATCCCTTGAGAGATTTTTTGTTTAATAAGAGCAAGGTTTGCACTCAAATCCCAATGGGGAAATTATTTGCAAAATGTTCAATAAAAAACAGCATATTTGAAATTATTTCTTTGCCTTTTGTCATTTCACAAAATAATCGTAATCGTAATCGAAAATCGGATTTTGAGAGAAGAAAATCGGGATTTTATTTTTGGGCAAAATCGAACAGCCCTAATCTCAGCGTTATACAATGTCCGTCTTATAAAAAGGCGCCGCAGCAGTTTATTAACACTTGATTTGTAAAACACCTTCCATAAAGATTAGTGTGGTTTACAGGTGACACGCTCGTTATTATACAGAACAAATAGAAACATTCAAACAATCCTAGCCAAGAAAATCCACTCTAGTTGGCAGAGAACAAACACTTCAGCTCAAAGTGCCTTTCAATACTGGACCGATCACCTGACTTTAAGTGCCTAAACAATACTTTATTTGACAACTTTTATTCTGAAAAGCCAATGTCCACAGTCCAGTTTTCCTCTCAAGTCACTTTAAAGTGAAAAATGATTTTGCTCCGATGTCTGACAGCCTCATATAAATTTAGTACTAGCGTGTTCCAACACTTTATTTAAGCTATAAGGCATTTAAAAAGGGAAATATGCAGCATTCCACCAAATGGAAATAGCTGCCATCATTTTATACACATTTCTCCAAAATCCAGCCGTGGCAGCTCTGGAAGCTTTGGAATATCAAGTGTAATTTGTACTTAGTCCTGCAGAGTTTAATCCATGTGAGGCCGCAGCAGCATCGGTTTGTAACCAGAATACCACAGTGAGTTAGCGTGGCTTCTCTATGAAGTTGGGGGACTTTTGAGAGATTTAAAAAGGAAAAACAATGACGCAGCAGACGACGAGCTCTTCAGATTTTAAGTCCCTGGTCAAACTCCAGAAACACTGGATCTACTTCCCTTAAAACGGTTTACAATGCAGCCTTTTTGTTCAACATTTGTACTCTCAAAGTCTCTAGAGACACAGCAGGCAACTGCTTCCACAAGATGTTTCACGTTGTAGGTCAACTGGCTTTGAGATAAAAATGAGTGCCGAAATAAAACTCAGGAAATATCTAATCAAAGATGGACTAGAAAAGTGCACTGAGTATGTAGATCTCCACCGGGTGGGTCTCCTTCTCCCCGACCAAACAAACAACCTTGAATCTCACTCAGCGGCCCCATCCCGCCTCCCTTACAATCAAGATGGCGGCGAAGATAAGCTAACTTAATTACTGTAGGTATTAATCTGCAGATGCTCCAACTTTTCAGAGTCCAAACCGCTGCCTGCAGCGGGGGGAGCTTGTTTAATCCTGAAGCCCCTCCTGCTTCAACGACGTGAGGAGTCACTGACAATGAAATAGGTTTCTCACAAATACTGGTTTCACCACAGTCCTAAATGAGCAGAAAACATTGTTAGGCTGATGGTATGTGAGATTAGCTGCGGACAGACAGACAAGCATGACGGAACACATGATCTCCCCCACAGGGTCCGGTACATTCAGTGCCAACTCTGTTTGTGCCTCCTGGTCTGACTGCTTCTTTTCTTTAGGAACCATGTTGTTTTCTGTACGTTTCACATCAACACGTTGACATCTGACTTCGGCTTCGCCTCGGAAACTAAATCCGTTATCTCGGCACGGTTCTGCTGAGCTTAGCATGAAGAACAATGACAGCCATCCATCCTGTATTCAGGGTACAACACTGGCTTTTAGGAGAAAAATGAATTAGCTGATTATTTTTGGGAATCATCTAATTGAGTTACTCTGCCGTCACGTGTCTCGTTAACTTACAGCATCATTTTAAATAAGTTTCTGTGATCCATTAATTTGGATTTTCTTATACACAACATATTATTAGGCAGTGAGATATGATATAAAGATTAAAGTAGCTCAAAAAAATGCATCATCACAATATTTACCCCATAACAATATATAGGAATATTAAGAAACTTTGGTTCTGTGTGTAGAATGATTACTAGTCTATCTATCAGGTCTTGGTCGTATTCATCCCCATTTAAAATGATGCAGTATTTGTACGTGGTTTTCTTTGGATGCATTTTAACGAGCGTCGTTGGAGGAGGCTGAGATCGGAGATTCATTGCTAACGACTGCTTCCCTACAATTATTGGCCAAATGACAAACCAATAACTCAAAACTGGAACTGACTGAGAAAACAGTTGTTGCTCTTGTGCGTTGAGTTGCGTGACAGGAAATCTCAAGCATCTCCCTCGGAGAGCGAAGACTTGAAGATGACCTTCCTCAAAAGCACACACACAACCCCGCCGCTCATTTGCACCCACGGGACAGTTTACTTTGGTGCCTCGGTAATTACCCTTAATTGTGTTTTGTCAAAAGCCGGTCATCTAACAACTTGTGCGCCACGAGGGAACCAATGAGAGTGCTCCGTGGAGCAGCATCATCGCTGTGATGCCGAGGCCTGCATCTCCCCAGTATGTCGTTAAAGGATTTCTACGTGTGGCGTTTATCTGCGAGGCTGCATTTACAGGATCAGTGAGGATGCACTCACATGTCTGAAGGTGGTGTGAGGGGCGGCGTTGGCACCCGTCTCCTCCATGTACTCCTCCCAGTTAAACTCCGCCTCTTCCTCCATGGAATCTGCATCTGAAAGAAGGAAAAAGTGCCCGTCAGTCATCACCAATAAAAATGAGACAGCCGCCTGTCTCGGGGCATTTTAATTTATGGGACAAAATCTGCAATTAAAGACACAGTGTAAATGTGGCTGATCCTGCCAAAACGCAGCGTGTGTGTTTGAGCAGAGCGGCGTCACATGTGATGCCAGTAAGGTTCCTCCTGAAGGGGAGAATTTTTCACATTTCTCTGTCATGTTTCAGTGTGTGAAGTGTGTTTGGTCTCCGGAGACTCCTCAGTGTGAAGGGAGCAGGACTGAACCTGCTGCAGCTAATAAGGGGGGAGGGGGGGAGGGGAGGAGGGGAGGGGGTGTAGGACAGGACGCGGGTGTTTGTTTTGATAGATTGTAGTCCTCCATTTGTGTCTTCGTCAAACATACACTTGTTAACAAACAGAGCGTCACCCTTTGCACCCACATGACACATTTTGTGTCAAAGGTCACACACACACACACACACACACACACACACACACACACACAGTTAGTTCTGTCAGTTTAGGACAAACATACGCACTTTTTTTATTGTATTGTATTAAATATATTACTTTTCTGTAAGCTTCATCATCAAAAGTTCATCTCCATGACTTTACAAGGTGCAGATTCTGGGTTTTCTGCAGTTTAATTTAAGACCCTTTAAGACTTTTTAGATTTTCACTACATGATTCATTTCGGCCAAGATTATTCATGACAATATTATTGTGATATGAATAGAATGTTTTTTGGCAAACGAGTTACGCTCAAATACGAGTGCAGGGAGGTGGAAGGAAAGAATGTCCCAGTTAATGCCAGTATACTGCCACACCCTTACTACAGTTATATATTATATATATTACAAGTCATACAAAGAAGAAATATGAAGAAGGCCTCCCGTTACTTATCAAGTATGAATTCATTGACATTAATACAATAATATACAGATAATATGATAATTGTTATAATTAAAAGCCTCTGTCCATGAAATAAACATAGAATATTCCTGCATTGTCAGCGACAGGAAGATTCCTCATATCCGTTTTCATCCAGTGAACCGGTCGGCAGACGTGACGCAGCCGAACTGACCCGGCCACATTCAAGGTGCAGATAGAGCTCCGGGGCCCGCTCACCTGTCTTCACCTCCTCCTCCTTCCCATTGGTCGGACAGCGTGACATCACTGCGGCGAGGGCCAACGGCTGCTCCTGGGTGACAGACTGCATCCCGCACCTCCACTTCCTGCCGAGCGTTTTAACCTTTGACCTGAAGTGTGTCGCTCGTTCGTCACTGCATCGCCCGCTCCCCTCGACAGCTCTGGTTCAGAAAACAAAAATCACATGGAGTCAAATGAATGGTTCACAAACGGTCTGTGAGATTACAGTAACACAGATTGGGTCATTTAAATAAAGACACTTTGCATTTCCATTCATTGGAATAAACAGAGAACCCAACGAGAACTAAACTTAACCAACATAACATGGAAATCCAGAGGAAACCTCAGCAGCAGTAAGAACTTACAGCCAAACAAAGTGTAAGAAAAGAGAGAAAACACAAATCTTGCAGTTTTCAACACTCAAAACTAATTTTAAGCACAATTAAAGCCGAGTCGACAGCCTGCTATTGTGTTTAATTACAACCTCGGCCTCTGCCTGTGTTCTGTAATATCAGGTTATGCATATTGTCTGCCGGCCCGCCTGCATTTGCATACCACAGCAAAACTGCATCAGATAACAGAGTCAAACAAAGTAGAAAAACTGGAACGACGCGAGCGAGACAAAAGGCCGATGGATTATTGCCACCGCGGGGAGAGAGAATTATACAGAGCTGCGCCGTGATGTCACCGCGGCTTCATATGGAAGCGTGAATATGTATTTATACACGAGGGACCGGAGCCGTCTACTGTCGGGCCGTAATCACCACCATGTATTAACCAGTTTCACTAATGAGGTCATTAGTTCTACCAATGAATGCATCAATTACCAAGTGCTTCTTTGTCAACGTGGATGATGGAATAACAAGGACAGTCTATAAATATGAACTCTTGGGAGATTTTCAGATTTTTTTTTGCCACATTAAGATAACTGTTGACTTCTTATTCCTCACGGCTGCTCCCTCTTAAACGATGAGTCGACTCATCGGCTGTTTGGTCCACGATTTATTTCGTCAATTAGTCCTGAAATGCATGAGCACGTCTCTGGTGAACGTTCACACTTAATTTCACTTAATTGAGACGATCAGTGGACTAAGAATGTCTGGTTTCTGATCAAAACAAACAATCAATCATCTCAATATAGTTACAAGATGACAGTTTAAACAGCCGCCTCATCCATTACATTTTGTGTGTACATTTTATTGATTATGAATCCATCATCGGTTCCTCTTATGGATCACATTTATTGATTCCTGATAAATTGTGGGAAGGAAAAAGATTTGCATCAACTTACTTTTATTTGTTGATCTCTGACAGAACAAACACCCCACGTTGTGAATAACCTGAGACAAAATTTTAAATATTGTAATAAACATGATGTTAGGGGGTCGGATGTGTTAGCTAGTTAGGATTTTAATGCGCATCGAGATAAAAAAAAGTCTCACAATAATGGATCGTGGTGAATTTTCATTATCGGTACGATCGTAAATATCGTGAAAAGTTAATTGAAAAGCCGTCTAGCTGTGAAAAACTGAGCCTGATTTTTAAAAAGCATACAAAAATGTATTAATCCTTTATTTATGCAGGGAGACCTTTTGATTTATGATCATCTTATTATTTCATTGTTCACTAAAAAGGATGTTCACAAAAAACTTATCTGACACAATACAAATATTTGTTTAATAAGTAATACCAGTATGTTTTAGTGCCTTTTAAGAGTTTTAAGCCCATTTTGATGATTATTGGGGTAAAGAATCTCAATTATTTTGACCAAGATAATTTAAATGTTCATATCATCCCCATGCCTCTTGAGGGGATTCAGTAATCCCCCATAAAGGATCAGAAATGAGTCATTCCTGCACTATAAGGGCATGCTGTGTTGAAACTGTTGAAGCATATCACTCTGTTTCCCCCCTTGAATGAAATTGACATTTTGCAAATGTTACAACACATGCTGTTATCATCTAGTCTTGTGAAACGCAGCCAGACCTTTGAGTGTTTTTTAATCTCCCAAACAAACTGAAACATTTTACAGTGTACGTACGGCGTTGCATTGATAAGAGGAATCAACTGACTCAGCAGCAAACGGCTTCAAGGAATCCGACAGTGAGGAAGCAATTTTCATCCCTAGTGGTATATACGTGTGATATTTACTGTATTTGACAATGTTTTTCTTCCTTCTTTTCTTTTTCATCATCTCCTGACCCCAGAGATTTATCTTGTGACCCATTCAAGGGGCCCCAAATCCCCAGATTTGATTGTATTCAGATTTTCGGGGCCGTTTCTTATCCAACAGCGAACAATACAGTGGAGAGAGAATAGCAGAACAACTTTAATAATAGCAGATGTTGAAATTGTGGCGTTTTTCCATTGTCCATCTATAAAATGTCAGAAAATAGTGAAAAACTCCCATCTCACTTCCCCCAGAGCCCTGGGGTTTCAAACAGCCGCCAAAAGCCCAAAGATAATCATTTTGCAATCATAGAAAACAAGCAAATATGCGACCCGAGAAGTCTTACTTTAAAAGTTGCTATCGATTATCAAATTATCCTGCTTACTTTTCCGTCAACGATTAATCCGCTCTTCAAGTTGAAATCACAGTATATGTTACAGGTTTGAACCTCCTGCCCTCCATATCTGTCTATACTTAATGCACAGCATCAATAAAGGTTTAACATTAAAACAAACAGCAATCAAGACCACACATGGGAACGATGTGAAGCTACATCACCAAAATATCTTTAAGAATGGGGAGAAAACAGCAGATTTTAAGTTAAAGAAAAAGTCACGTTTAATCCAAAAACAGACGAATCATCTTTCTGAATAACAAAACCTGTGTGAGCGTCATGCTCCTCACACAACAGACCCTGTTTGTCACTTGCCTGGTCCTACAGTAGGTCAGGCAGTAACAACGCCCGTGACTCACTCCGGGACTTCCAGCCACTCTCATCAAACCTGGCAATTAACCCCCGAGGCGCGCTGCCTCCCACAGCGACTCCTCAGTCAAGCCCAAAAACAGCTCCGGGATCAGGCTGTCGCTCTCAACTTTAAAATCAATATCCAAAAGGAACGGGCAACGTCCTCGTTCTGAGATCAGGCAAAACCACGCATCCTGAGACGTTCCCCGGAAAAGAAAAACACAAGAGGAAGAATCCAACAATCCTCTTATGAAAATAGACCGAAGCCTCGCGTCCAGAAGACTCTTGAAATCCAGAGGAAATGAAAACGCACAGACAATGCTGGAGCTGCTGTTTGAGCCGAGCATATTTACAGAGCTGTGAGGCTACGAAGGCGGTGACGGTCTCCACAACCACCCACCCACACACACACACACACCCACCCTCTCACTCACACACACACCCACCCACCCTCTCACTCACACACACACACACACACACACACACACACACACACACACACACACACACACACACACACACACACACACACACCCACCCTCTCACTCACACACACACCCTCTCACTCACACACCCACCCACACACACACACACACACACCCACCCTCTCACTCACACACACACCCACCCACCCTCTCACTCACACACACACACCCTCTCACTCACTCACACACCCACCCTCTCACTCACACACCCACCCTCTCACACACACACACACACACCCCGACGTTCCACAGTGGCTCCAGCAAACATACATTGCGTAAACAACAAGCGGAGCTAATTTGGCTCACATGACGGCGGTCGCTGCCCCCCCCACAGACTATCAGTGTTTCTTGCCCAAGACCCAACAATCTCCAGCAGCATTGACACATCGCTGTCGCCAGCATGCAGTCCTCTCACAGCGCTCATTAAAACTCATTAAAGTGCACTCCAACGCTGCTATCAAATAGTGCGCAGAGTTCTTCTCAGCAGCTGGTTTTTCCCCTTAAAATTCCCCTCAAGCGGCTGTTCCCCCCCTACACACACACACACACACACACACACACACACACGCACACACACTGTGTGCCAGTAAACCGAGTGTGATGATATTAAGGTTGAAACAAGTTATTTATCAAGCAGGAATGGCAAAACGTTACGTGTGTGTGTGTGTTATGTTCTGATTCATATCACTGTAAATGTCATATTTTTAGGGTTTTGCACCGTTTGATCACAAAACACAAGCAATTGAAATACATGACTTTAGGCTCCAGGGATAGTTTTGGCTGTTCGTTGACATTTAATACACCATAAATGAATAATAACCAATGAATTGCAGAAATAGTCGTGAGGTTTTCATGTTTCGTACTGAATTTAAAATGACACAAAAGTTGTGCTGTTGTTGAGCTTTCATTTAACGGAAAGTTGTTTGATGTTAAATCCGATGTACTGGTTGGAGGTCAGAGCCAAAAAAAGAAACAGGAAATGTGTCATTGTCCAAATACTTTTGTACTGCGTTGCTCATTTCCCCCCAAAAAATCGCCCTGACATATTTATTATCTTGGAGAACTTTGAGATGTGCTCTGGAGTTTGAAAGGTCACATATTTTACTCTTCATTCTTATGGAGTTTTAACAAAGTTCCCCGAGGTCTTAAGGAATGTTCTCATTTCTGACACGCGGCCGGCCCACATTCATGTTTTCCCGTTATGGGGCCGATAAAATAGATCTGCTGTGGGTGTGAACAGTTTGTAAAGGTCCTCCACATCCTCCACAAAAAAAGGTGACAGATCGTAATTAATCAGAGCTAGAAAAGTCAACTTCAATCATACATTTTACCCTCTCAGCCCCCTGTTGAGTTCTTAATTCGGTCCTTCACTGGTTAAACTGGTTTCATAATTCTCAGGAGCAGAAAACAGTCCACAGGCTTTGGCTCAGAAGGTCACCGTCAATGTCGACTACGTGACTCAGTCTTTATCCCTGAAACAAGCAGACTTTTTTTTTTTTTTTGGAGCAGCATTTGTACTTGATGAAGCTTGCTGACCTGCATCGTCCCGGAGGAACGGGTCCAGATTGGTCACCGGGGGATTAAACTGGTCTGGGAGAGTTAATCTCAGGACATGTGTGCCCCTGTGGTCTGTTTTTTTATTTTTATTATTGATTAGCCGCTGATGGGTCACTGGGCAACCACATGTTGTCCTCTTGCCTTTCCCTAAACCCATCCATGCCCAAGATTTAATGGGGGATTTAGGAGATTAACTACCACTGGGTTTTATTGCATTACTCCTTATTAGGTTCTCCTCTTTTAGACCCATCCAAGAGTTGTTTCCTCTTGGCAACAGCAGGCCTTCATATAACAATTTGCCCTCTGTTTCTTCCTCTTGATTCCTACCGTTTTTAATGCATGCACAATGCAGCCTGTGTGTTTCATGGCCAATTACAACAGCCACTGCAGATCGGCTCACTATATCGAAACGGTGAAGTGCAAACGGCAACCGCTGCCTTCTGATTTCAACATCGGTGACCGAAAACGACTCCCTGCAAACGCAGCACACAACAACCTGCAGCTGTGAGGCGGAAGGAAGGAAAGAAAGAGAGAATGAATGGCAGAAAGAAAGAAAATAAGAATGACAGAAAGAAAGAAAGCATCCTGACCTGATTATTTCCGGTTCAGTGACCTCCCATTTCTGTCTCTCTTTACTGCAGACTTGTTCATTGTGTGATTGTCTTTGCGATGAACAACATTAACATACAATGCTTTCATCAAAAACAGCTAAATGGTTCAAAAGAAAAATGGCCGGTGGGTGTTTCTTGCAAAAGAAGCCAAAACCATCAATAATGTATCAATAAAGCAGGACTCACACTGAGCTCTCCCAGTGGAGAAACTGGATCATATATGTTTTCCACGTTTTAATTGACCCCCCCCCCCCCCCCCTTAAAAGTGCTCTTTTTTGGGAGGCGGGTTTTATTTTCTCTGCCGCTGAGCCATCAGCAGCTCCGCGGAGAAAAATATGTATTTATACCTCTGGAGCAACAAGAAGTGTACAAGCATGATTTATTCATTCAGCGTCGGCAACATAACGTGCGCTCTTTATTCTTTCTGTTCGTTGTGGTGACGAGTTTAATCTGCTGGAGGAATCCTCGAGTGATGCAAAGCCGTAAACCCCGGATTTACAGACCGCCGCGTAAAAAAAAAAAGGAGAAATAATTAAACAGATAGGCTGCGCGCGGTTTAACCCAATTATCTGCTTAATCGTTGCAAATGTAGCCCACGGAGAAACAATACACCGGGAAAAAATATCTCGTTAAATCATCAACATATTCATCTAAAATGAGGCACAAAAATGGAATTAATCATCCTGCTGTCGGATTAATTTGGCCCCCAAAAAAACAACAACGCCATTAATCGGATACAACGTGGTCTGTGTATGAATCGAGCATTTTGTTGCTGGATTAAAGTGAAAGAGGAAACGTGAAGTGCACATGAGGAAGATGAGGCTGAGGGGTGTAGCCGACCAGCGGGCTGCATGGCTGCCACTCCGCTCGTTAGACTTTGCACACTCACAACTGCAGCGGAAAAAAACTCCCACGGAAACGCCAAACGCACACTTCGAATTTAATTGATTGCGCCTCCTGTGTGTCCATCCAAAGAAACCGAACCGGGCGCGTTATCTGCCGTCGTTTTATTTTTTCCTCTTTCAAAGATTTGAAGGCGCAGTTTCCCCCCATCTGAACGCCCGAACCCGCCATGTTGAAAGTGCTTTGGCATTTTTTTTATTTTTTTTTGGCAGTGTCCGGTGTTTTCCGATGGCTTTAACGCACCTAAGGGTGACGAGGGGAAAAAAAACACACACAAATGACTCATCTGTACGCGAATAAGTCACGCCGAACGTCGAGCTGCGAAAACAACTTCGTGTTCGCGTAAAAAAAAAAAAAGAACTCAACCCCCTTCGCGGTCTTTAAACGCAACATTTAATACGCCTTGTTATAACGTTTCGGCCGCGACCCCTGCGGATTATTTAAATTCGCGTTAATTCCCGGAACAGTTAATTTACGAGACAAAACGCGAACGGCGAAGGTTAAAAAAAACACACAACGCAATAAACCGTATTAAGGGCGAGTGCCACGAGACACGGTGAAAGCTGTTAATTACAGCGCGTGAGCGACTCTTTGAACAACTTGGGCTCGTGAGCAAAAAAAAAAACGCTCTCGTTTCTGGAGAAACCGCCTCGCGAGCGCTTCGTGTTTTCTTTTTGGCGAAGGAGGAGAAATAACTCTCCCGTGTTTATTCCGTCGACATGAAGGGAATTGTAAAAGGCAGCGAGCCCGGCGAAGCCTCCCAGAAGCTCCGGAGCAGTCACCTGTCTTACCTGTCCAAGTTTCTGGTCGTTTCTCCTTCTCGAGACCCCTCTGCTGTCTCTCTCTCCCTCTCTCTCTCTCTCCCTCTCTCTCTCTTCTCCTCGTCCGCGTAAGCACAGCAACGCGAGCGACGTCTTTCAGCTGCTGCTGCCCCCGTTTCAATATGGCATCTCCCGTCTGCGCATGCCCGAAAAACATCTACAGATATTTTTTTAAGCCGACTCCTTCGCGGACCTTTTTTTTTTTCAGCTCAGCAAGCAAACCAAAATATTTCTTCAGCCTGTTCAGAAAAAAGAAAAGAAAAGGGGAAGTGAAGTTCAGCCGCCGACGAAACCAAACAGCTTCTCCTTCTCTTATTAAAGCTTATTCTGGTGGCATTTAAATACCAGCCAGTTATTTGATCCGATTACCACTATATGGTTTTATTATTACCAGTGATTGGAAACAATAAAAGTGGTCAAGCTTCCAGAAAATATAGAAGTATACCTGACTAGAGCAGCACAACTTCCCCTCATCTCCAGCTGCTTCCGTGCATAAATAACCCCGAAAAGTCAATAATTCTTCATCTCTCATAACCATTTGCTCTTTTCACCACTTCATTATGCTCTTTTTTTTTTTTTTTTGAGGGCAATCACTTTTCTCCAAACAGCTCTTGAGAAATCCCCTGAGATTTGGTTGTGTGAAGCCGCGTCTTATCAAAGTCAACAGTATCCTCTAGCGGTAGCAGCGCCACTTTAAGAGTCACGCGTTTGGTTCAAAGGTCGCCACATATTTCCATAAACAGACTTATTAACATGCCGACCAGCAGAGAGGCGAGCTGGTCCCGGGGAGAGATACGTGGTCTCGGGGTGGAAAGTCGGTCTTTCCCCACAGAGAGCGGGACCTGCATGCCTCCATCTGTGAGGTTTCTCAGCGAGGCTTGTTCCTCTTTCAGCGTGGAAGTTCACTCTTGACATTTGGGAGACCGCACGCATGACGAAATCAAAAGTCAAATGTAAATCTCACCTCCGCGCGTATTGTTTTATTACGCGGTATTTTTCTGGGAATCCATGAAATGAAACTTACCCTTCTTGCGCCCTCACACCCTGCCAGGTTCAGGAGACTCACATGCAATAATACTGCATGTCTGTGACACATAATCCTATATTCACAAGAAAAACATATATTTAGTTTGGCCTATTTTTGTCTTTTTGGATTGATTTGACCAGAAGTGATACAATATAAGGTTGTGCTATAACATTCATGTGGGTGTTGGAATAGTCTTAAAATACACGCTGTCGCGTATCATGTATTAAGTCCATATTTAAGAGCCAATTAAGAGGCGTGGAGGTCAAAATCGATCTTTGAGATGGAAAACCAGAAACAGCGTTTCGATAATATCACCTAAAATGATGACATATTAAATGAAAGAGATCTCTGCTAATTCTGATTAAAAGGTAATAAATCTGACATGCATGCCCGACACATGAGGGGTCACCATTAAAGCGTCACCATTAAAGCGATTAAAGTGATAAGAGACCCCCCCCCCCCCCCCCAAAATATTTTTCAAGCTTTTGTCATTTTTTCGCTCTTTTAATGTGAAAAACATACTGTAGATATCTTCACCCCAGAGCACCCTTCAAATGAAATAGGATTTTAGGGGACCAGAAGCCAAAAAGGTCACCAAAGTCACCACATAATCCAATATTCTACAATAAAGCGTGGGCTATTATGACTGGGTGGTACAATACCATTATAAATGCGATGCGGATTTTATTTTGAAACCTGCGAAGGGAAGTCCCGTGTTGCGTTTGCGGCGGCGGGTCTGATTCCTAAAGACACAAAGGAATCATGAAGACGCGAGAAGAAGAGGCGCTCGTGCCGGTGCGATGCCGCTGGAGGAACAGATGGTTGGGGCACGCGCCCTGCTCCATTAATCTGCCAGAGAAGAGGCTTTTCCATGCGCGCGCTGGAAAGGATTATGCGGGGGGGGGGGCGCACACACGCACACACACACACACACTCGTGCATGAGCCCGCAGCCTGCACGAGGCAGAGGAACGTTTTTGTTTTGGCAACACTCATAAAAGGTTCTGGTTTCGGGAGCAAATTAAACATCTCCTAAATCCTCAATGAAGTGTTTAGTAAAGCAGAACCAGTGTGAGTTTTTGTAGTCAAATAAAGCAATTATTTATGTTGGGTATTTATTTATGCTCGATTTCTATCCATATATATTGATGGCCCCATAAGCATTGGAGCCACCTAAAGCATCTAAGAGCATCTAAAACGTAGGGGAATTCAGTATCGAGGAAAAATGATTTGTAGTTTATATATGTCAAAACCTTCCGTCTGAGCTGATAGACGTTAACAGTGTGAATAAATGCAGATGCCATGCGTGCTGTCGACAGGTTTATATAGGAACTATCGAGCCTATGAGTGACATTTTGAGCCAAACTCAAAGTTTGGCTGTTTCTATTGAGATAGTAGCTCGAGTGCGCACGTGCCGTATTAATGTCTCATCACACACGAGTTGTGTTTTGTACAAAAATAATCCAATGACAATCTTTGTGGATTCATCCAAATGAAAAATCTCAACTATATTATTCAGACAAATCACAACATTTGTACATAACTATCTTCTCTCTAAATTGGCAAACTAACATTTTATAATTATTAATCCCATAACAACATCCTCTCCACCTCTATAACTGCGGTTGATAGACTCCGAATTTAAACATATAGGCTAAGTTACATCTTCACGTGAGGCCGAGATTTGCCTCGTGCGTGGGCCCCGTCGCGCGCATGGCCAAGTGACACGATCCAAAGTGCTCCGGAGGGCCTCGCGCATATTCTTCTGCTGCCATGAGCCGCACAGAGCTTCATTACAGAGCAACAGGAAGTCGGGTACATTTTACTTCAAAATAAATGCCTGTTAAACAGTCAAAATGGGAACAAAAGAATAGAAATAGTGTGCTTTTGGATCACATTTGAATGTTTTGTATATTATGTAAATTGGTATAAATCCCAAGCAAGACAGCAGCGTAAACACTTTCAGACAAACAATACAAAAGGAAACAGATATACTATTAGGCCTACTAAAATCAGATAGCCAACAATAGCCCAATAAGGGAAAACAGCTAAGAACCATCATTAACCATTTAAGAAAGTCTTGAATTTGACCAAAAGTATCACATTCTTTACATTTCTGTCGCAAACATAAGTGGTGAGAGCAGAATATCTAAATGTATTTCTCATCTCCGGCCCTACATGACTCCATATATGTTTTGTGATCTGTGATTAATAACAGATAACTGCAGTAGGCTTTCAAGGAAACTACTGGGTAACGGCTTTTCCTTCATCACCTAAAAAAAGACGTTATTACAATCTACACATTCAAAACCATGTTCAATAATCATCTTCTACCTGCCCATGAATGTTTTTAACAGGGCCTCCATGTTGCTTAATATCTGTCTACTATTTGATTTCCAATTTTAATTATTTAATAATAACATGACATAAAATTAACCGTGATCAGCACGAAATGACATTTTCTGCAAGATTGCTTCGTCTCTAAAAGATGTAAGTAGTAGGCCTACTGTGTGATATTTGCAGGTTACTAAAAACAACGTGTCGCCTGAAAGATTACAGTCTTTTGTTTTTCTGTCCCAAAGGAAACATGGACGCCTTTTATTTTGAAATCGCGGTTTTCACCGGAAGCTAGAGTTTCGGTTTTCCGCTGGTTGCTTGACAGTTAGGTGTTTCTTGTTGTCATAAACATGGACGTGAGTGAGATAATCGATTCTCTTGTTTGCCTTTGCATCACGGGTTGTTGCACCGGCGTTTGCACACGTTGACGGCGGAACTTTGAATCGGAACCCGGTAAATCTGGCGTTGTTTTCCCCGGAGTGAAGGAAGGTTAAGCCCTCTTTAGCCCACCGAGGGAGGACTTCTTTTGTCTCAAGCGTCCGTGTTGTTTGTGTCGCGTCAACATGGACCTGTACGGATACAGCGGGGTGTTCTTGGTGAAAAGGTTCCTGGACAACGACGTCTTTGAAATCACGAACATGTCCGACATCAACAAGGCGAACCCTCAAGGCTGCGATAACGGAGCTTTGACGGACCGGTTCGGCGTTCTGATCCAGGGACTCCTGGCTGTCATCGCGTTCAGCACGCTGATGTGTGAGTATTCTTGTGTTTTAAAACATCTTCATCACCACAGTCAGTTTGGGTTTATTCATGAGGATGTTCCGCGAGACACAGCTCGTCTTTAAAGGCTCACATTGGTCCACGTGGCGTGTTGTTGACGTTTGTTTTCGCAGACCCTCGTTTAGCTCGCCACCAAATTCCATTAAAAAGCATGCTAATTGAATACAGACTCGCCGTTCGGCAGAAAGTCCGACCTTCTTCGAAGACCTCTTTAATATTTCTTGCCTAATAAGTGTTCTCTATTAATTTCGGCATGAGATAGGTGATGTAAACTTAACATATCGCGAAGGAATGTCAGCTGTTTTGTCAATTGAAAGCCACAAACATCTTCCACGTCCTCAAAATACACAGCTGATGTGAATGATTGCTGATTATCTGTACACCGAATTTGCCCTTAAGACCCCAATGCATCATAAATAATACATTTTAAGGTTTTAACTTATATATCGAACTGTAAGCAAAGATGCATCACACATTGTAGAGTTTTTAATGGAGTCATGGTCTAAAAAAAAAAACCTGCCAATGATATACTGATAAAAATCTCAGCCAAATTCAATATTCAGCCAACAGAACAGACTTCTTCAAGGAATCTGTGATTGATTTAAACAGCCTTGTATTATCATTGTATGGGACGTGACCAACATCAGCCACGTTCCTAGTGGTTTGTTTGCCTGCTTTCACAGTGAAACAAGATAATCCTTTTACAGCGGATGTGCTCTGAACAATGGCTATTGACGACTACATAACTTGTGATTCTGCGGCAGCTGACTTGGAGAATGTTGGGCATCTTCCCACTTCTGCTGCAGCCGATGGGTACGAGTAAAATGGGAACACTTGAGCCATTTAGGAACCTCTTTATATGGTTTGTTTTAATGCAGACGCTCTCAAATCCCACCTCATGTCCAATGGTTTCCTTATGACTTACTGGATTACATTCAAGCTGTAGGTTTGTTTTTTTTCTGATCAGTTTTCCTTGAATATTCAGCATTGACTTTATTTACCCACCAGGTGTTTTTGTCCATCGGTTCATGAAAAATAAAGCAGTTTCTTCACATTTTTTAGCTAACTGGATTATATGTGCTTTATGTTAACTTTTGCCTAAATTCAGAGCCTGTGAAAATGCTTGTATTGTTAATTAACCCTTATGGGTAAATGCATGGATGCTGATATGGCAAAATGCTGCATGTAAATGACATAAATCCAGATCATCATTCATCATTTCACCCGTGTGACGGCGATGTAATTATGAGGGTGCTGTTTTGAAAGGTCACTGCCCGGTGGTGATCTTAGCGATGGGTTCAGAGCAGTTGAAGCCTGCAGCAGTGAAGTGTTGCAGAATTAGGCCAGGCATCGAGGCTGAGTGAGATCAATGAGCTCTAACCTCCACTCAGTTACTTATTAGTAGAGAAATCGATACCCCTCTCCTCTCCCTTTTTTCTCCCCCTCTCCTGTTCTCAGCTTTGCGCAGTGACTCATGTGTCATTCCTGGTCAAAGCACATGAATCTGTTAATATTTACCGCCACATTATTTGTGTGCAGCGGAGCATTTAAGAGCCCTTCGGCTATGATCACAGTGGCAGAAAGCCAAGTCAAAGCCGAGCCGAGCATCCCTCCACTGATCTGTGTTTAGAGTGCTCTTCCTCAAAGCTATTTTTGTGAGTTTCCTTCCATTGACTTGTCATCATTCCTTTGCTTAGATAAACCCCCGACCAAGGCCGCACATCCAGTACAGCAGCCAGAGTTATTCAGTGCAAAGCTGTGTGTTTAAAACAAACATTTGAGGATTTTTGTGAAGAGAAACGTTTGTAAGCCAATCAGAGCAAATTATGAGAAAGTGACGCTGATGTCATTAGAGTCACTGGTTTGTGCGATGCCTGTTTTTCAGAAGACTTAGGAGATAAATTTCACACACTTTAGTTCCACTTAATGCCATTTCTGTGTGTCCAACATTCCCACAGCCTCTAACGCTTTAGAAAATGCAGACCTGTAAGTGATTATTGTTATGATCATATCACGTGCTGCTTATTTTGGGGGATTTAACAGCTCCACTCTTTAGAGCCCAAGGGGACATCTTCATATAACTTGTGTTGTCAGACCTAGACCTAAATATTCACTTTACAATGATCTAAAATGGAGACGAGCGGCAAATCTTTACTTTTTGAGATGAAATCAAATGTTTTTTTATTTATTTATGTATTTAATTTTTATTTAATCAGAATATAACAGGTGTTAAATCTTTTTTACAAAGGGGGTACCGGCCAAGACGGCAGTTTCACCTCATAAAAACACACAACAGACAAATGGAAAACAAAATGCACATAAAAATGTAATTGCCACGGTAATATGTCCAAAATGTAAAAACACTGTGGGTTCTACAGATGACGAACCTCATTTTAATTGGCAGCTATTAATAGTAATTGCCGTCAGTAAAGAACCTAAATAATGATTGATTTAATTAGCAAAATTGATAATAGTTTCAGCCCCAAAACAATCCACTTGAAGTCACTTTAAAAGGCTTACAAAGTTAGAAAAAGTCCAGAAAAGTATGAATAATTACGCTGCGCTCCAAAGGCCTCTGCCATGACGCGTTTACAGATGTCAAACACGTCTGCAGGAAGCCTCGCTCCTGTTTTCACATGCCGAGTCACATTCTCTGACCTTGTTAGATGGTGAGATAGAGGAACAGTGGGAGTCTGTTCACCCTCAGCCCGGTGGGGAGGAACCAAGTGTTGCGTCGGTGTGAAAAAGAAGAAAAAAACCAGAGTTCATGTGAACGTCTGTGTTTCATCTGTCCTGGCTCCCCCTCTGCCCTGCAGCGCTGGGAGGGATGAGGCTCAGACGAGCTGCAGAGGAACCGTATCACCTGTTATTGTTTTGCAGGATAAACACAAGTTTAGTGGGAACATCATTGTTCACTTGAATGACTTTCTTTGGTTTTGTCTTTGGCAGTGAAGAGGTTCCGGGAGCCAGTAGGGATCAGACGGCCGTGGAGGATCTGGTCAGAAACGTTTCCTCTTCTCTTTACTCTCTTCTACACGGTCCTGACTGACATTCTTACATTCAACACACTTGCATAGATGAGCAAAAGGTCTATTAAAGTAAAGAAAATGTTGGCTGAATGAATCCTAATTCCTCCCAGGGAATAAACCTGGACTATAAAAAGCCTCAAATATCTCCTCCAACACTGGCCTGCTGGCTAGTCTGAATATTTCTTGTGATTCCTTGACATTAAGTATTCAATAAGACATTTGTAGACATGCAACACAATAAATCTTTTTTTTTTTTTTAAACCTGATCTTTTCCAGGTTTTTTGACACATCCAAGCAGGCCATCGGTGCCCTTTTCATCCACTTTGCCAACGTCTTCCTGTCCACGCTCACCGAAGAGGACCCATGCTCCCTGTGAGTTACTGATCAGCACACCACACAAAGTCTTGACCCGCCGCGGTCCGACTGTCTCACTCAGAAAGGCGGTTTCCCATTTTGCCCAAGGTATCTGATGAACTTCCTGCTGGACGCCATGCTGGGGATGCTGGTCATCTGGCTGGCTGTGAAGTTGGTGTCCAGACTGGTGGAGTACAAGCAGTGGACGCTGCTCATGTTTGGAGAATATGGTGAGTGGGACGTCGTCGCCTCTCTTTTGTCCACATGAAGTGCCTGATGAGTTGAGTTTGTGGATTTCCAAAGCTGCAGCTCTGGTTTCTGCCACCGGGGGGCGCTGGAGACTCACTGGAGGTAGATGGGGAGGAGAGCCAGCATCTCCAGCTGTAAAACATTCCCAGCGGCTTCAGAGGGGGATTATTCCACTCACTCGCTCTACTGTTGTCTTTTATTTGTTCCTTGTGTGTGTGAAGGAACATTTCATCAAAACAACTTGTGAGGCTGCTTAAGGTCTCCACCTCGCTCATCTTTTCTGATCAGGGTCGGCTTTATATTTGATCTGTGACTTCTTTCTTTCTTCTTTCACACTCTATGTCCACTTCCAGTCTCTGTGTCTGTCTCCTCACCTCTTCCTGTCTTAATGACAGACTTGTCCTCTTGTGTCTGCTGTGCTGAGACACCTGTGTGACAGACAGGTTGAGGTTTACACACAAGATGCATTACAAATTAAATCAAGCATGAAAATACATTCTTGATCCTGGACGTAGTAGTTCAAAGTATGAAAAGTTATTTCTTTGCAAGTTCGTATGCAGTATACTGAATGTGTCACGCAAATAATTTAGCATAGTACCACCAATTTGAGATATAGAAGAGCTAAAAATCTAAATAAATTAAAGTTATAAAAAAAAATCCCCAGGACAGAATAAATAATATAATAATATGCAATAATAATGCATGCTTTTTTCATAAAAAATAAGTTAATACTATAAAATTTGAATAAAATGAAGCACATTGAAATAAGGAATACAATCTTTAAATATAGCTAAAATAATATTTATATAATAATATATTATTATTATATTATATTAATAATCGTTTCACAAATAAAGTGTGAAAATGTGAGAGAAAACTACAAAATTTGCAATTGCGTATTTTTAGTCCTGTTTTAGATTTGGACCAGCACATGAAGACGAGCTGTGAACCCTTACATACTGACGTGTTTTCCTGTGGACGTCCTGTCCTCCAGGCGACCCTCCCCAGGCGGCAGCGTGGCTCGGCCAGTGTGGCGTCTACCTGCTCATCATGGTGCTGGAGAAAGGTGTGATCAGCCTGGTGCTGCTCGTCCCCGGATGGTCCAAAGTAAGGACACTGAGCTCGTGTTGCATTCTGGTCCGCTGGGAAAGATGGCATCCTGTGACATTTTCCTACATTTTTTCTGCCAAAAACACAGGCGGAAGTGGTAGATTATGAGAATACACCCTGCTTCACTTCACCTGAATCAGGTTTTCTTTTTTTATTGTGAGAAACAGAACATTTTTTGTCCAGGCCAACCAGACTCCAAAGCTATCAAGACTAGAGAGGGAAAATAAACAAGTGGAGGATAAAAAACAGTTTGTTCGCATGACATTGGGGTTCATATTTGTTTATTCAGAGTCTTTGTCATAGCAACAGATGCCCTTATACAGAATATAAAGGCGGGTTATGGTTTAATATCTTTTTCATCCATTTCCAGATAAGAGTTTTGTTTTGTAAATCTCTGGAGACCCAACTTTGTTGACACATTGCCTCTGGACTCTTTGATCAACTCTGATTATAAAGTCTGTCTTCCCATTTGGATTTGTTTTGCCAGAGCCATGTGAGGCAAAACAAAGGTTTTTATGAAACCATAACATGTTCTTTTTGAGATTCTAAGTTGAGATTCTAATGCATGATATTTTCAGCTCAGATTGTGTGAATACACAAGTGCACATTTATATAGAACAGCAAAAGAGTTAGTGTTTAATGACGTATCTGTTGTTGTGAAGAACAGATTAGTTCCACACGGAATCATTATCTTGAGAAATAAGGAACTAATAGTTAAAAGCATAAAAAACATGTGAGTTGATGCAAATATGTCAGCATTGTTGATCCCAAATGTTTTCAGATAATTTCTGTACCTAAAATGAGATGAATAGAGTGTTTAACTATGGGTTGAAATCACATTTCGATGGTGGTTTTCAAAAGCTCTTCATTGAAACAGTAGTTGGTTCATCTTCTTCCCACTCGACAGCGTTTTGAAGAAGCCGATGTTAACGTTCACTCTTGGTTTCCAGTTGCAGGAGGTGCTGCTCAGCTACATCGCCAACCCTCAGATGGAGCTGGTGCTGGTCATGCTCATCGTGCCCTTCATCGTGAACGTGAGCTAAACCTTCGCCACCTGGTCGCCACATTGTCTATTATTGTTAAAGGGATGGTCAGGATGTTGTATGAGGCGCTCGTCCATAGTGGGTATCAATCAATCAATATCAGTTTATATGGATGCTATATTTAGCCCTACCTTGCTGTTAGACTGGCCTTTTCTGTTGTCTATTCTCACTCCAAAGCCACCAGACTCCACTGACAAAGGCAGTACTTTTACCTTATAGAGCTTAAAGAAGGTTCTTGATGCACCAAAGTCCCACGATAACGCAATGTAAGCGATCGTTGACCAGCAGCCAGGAGGCTAATGTAGACTTAAACAGATATTGATTTAAATGTTTTTGGCTGCTACCCCCGTCCACAGCAGTACATTGCTAGTATTACTAGCTGGTACTCCTATCGGTTTGTCCAAACCATCTACTGGAGGCAACACACTGACTATGGATCAGCTCAATTAACCCCACTTAAACATTTGAAGGTGTCTTAAGAAGAACGAGTAACCCCTCTCTGGCTCTCCCCGTAGTCCATCATGTTCTGGGTGGTGGACAGCCTGATGATGAGGAAGTACAAGACGATGAAGAGCCTGGATGACTCCTGCGACAGCTCGGTGAAGAAGGCCGACTCGTCGCCATGGGCGACCGGCGAAGAGTCACGGGTGAGAGCCACTGACGCGTTAACGAGTAGCGAGCAAAGTGAACTCTGGTTAACGGCCGCTCAGCGTTTCTAGTCCCTGACGTAGTGAAGCCACCTGCTTCCTCTTAGAGATCATCTCCGTTCAGCTTGTTCAACTCTAATTGGGCATTGGTACAAACGGGATCAGATCCAAACTTCACTTACTTCTCTTTCCACGTTTGATTGTGTAAATTCCAGTTAGCATTAGCAGTTTATGAATGTTAATAAAACAGTCATAAGCCAAACGCTTGCTTACCAGAGCTCTGAGAGGAATCAGACGGATCCCATCTGCTCTGGAAGTGACTCACTGGCCTTTTAAAGGGATTACTTTTGATGTTATGAAGCAGTTTGCTGAAGCCAAACAGGAATGTGACTTTAAGATGTTAAGACTTTAATGTGTGTGAAAACGGGTGTTGATGGTGGATGCACCCACACGGTCACGCTGGGTGTCAACCGCACCTGTTGTTTTGGGGGGATGAGCACAGTGCAGACACACACACACACACACACACACACACACACACACACACACACACACACACACACACACACACACACACACACACACACACACACACACACACACACACACACACACACACACACACACACACACACGATCTAATGAGGAACAAACCCAGTCCAAGAAATACTGAGTCAGACCGTTCTCTCTGTCCTTCCTCGTTTCTGTTTGGATTCTGATTTTTCTTTCCACGTTTTAATCCACCGTGAGATCCGTTTTTGGATAAAAGTAGAGCATGTGCTATTTTGCTTTTGATGAGGTTTTGCAAATTCACACAACTCCCAAACGTGTTCTCTCGCTCTCCCCTTGTGGTCATCACTCATGCAGAGAATTTTCTCAGTTTTGTTTATGTAGCATTAACATCTTGACTTAAACAAACCTTAATGTTGTAACACTTTGTTTATAATAATCGAAGCATATTGTATTTCTAAATTGTTTTTTTAAATAAACTAGACAAATTTTAAAAAGTTTCTCGGATTTAAAGTAGAACTACAATAATTACATTATGGGTGTAATTGTTGGGGGTTCCACATACGTTTGGCCATGTAGTGGAGGTGCTTTTATTTTGTAATTTAGTGAATCAAAGAATATGTTCGCAGCCTTATTTGCTGGAATGTACAGACATGTACAGAGACAAGAAACACAGAGAGAGACATGGAGACAGAAGTCTGGCAAGAAGAAATCAAAGTGATCAGTCGAGAGCTGGTTTATCCAAGAAACTCAAAGTCCTGTCCTTGTTGTGTTCGGGGAATCCCTTTTTAATAGCCGCCATTTCTTTCTTCAGTTGAGATTTAACTGACAGACTTCAGGGCAAATGACTGCTGGGGTACTTGACCCCGGTGTTCAGTGTTTACCCCGCCCCTCCCCTTTGCTTTCCCCTGATCGTCTGCCAGGCATCCATAAATCAAGCCCTCTTGCCGGGAATAAAAGTGCCATTTAGGAGTGGTTTCCACGCGCTGATGTTGTGGAGAGTGGAGCGAAGCGGAGGAGGATGACAGATAGAGGGGCATTGACTTGGACGAGGTCTTGGTGGGGGTGCTGGTCGAGGCCGTCGTCACAATGCCTCCGTTGTGGCTGCTGTTGCTGACTCTGACATCAAGGTTACAGTGGAGATTTGCTAGTGACAAAAAGACACTGGGAGGCAGTAAAGTGCTCCCTGTCTTTACACCACTGGTCTTTATATCACATTCCCCACATGTCAAACCCACGCAACATTACATAAAGCATAAATACGGTGGTTTATAAGGCCTAAATGCTGCTCCTTTGGGACGTGAATCCCTGCTGCTGCAGGAGAACAGAGGGGTAAAGCGAGTAAACAGGATATTTTCCACTTTAGGCTGGGAATTCAGAGCTGAGATATTTCCCACATTTTTGCAGAGGATGCACAATCCAAACATTAAAACGGCCGATAACCTCTCGACCTTGTCTTCTGTCTTCTCTCAGGTCCTGCTGACCGTCGACACGGACACAGACGAGGCTTCAGAGGGGGAAGAAGAGCCCGCCACTGTGGGACCGGCCCCTCATGTGCAGTATTCTGGAGGACCGCTCAGACCCAGCTGGGTGGTGGTGTAAACCCAGGTGATGCTACCTCCTACTCGTCCATCCGCTGTCCACACACACACACACACACACACACACACACACACACACACACACACACACACACACACACACACACACACACACACACACACACACACACACACACACACACACACACACACACACACACACACAAGACACACACACACACACACACTCTCTCAAGATCCTGAGCACAAGCAAACCTGTCAACTTCTTGCAAACAAAGGCACAACTAAAGGTCACGTGACCCGTGAATGTGAACACTACAGCCTTAGCAGCCTCTTTATCTTCCTCAGCGTATGCATGTGATGAAGATGCATGTACATCAAATAGCATTTTGGTAATCAGAAGCTCTCACCTCGCTGCCTTCGCTCGCTGCGAGAGAACGTCAGAGAAGCCACAACTGAATGTGCGCTGAGGGAGGTTATTAAGGAGGGCAGAACCCACGGGGCAAAATGCACGGGTGGTAATGACAAAGACTGAAATCAATCTGTCTTCTCTGCACACTGGGGACTTCTGGAAATCATGCTGCTCTAAAGAGAGTCGTTTATGGTGTATCATATTCCAAAGAGCAGCAAGTGAATAAAGCATATACAAGTATATAGGTGCTCTGTCAAATATAATCACTTGAAATCCACCTTTTTATTTAAGGTGTAATTATAGTCATTCCGGCGATTTCTCCCTCTGGCTGCTTATTTCAACCTTGAAAGACGGTTAATGGTCTGATTTTTTTAAAGCCGTGCATATATGCTGCAGTCACGACGGAGCAAACGTGTTGAAAGCGGTTACAATCGTTACATGGAAAGGTTCACATATATGTGGGCAGGAAATTGGTTCATGTCAAGGTGTAAAGGACCAGATCACACTTCTGCAACGATTTTAATATTTGGTATATACGATGGAGTCACTGAGCAGATTTTCAGAATAATGTCAGAATATTTTGAGTAAAATGTGTAAATGTCGAGGAAAAGTTACCAATTTTAAGAGAAAAAGCTATAAAGACTAAAGTCTTAATGTCATGAGGTAAATATCATATTTAAGGGGAAAATCAGTCTGAATATCTCTCATGTCTGTACGGAAAACATGAAGCTACAGCCAGCAGCTGATTAGCTTAGCATAATGACTGGAGACAGGGAAATAACATACCCACTAGCACCTTTTAAAGCTCACTAATTAACATTTGATATATTTTGTGTTTTATCCGCACAAAAAAGGGTAAAAAAGGCACGTTGGGGTTTCACAAGGATTTACACGGGACTATTTCTCAGCGGGGAGCAGTGACTTACTGAACTTCCTACCTTTTGTTCAGAGCGAGGCTAGCAGGTTCCCCCTTTTCCAGTCTTTGTGCTAAGCTATGCTAACCATCTCCTGGCTGTCGCTTCATATGAATGGACGGATATCAGAGTGATATTGATTACTATTCCTTTTTTTTTTTAAATGATCACATCTTCGCTCATAACATTAAATGTTTTCTTTTCTCAAAATACTGCTGTTATCAAAATCTCCCATTTTTGTAAAAATGGCCCTAATACTCATAGTAATGCTCTGTGGCAGATCATATAGTAGCTGTGTATTCAACTTTTACAAGTTATGGCACATGTATTTTATTTATTCTTTTTTATTTCATGTATTTCTCTTTATATATTATGGTCCAATCTGTGGTAACGACGTTGGAATAGGATGTTTTTAATGAATATGAATGTCTCCGCCGAAGGGCTACAGTTTGACGAATTTCGTCTCTAATGTTTTTATTTTGTATTCCAATGTCTCTTGTGTATTTTTTTTTTAATAAACCCAATCATGAACATGTAGATGAAAAGGCTTCCTACCAAATGTATCTCTTTAATCTGTGCTATGAATAAAGATGATTGACACATGAGCTGGTGTTTGGTGTTGAATTCCTGCGGCGGCCGGGGCGAGGCAGCGCGATGACAGACAACCTCAGCGGGGACCTGGCCAGAGCACACCTGTGTGGGCGGGGCCAGCAGCCCTGTGACCTCCAGCTGATGACAGGGAGCACTATGGAGCTGTGTGTGGGGGGTGTATTTGTGTGTTGGGTGTGCATCTAGTCATTGGCGCTGGGGCGTTCGTTAGCGGCGTTGTGTCTCCGTGGTGACCAGGTGTGATCCTCAGCTCGAGGACTGAGTTTGAGACATGTTGTTTTAGAAAACAACCTTCAACATGTGGGTTTGAGTGTTTTATTTACAACGTCAAAATTATTGTAAAAAATAATACATATAATAGACAATTAATTTTCATTAGAAATAGTAGAAAAAAATATATACAAAACGAGCAACTGAAATGTGAAGGTGAGGCGTGTGACCCTTTGGGACCTGCTGGGATGCGGTCTGGCTACAGAGTAAAATGAGTCGTGGCCACATGAATGCTTCAGTTGGGTTCAGTTCAGTCTGGTCTCACACTCTGTTGGTCCCGTGTGGCCAGTCCGCCGTGTCGAACATGTGCGACATCAAATAGTCCTCGTACTGTCCGTCGATCAGCTTGGCCGCGTTGTTCCGGGCGAACCAGCAGTCCACGCTCTGGGTCCCGCTGTAGATCCTCCTGCTCTTCTGGACCACCGCCACCGAGCGGTCCTTCACCTTCAGGACCGAGGAGGGCTTCATGTCTCCTTGTGCAGGAAGCTCTGCCAGCCCCACCTCCTCATACAGGAACTGACCTGAAAGTAGACATGGATCACGCTTATCTCAGTGGCCATCAATGGCAGAGAGTCACTAAGTCTCCATCCCGGCAACTTTCCCCTGATTATAGTCCACTCACCAAAACCCTGGAGTTATCCTTGAATACTTACTTGAACCAAATGCTAATAAACTGAGGAGAAGGATCCTTCCACACCACAGTGAAGTGTTTCTCTGGTGTTCTATGGGCTCAAAGGAGCTATTGATCAAGAATAAGTGTTTAACTACTGCCCAGATTACCCTTTAGATTTGGATGTATTGAAAACAAATGGCTGGATTTCCATTAAAATTCTCTGTGAATATGAATGATCCCCATAAGATAATCAAGTGTGTTTTTAATGACGACCTGACATTTTCTCGAGTTCAACCTTTGCTTTAAAATGACAGATTTACATGAAGCGTCATGCTCCACATGAGACAATGAATACTGTTGTTGCTTCTAGTGGCTGATAGAGGGGTTTAGTTTGCAGCTTTAATGACAGATAGGAATTTCTCCTTGAAACCCTCATTAACACTTACCCAGCAGGCCGTGGCAGTAATGCGACAGCCCCTTGCTGTTACCGATGTAGAAGCCCAGATGGTCCCTCTGGTAGGGGGCTGGGTTCTTGTACTGATGCAGCAGGATCACGAACATGACGTTGCCTCCGACCGTCACCGTCACGTTGGACTTCCCCACAATGGACACCGACAGGACGCCGCTGTCCACCGTGACGGTGGAGTGGCATGGCAGAACCATTCGGTCCCGCCCGTCCAGGATGACCTTCTTGGGCGTCACCTCGATGTAGGCGCGTCGGGGCAGATCCACCACGATGGTGATGGTGCTGAAATAGGTGCGCTGCTGCTTGTGGCTGCCTGGCGGTGCTGGGGCGCCGATCAGCTTCCCGTTCACCGTCACACCTGACGGAGACACGTGACATTAACAACACACCCACGGTGTGAATGATCTGGATGTGAAATGAGGGTTTTTATGATCTGTGTCTCACCAGAGTGCTTGTGGTCAGACACCAGGCGCAGGACGTGTCCAGGTTCACCGTTGATGTTGAAGCACACGGTCAGTTTGCTGAGAGGGAACTCCACCACAAAGTGGGGGTCGCCATCCGCTGAGACGTTCAGAGGTGAGCAGGGGGAGAAAAACAAAGACACTTTACCAAGCGACTTCCGACAGCATCATGTTTATGTTATGTGACGGTGTAGAGCAGTGATTTATAAATCAGATGGAGGAAGGCAGTTTTATGGCTGATTCTGACTAAATTTGACAAAAAAAAAACATAGAAACAAACACAAGAAAATGTTTTTAAATTTGGTATTCATCACCAGAATTGGATAACTGGCACCTTGCCATTATGTAAGGAAGTCAAATTTACATTTAGCTGGTGTCTCTTCCGGCTGGTGAGAACCAGTGAAGATGAATAGAGAGCAGCGGTAATGAGGGGGTCATTAGCCCTCGCTAACCGCCTCTGATGGGCTCCCTCTCTTTACTGTAGCACACAAACATCCACGGCTCCTCTCTCCACTCGGCCACTGTGTGTGTGTGTGTGTGTGTGTGTGTGTGTGTGTGTGTGTGTGTGTGTGTGTGTGTGTGTGTGTGTGTGTGTGTGTGTGTGTGTGTGTGTGTGTGTGTGTGTGTGTGTGTGTGTGTGTGTGTGCGCGTGCGTGCGTGCGTGCGTGCGTGTGTATACTTGGATGTTTGAAGTGTCACGTAGCACTTGTGTCGGTATTTCAATTAGACCCTATGTGTTCTTTCCTCTTGTCAGGTTGCGTTCAGAGACATCACTCAGACTGTCTGACAAACGTCCAAATTACAGGCCGCCCACACCGAGAGAGGGAGAGTCTACTGTACGCTCCCCCCTCTCCTTTCTTTCAAGTCTCCTCGTCGGAGCCTCGTAACCACGACGTATACATGCTTACACTATATAGGTTTGAGATGCTATCAGATGAAACGGGCGACGGGGATCTCCAACTGTTTACAGGAGGCACAGAATGTGGACTCACCTGATGTTTTGGAGACGGTGATGGACTTCTTGACTGGTTGTCTCTCAACTTTACCTGCAAGGAAGAGAATATTTATTCTATACTCATATTTTTACCACAACAAAAACAAAATGTAGCTACAGTATATAGCAGGAAACAGCAAACCATGCTAGCAGTAAAAGGAAACATGCTGTTCACCTACGTTCCACAAAGAACTACACCTTCATTTACATGAACAACAAATGTTAGCAGCTAACCGTGCTAGCAACAAGCTGTTTATGGCCACGTTTTGTGAATGTCCACAATTATTATTATCCAAAATATAGTTCAGTAAACAGCGTCTTCGTTGCTAGCTGTTTGCGTTGTCATTATGTTAGCAAGCACAGCTGTATGCAACAAAACGGCTACACACACGCAATTCTATTTATTTTACTATATTTTAGCAAGAATTTTGTACTGTATGCACTTTGTTGAAGTGGGTTATCGTATGAGAGTGGAATTAGAAGATCTAGTGGACATCGCGATGCTTCTATTTGGCCATGGTTATAGTTGAATCCATTGTTACGGTTGTGAATCCAGGCACAACACATTCTCGCTCCCAACTCACCAAGAACTGACGCTCGGTCAGTAGCCCTCGGTATTGGTTATTAGAACTTTTGGGATAAACCCCTCCGCTTGCACTAATCAGGCTTCCACACACTTTGGTTAGTTGAAAGCCATCACATACAGCAGCTAAAGTGGGCCTCAATGTGTTAATTTCCGATGCTGAGGGGCCCTAACTGAGTATTTGATAAGAGTGAGACTGCAGCTGCCGTCTTTGTATTTGATACATGGAGTACTCGATGGACTATTATTTTGAAGAAGGTGTATAGGTTTCAATCCCACTATCAGTTTTTGTCCTTGTGGACTTTAGACCGTTTAGACACCCTCTACACCCAAACCTAGGAGACGCGACCTCACCAATCATGTTGCTCTGAGATGAAGTCTGGCTTCCCGGCTTCCCGTCGGCTTTCTGTTCCCGTCTGTCCTCTGTGTCGCCTGGCAGCTCATTGGCAGTTGAGACAGCTGACGGGGGGATGGTGGGCGCCGGGGCCATGGTGCCGTCGGCCATGACCTCGGGCTTCTCCACCACCAGGTTGGTGAGCGGGGTGAGGAAGTGGTAGGTCAGAGACAGATTGGTGGCCTGCTGGATGTGGTCTTCCCTCTCCCTGCTGGTTTGGCTGCGGAGCCGTGACCGTAGCCCCTCCTTGACGCTCAGGAAACCCCACACGCGTTCCACGAAGTCCTCCGCTATAGAACCCAAAGCCACTCCTAATCCCTGCGCGACCCCTGACCCCGGAGTCTTAGCTCCTGCCGCCATCGCCGCCTTTGCTGCCCCCACGTGTTTCTTGGTCTCCGTCTGCCGTTGCCGCAGTGGGACGTCCGTCTCCAGGATGAGGCTGCGGTCGTTGTTGCTGGCTGTCACCTGGACGTGGAGGGACTCTGCCGTGCTGTTGGACAGCTTGCCGGCAATGACGATCTCAGAGCCGTTGAAGTAGTTGGTGAAGAGATGCTGCGTGACGTACTGGACGGCGTCCTCGGTGTAGTTGATCCGTATGTCAGACAGCAGAGGAGTTCCGATCTCATCGTAGAACCTGAAGAGGAACGGAGAGACATTGCTTTCTGAAGTGACCTCGGTGATCTGTTCTGGTTTTTCTCTTGGCAGGATGACATTGTTTGATGACATCACTCACATGCCCCCCCAAAATTTTATTGCAAATTTTTTAACAAGAATCGTGGTTATTATATCCTACCTTTTATAGGAATTTACTGTAAATTGACTTGAAACTGAATTTAAGGATTCTATATACTCTTTTCTTTTAGCAGCTCTCATGCTAATTTTTTGCCAACATTGCTAAAGTGCCTAAGTTGTTCACTTTCCCAACTCTGGAAATATGGCCGCCTGGTCTTTGGACCCGTGCTTTAAACATGACGCTCAAAGTTTCCTTCTGCGTCGGACAGAGATGCCGTTTGCTCTTGTTATTATTATTAAGCGTTATTTCACATTGCTTACTTTTTCTTTTTTACATTATGTACACAACATCCAAATCTGACATCTGCCTATCAGATCACCATTCAGTCACACGTTCAATGCCTTTGCTCAAGGGCACATCGGCGTGTTATTACAGGTTTCATCAAATGTCTTAGTTATTCAAACAGAAAACCTTCCGGCTATAAACGTGCTTGTCTAACCTCTCAAAGCAACTTCCACCCACTTCAGACTATGTGCACACATTCATAAAAGAGAGTGTGTGTGTGTGCGAGTGTGTGTGTGTGTACGAGTCCTCTGTCCTGTCCTTGTTATCATGCCGCAGTAAACCTCCTCACCTCTTAACCAGCGTGTTTGTTCAAGCAGGCCGAGGGCTATTACCTGTTAACCCCACATACATACTCAGATGCAGGTTTCACAACACGCACACGCACATTCTTGCTCTACTGAACAAACATCTTGTGTGTCCGAGTGCAGAAGAGAGACGGAGTACGAAACCGGGTTGTGTGTAAAGGAGAGGAGAGAAAGAGGGCGGCCGAGTTGATTAAAGAGGTCTGTTGTCAGCACCGTCACATTTGCGGTCGTCGTTCCCTCGTAGCTTGATGAGAGATGGAGGGACGTGTCGGAGGGGGAGAGAGGAGGGATTAAGGAGAGCTAATTGCTTAATAAGAGGCGGATTATCCACATATGAAGGGGGATTTTGATAATAATTACTCTTAAACTCATAAATTAGGAATTCCTTGTCTTTTTATTTCATGGTGGAAACACCTGATGTAGTTGGTTTTAAATAGCTAAATGCTGGAATGAACAAATACTTTCATTATGTCAACATTTTGGCCAAATCTTTTTTTTTTTTTTTAATGGTTCAAGCCAGTTGCAATAAAAAAAAAAAAAAAGAGAAATAAAAAATCTCACTTTATTACTGTTGCTAGATGGTAATCTTGCACAGTTTTGGACCACGACAGGTGTAATTTGAGTGTAAGACATCTACAGGAGGAGCAATTCCGGGATTGGTCACCACTTTTAGAGATCAAACATGTACAGGATATTCCATCAACATACTGACTGGATTGACGACCACGGAGAGGACGCTCTTACCCTTTGAGCATCGCGCTGGCGTCGGCGTCCTCGTGGATGCGTCTCATCATCCCACAGTTTTCCAGAGCCATGCGCTCCAGCAGCCGGTAGTCCACGTCGTTCCCCATCCCGATGGTGAAGATGCAGAACTTCTCCTGCACGGCGGAGCGAGTGTTCCCCAGGATCGCAGTGGACTGGATCTCCCCGACCGTGGGCCGCCCGTCCGTCAGGAATATGATGAGGGAGACGCTGTTTGGTCTGGCATCCGGGCTCACGAGGTAATCACGGAGCAGAGAGGAGCCGGTCTGGATGGCTCCATCAATATTTGTACCTGTGGTGAGGAGACATCAGGATGTTATTGAGCTTTATGGATTTTATTCCTGTTGGATAGTGTTATTCAATACAGACAACCGTTCTCTAGACCTTTTCCAGACCTGGAACCACTTTCCAGAAAAACAACAACAAAATCAGAATGGAACTGGAACTGTGAAGAAGACCATAATGGTAGAAATGACTCGCCTCCAGTGGGCACCAGCATGTAAATAAACTTTTTGGCGTCTCTGATGTTGAGGGGCGTCACCGGGACGAGATTCGGCTGCCAGACTTTGAGCCGATTGGAGAAGCTGACGAAGTTGAAGTGATCGCCGGGTCGCAGATCCCTCAGAATGGTGAACAGAGCATCTTTAGTCTGAAATGATTTCATCTTCTGTCAATCTCACTTAGAAAACAAGACTAGGGTTTTTGAAACTGACTTTCTTACAACAGATGAATGTAAAAACTCTTTTCACTCATTAGTTGGAAACAAAATCATTTCATCAAACACACAACCCCACCCATGAATCCAGCCCAGGAGTGTGGAGTCAAAAATGTGTTAAAAAGGGAAGAGAGCTTGTTAATCTGAACACGTAATGGTGTGTTTTTGTTGTTTTGTATCTATCCATCAACTTCTTGCATACTAAAGTACCTTATTTTGGAGCTTGGTAGGTGTCGAATGTGTTCTTCATGCCATTTTTATGCATCATTTACAAAACGGAAACTGTGTAATCCTGGCATTGATGCTGACAGAATACATCAGAAACATTTTCTAGAGAAGTTTTCTTTCTTTTCCTCCAAGAAAATTAAGTTTTTAGCTAACGTAAGCTTGATTTTTCTTTCTGAAGAAACATGACGGATTTCCATGGAACTTGTTTGAATCACAGCAGGTTTTGGCCATCTGCTGATGATTGAGCGTTATCCTTTGTAATCATTATTACCTCCCCAAGGAGGTTAATGACTGAAAGAATGAGATGGCCGATACAAGCAAACACGTCTTTGTCTGAGCCTCCTCGGTATGGTGGCTGGGCTCAACCCTAGAGACAGGGTGAGGAGCTCATACATCTGGAGGGAGTTCGGGTGGAGCTAATGCTTCTTCATGTCATCTGATCATCAGGACGCCTCCCTTTAGAAGTTCTCCATCGCCTCCAACTGGTAAGAGCTCCTGAGGTGGACCCAGAGCACGCTGGAGGGATCATATATGTCGTCTGTCCTGGAAACGCCTTGAGCTGGGGAGAGGGAAATCCTCTGCTTCCCCACGACCCAGCATTAGTATCTTTGACCACTTTCTAGTTCCCTTTGAATGTGTCTATGTAAGGAGATAGACGAGCAAAAGTACGTTGACTTCTGGAGCTTCCCAGTGTCCTCATCTCTGCAGCCCTCTGAGCGTAGGTGTGATATATAATTTGGCACTGTCTGTGCCTATGAGCTGTAGCCTATACAGCAGGGGTCAGAACCACACTGAAACCCTCTATTGTGGAGCCACATCAAAACACACTTGTTGTTCTGTTCCTGCAGCCCGCTGGGGGTTGGCGATGGGTGGGGGGGTGGCTCAAAGGGTCGAGGGTGCTGTTGTCTAGAAAGTTCCATTACCCCATAGACACTGACCTTCCTCCCTCACAGCATGGCCTTGTGCTGTATGTTTCCACTTTTCTTTCTGACTGAAAATCTGTTTCTGTACTCATGGCAGCTGTAGAGATCAGCTCGGGGTCCGGCTGAGGGGATTATCACGCTATTGCAGATGGAGGATACTGATATTCCAGTGTGGGAGTGAGGAGGTGGGGTATCAGGTTTCCCATCCGATACAGCCATTGAAATTCTGCTTCAAATCAGGGTAAAATGCTTTGCATGGGAAGCAAAAATGTCCTCTGACACACTCTGGAAAAGTAAGAAGTTCATATCTGGTATTTCTGGCACAAGGTGGCACTTTTAGCTGCATTCGTTAAAACTTTAATGTGAAAATAGGCTAAACTTAGCCTGCATCCAAACTTGTTGTTGCAGCAGATAAACAGGCCCAATCACTGGGTTCTAACCAACTAGTGGGAAGTTCAGGTATTTAACCTCTTGGAGGGAGAGGCATGTAACTCCCAGACCTACCCAGCCCTCAATTGTAATTTGAGTTGTTGGAACTTTGGGGGCCAAGTGGGTCCTGAGCCCACCCAGCCAAACAGTGAACTGTTTACAAGGGTGTAAATTGGTGTAGGAGACCTGTAGATCTACACGCTTGGCACACAGGAGAAGGTTAGGTTCTGGGTTTGTGTCCTATTCTGTCAATTTGGCAAGAGTAAAATCCAAACCTTTCTCCTGTGTAGGAGTGGAAACCCTGTACAGAGGAAGGTCGCAGATACTATTTAAAATGCCCTTAATTAGGAACACATTCCTGCAGCTTTAACTTCACCACTGTATTCTAGATATCTATGATAGTGTGGTGCTGTACCTGTTTGATCTTTGTCCCCACCATGGAGGCGCTGGTGTCGATCACAAACACCACATTCTTGGGAACGACCGGCAGGTCTTTGGGTGCAAAGTAGTGGACGAAATGGCCGTTTAAAACCTGGCAAAGAAAAGAAAGGTTACAGACAGCAACAGGCAGTAGTTTGCGTGCGATTAGCAAAACATAGTTTGGTTCTGGAGACAGACAGAAGAGTTTGGCAGCGGAGAGGCTTCGGTGGCAGCAAACCAGAAAAATGAATCACTAACAGGTGTGTGTGTGTGTGTGTGTGTGTGTGTGTGTGTGTGTGTGTGTGTGTGTGTGTGTGTGTGTGTGTGTGTGTGTGTGTGTGTGTGTGTGTGTGTGTGTGTGTGTGTCCAGTTGGATGGGAAATGTATGTGCACACTATGCAAAGTATGAAAAGGAATGCTCTCGGTCATGAAAAGCTCATATCTCACCTGAATGTCTCCTATCCCCATGTCCCTCTGCACATCGTAGCGGATCACAAAGTCTCCCAGGATGCCGTTGGTGGTGATCTTGGCCTGTTGGACGATGTTGGGACTGAAGGTGATCTTGCAGACATTCTTTTCCTTTTTGATCGCCGTGGTGACGGGGAGCTCGAGCTTGGCTGAAGGACAGAGACAGGAAGTGTGTTGGTGTTTTAACTGGAAAATTGATCTCTGAGCTGGACTGAGATTCTAAACAATAGTTGATGATATTTAGAGTTATTCATCCCATTTTGGGGAATATTTGTTTGCAAATGCATGTTGGTAAAATCTAAGATCTTGAATGATTCCTTTAGAAATGCTAATTTAAAGTTATAATAACACATCAATATACATAAAACAAATGGGATGAAGGGAACAAAAAGCACGCTTAAAAAGAGAAGAAATACATACATATGATTTATGTACAACATAAACAGTAGAGAAAACTAAGAAAAATCAGAATGAAAACAAGTATGTGATCAAATGAACAGGATGTATCTGTGAACCTGGCGTCTTGGCTGCAGACCCGGTTGAGGGCTTGGTGCTCCTGCCGTTGCGGAGCGGCAACACCTGCAGGTCTGTGAGGGGCGAGTGGTCCACGATGGTGACGTCCAGGCTGAGGCGGCTCACCAGCTGCAGCGGCCGGAGGCTGGTCACGTGTTCGTAGCGTCCCAGCCGGCGCTGCAGAAGCTCCTCGTAGGTCAGCAGGAACACGGCCCGGTTCCGACCCGGGATGCTGGCCGCCATCCTGAACACCTCCACCTCCGGCTCGAACCTGGAGGGGGGGGGGGGGGGGGGGGGGGGTGGTGGGAGGAAGAGGCCACTTTAATGCCAGTACAGCCTTCTCCAAAGCTCAGGGTCACCAGATTGGCTGAAATATGGAGGTCAAATAAACTGAGCAGCAGCTGTAAAGAAATAATGTATTATCATTATTGTTATTAAATGTAGAAGAGAGAAGGAGAAAACAACACTGGATCAATTATGACGGAGGAGAGGAAGGTGGAGCAGTCCATGAAAGTGGTGATATCATGACTTCCACTCCAATCCTCTCCTTCCTCCCTCTCTGTCCTTTCACAGCGGAGTCAGTGAATCACCAGATCTCATTTCATGAAATGTCACTTTTCATATGACAGCTGGAAAGGTGATGTCACTCCTTCCACATGTGGGCCCTCGGGTCGCCCGTTTAGACGGCGCTCCTCGCCCTCGGAGCATGAGGAGCGATGAGCTCGTGTCGGACGCACAGAACACACTCCCAGTCTTTGTGGCCGTCTGGCCGGGATGTTATCAATCTCTGTTTGCAAAATAGGAGCATGCGAGGGCTGCTGTGTAATTAGGAAGAGACGCCACACACACACACACACACACACACACACACACACACACACACACACACACACACACACACATCACTCTCAGGTTTCTTTCTTACCTTGCATCACCTGACTCTTTGTTCCTGGCTTTGCCGTTGTCCTGCTTGACCCTCTTTCCCTTCGGCCTGACCTCGCTCTGGTAGACCCGCCCTCCAATGATCCTGGTTCACGGGGTCAAAGGTGGAGGGTTAGAGCGGGGCTCGTATTCAGGACCACCTATTGTCACGCTTCAACCGGGTTTTCTCACACAAAAAAAGACATTTTGGGGGCAAAATACTGTTGTTACCTTTTTATGATTACACATGAATGAACTCCCGTCACTGTGTGTGTGTGTGTGTGTGTGTGTGTGTGTGTGTGTGTGTGTGTGTGTGTGTGTGTGTGTGTGTGTGTGTTTTAACAGCAATACTAAAGTGATGTTTTGGTGTTTTGGTGAAGTGGGAACTTTGCTGCCGATAAAGTTTATTTTATGGCTTAAAAAATAGATTTAGGTAGGCCTATTGTATAATTTTCTTTCCATTTTAATCATGTCTTATAATACGTTGTTTGATTATATTCATTGAAATGAGTCTGAGCATCTTAACAGGAACCTGTTAGTAGGCTAATTGCAGAGCGATGTTCCCAACCTGGGGGCCGGGCCCCTCATGAGAGGCCCGAGGTAAAACTGAGGGGCCACAAGATGATTTAAGTGCCTCGCCTCTAACTGAGACACCTGTGATACAGGGTCCTTAAAAGATTGTTTAATTTCAGAGAAACGTGTTGGGAACTTCTCGTTCAATCCTCCTTTGAGTTTGTGAGTTTTATTTTCTAACATCTGTTGGAGTTTTCATGTTCCTCGGTGACTTCTATAAAACATCTCGTTCTACCCGCTGATTTCTGTTGTTGTTTCGTGTTTTATGATCCTAAAAGAAGCCAAGTTCCCTCAGGCAACAACTTGCGTAAAATCCCAAATGGATCCTTATCACGGTTATTGTGATTTTTCCACCATCAGAGCGTTTGTGTCGCAGGTCGGCTCTTACATGGTGAAGTTGGAGACGTAGGCACCGGCGGGGATCTGGAAGTGGAAGACGCCCTCGGCGGCGGCGGAGTGCCGGTTGAGCATCGCGCAGTGCACCGCGGTGAAGGCGTAGCGGGAGATGATGGTGGTCTTGATGGAGAGTTCCTGGATGTGGGGTTTGGTCTCCTGCGGGGGTAACGTTGAGACACACTTACTGCAGAATAACCGCACCTACATATGAGCTGAGAACTTGGAAACGCGGCCCCGCCATGCGTACTGGATATGTAATATTGATTAGCCAAGATTGGTCATGCCCTGGATTTTCCCATAGTTACAATCACCAAAACAGAGGCCGAGGAATCTGTTCCCATGAGCTCAGATCCAGTGGATTACTGATGATCTGGCACATCTGCGCGCTTTGGCGGATCTCCTGCGCGTCACGCCCAAAGCGCACACGTTCAGGGTGACAAACGCTTGTAAATAACAGAAAGTAGGTCATGACTTCTTGGTCGCTTTTTAAAAATATGATGCTCTGTTGGACCAAATGTTTTCTTAATGGTGAGGTCAGCTGACCGTGAAGTCCCAGAGGATTGGCAGATTCATGTGCCTAAAACGCCAGGCTAAGACGGTGAAACGAACCATTTAAATGTGTTTTTTCCTTTCCTTTACTGGTGATATCATATTAAGTTTGACGCAATTTACGCAACTTTACATTTAACCTCTAAATATAGCCTAAGGATCAAAATATGAATACTAACAATCTTCATAGGTTTGACCTTACCTTGGTGAGTAACGTTTTGACCTGCCGTGGGACCCTGCGTGGCGCCTGTGAACAAGACAGAGGAGTCAGATGTAGATCCAAACAGCAGAATGTGCAAACTCCTCTTTTAATCTTCTTACAATGTCTAAGTCAAAGTCTGCGAGGTCAGCGTCATCTCCAAACTGGGATTCCTCCAGTTGCCCCAGTACAGTCGGGTTGGCGCACATCAGCACGGTCAGCAGCAGCAGCATCTTGCAGTCACTTCTCGGGTACAACTCAAAAAGATGAATGGGACATTATTCCCAGCGCGCAGAGTCTCCGAGTCTCCGTCCGCAGCAGAGTGACCGGACGCAGCGCGACGCGCAGCGAGGAGAACGACCCGCCCCCCACCGGAGGAGAGGGATGCGCTGTTCGCAGCCGCGCCGCTGGATGAGTGGCAGCTGCTGCCGCTGCCGCCTTCAGGGGGGGTCGGAGTATTAGCAATTATGAGTTAAACTCAGGAAAAAGTCCCCAAAATGTCCAATGTATCTGAAGCCAGCGAAGTATTACATGCTACCAAATTATTATTACCCATGTATTCATGGAAGAGGATTTTAGTGTGCTTGGTTGAGGTGGAGCTCAGTTTGGACTGCAAATTATTAAAATAAAAATAGAGGAAAAGCAGCAATTCTTCACATTTGTGAAAATGGAACAATTAAATGCTTTTCATGAAAAATTATAATAATATTTCATAAACTCTGCATGCCTTTTGTATTAAAGAAATCTTACGTTTTAAAGTAACTTAAGTTTCTAAATGTAGTGGAGTTGAAGTATAAAGTGAAGTAAACCAATTTTTTTCTACCATCACTTGTTTGTTTTTCTCAACATTTAGTCAGATTTGACACAAAGAGCACGTTTGAAAGGAGCGTGTCCTACTAGTAATCACCACTAGGTGGCTGACATGAACCTGTGATTACATTAGTCTGTAGTTAATTCAAAATGACCCCCATGTTTGACATTCAGCTGGTGACTTTGTCCTTTCTGAATCTTCAGCTTTAATAGGTTCTTAAAATATTGTTTTATTTGTATTTGACATATGAAGAATTATGCTCAGTTCTTCTTCACAGTTCTTTTTCACAAGGAGCACTTGAAGGCAGCATGCCATTACGATTAACCGACCTTTAGCTGCCTCAAATCTCACCTTGGTTCCATGATAAATAATATCAAAGAAATTCACCTGTAATAACAATTTAAACTGCATATGGCATAGCCCTCTGAACAAAGGAAATATGTTTCAAAGACTTTGAAATGTTTATGTATTTTATTTAATTCGAAGATTAAAATATTCAGTAGCTATAAATGTTCAGTGTTGGAGAGTTTTAATCCTTCATTCCTTCTTCTTTCATCTCATTTTTTATTAAACTTCTTTATTCACACTTTTTTTAGTTACAGTGTAAAATAGAATCCTCCATAATTTCACAATGAATTTATCCTATAAAATCAAGTATTTAGTGAAAATCAAATGAACAATAACTCCTGCACTTGTCTTTTAGCGTTATAACATGAAGAAGGAGACGTACAGCCTTCAGCAGTTGGGGGTACTTTGGTGCCACCTTGTGGGCAAAATGCAACATTACAGATTTCTCATGTAAACTGAGGAAAAAGTTCATCCCTGTGCCTTTGTATTGGTTAAAAGCTGCCACCTTCATATCAGAAACAGACCAGAATGATATTTAGCCGAGTGTGAGCCACGATGGTATTGCGACCTTAAAACAATCTGTCTGATGTGAAATCTCTGGAAATGAGTCAGATCCCTCCTATTTACCCTGCCCACACTGCAGGTCAAGTTTCAAAGTTTCCTTCTCCTCTCTGGCCGACGTGAAACACAACAAATATTGACTGGGGCTGGGGGTCCACCAGTCCAGTGGATTTCAACCTTCGGTTTTCAGCTGAGCTGTGTCTCCTGGAGCCTCTCCGTGTCTCCCAGCGCTGCCTTTCTGATATATGGGTACGTGTGTTTGAGCCCACAGGCCTGGAAACAATGAGGCGTCTGCTGCTGCTGCTTCTGGGGCTGCTGCTCCTCCAACACGGCCGCTGCTTCGAGTTCGTGATCGACGGAGAATGGAAGGATGAGACGGTGAGTTGGATGGCGTTCACAGGGCCGGGGAGGAAACATCGATGTCAATCTGAAATCAAAGTACCGCCTTCGAGTCATGAAATTCATATTCTGATGTATAAGAATATATTTAGCTTCTATTGGTGGTTGTTTGGCTTAATGACCGACAAGAAGACATCCTTCCTGCTTGTTACATCAATGGTTTTTATGATTCTCACATACATTTAAATAGTTTTTTGCATATGTAATACTTGTTGTAAGGTGGGAGCAATTTTTTGTCTATACATACATTTTTAAAAAATGAAGTCTAAAACTTTGCCCTGACCTTTGACCTTCAAATCTTGCCTTTATTTAACAGACTTCTTGCCATGATTGAATACTCTCTTAAGTTTGTCTGCTTTCTGAATTCTTGTTCTTATTAATCCTTCCAGGTGTATACTGCTTGATGTACTTTCATCATTATTACGACAGACTTACTGAGTTGTTACAGAAGAAATACATAATAATATTTAACCCATAATCTGATTTTCATCCTAATTTTCTTTCTGCCACCAGTCAGATATACGGGACCATCGGGAGAGACACAAGGTGAGACCTCCTTCCAAACAGCCTCGTCTTATTAACATACACTGATTTACTGGTCACACAAACAGACAAGGCGTCATCAAACGAAACGACTCTGATCCTGATTGTGATCCCGTATCATCTTCTTCATAACAGCGGTTTTTGATTAATAATCTCCTCTCAGATGCAGATGATGAAGCTGATGTGTTTGTGTGTTTCAGAGAGCGATATTGACCAGCGAGGAGCAGGAAGACTTTGAGGTATGACTCCCCGTTTGTTGTTCGAGCCCCTCCACTGTGACAGAGTTGAAGCTTATCTCATAGTCAATAATGCTGCTGTTTGAAGAGATTCCCATGACTGACGGGTTATTGACTTTGATCTGCCCCGATCCTGCTCTGGTCCCCTCTTTTTGTCTTCCTCTTCAAATCAGTCGGTCAGTCATGTCATTACTCAGTGTGTGATGTATAACATTTATTTTCTAAATGTCAGAATTTCAGTGAAGTCTTGATCCAAGTTGGATGCAGAATAAAAATGACTTTATGTTGCGATAAAGTTTTCTAAATTTAAATAAACGGAGGAATAACCCTTTAAGATCTTAGTTGTTTGTGGCACACAGTAGGGAATAAGTGAGAGAAATGCATCTCTTAAAGGCAGAGTGGGTCATGAGGAAAAACCACAGAGACTTTGACTTTGAACGCATCGCCCCCTGGTTCAGACCTCCGATCAAAGCCACTCCCCCAGAACGCCAAACAAGTGCTCGAGATCAGAGTGCAACCAGGAAGTAAGCACTGACAGACAGGCAGGCCGTCCAATTATTTTATCCAGCCCGACTGTTTTGATTGGACGGGGTTTTTACAGTCCTGCCACGGCATTTTTAAATGTATTTTTTATGTTAGAGCATTTCATTTATTCATTGCTATCGGTATATTACGAGGATTTCCAGTGTCCACATCCAGATCCTCCTCTCTGCTTAACATCTCCCTTATCATCGCCTGCACAGGCCGTCCGTGGAGATGACATCACCGTCAAGAGCTACAAGGTGGAGAGCCGCATCACGTCGCGTTTCTCCCACACCACCGTCAGGAGCTCGGTGGTCAATTCAGGCTCCAAGTCGCAGAGCATCGGCTTCAACGTCCAGATCCCCAAACGAGCTTTCATCACCAACTTCACCATGTGAGCCCAGTTCCACACAGTCCTGACCTGTCAGGGAGAGCCTGTCGAACTCTGACCTTTCACTGTGTCCGTTGCAGGAATGTGAACGGGATAACGTTCGTGGGCTCGGTGAAGGAGAAGACGGTGGCCAGGAACCTGTACGCCCAGGCCAGAGCCAGAGGCAAGGCGGCGGGCATCGTCAGGTACCGGACCAGCCTCCTCCAGGTCCTCTGGTGAGTTCCTCGGCGTCACACACACTGACATGTTTCTGCTCCACAGGGCCAATTCCCAGGAGATGGAGACCTTTAAGACGGAAGTCCACGTTCCTCCCGGCAGCAACATTGAGTTTGAGCTCCACTACCAGGAGATGATGCACCGGAGGCTGGGCTTCTACGAGCACTCGCTGTACCTGCAGCCCGGCAGGCTGGTGCCCCAGTTCCAGGTGAGGATGTCCCGCTAAACAAACGTGTTCCTGCGTCTGTGTGTCGTCTGCAGATCTTCCCTGACCCCGGTCTCTCTCTCTTCAGGTGGACGTGTACATCTTTGAGCCCAAAGGGATTGCCATGGTACAAACGACAAACACCCTCGGAGAGCAGTTCTCAGGCCTGATCAAAGCTACGTCATCCAAAGACAAGGTACGACACAAGGGTCGGACACAACATTCAAAATGATCATATATGTTGTATTTATTCTCAAAGGTAAGGTGTGCAAATATATGCTCTTCTCTGATGTTTTATGAATATTTAAAGAACATACACACAAGACTGAAAACAAAGGCTTGGCAGAGACAATAGTTACGTACCAAATGTGCAGGTAGACATCTGAATGTGTCTGTCTGTCTGTCTGTCTGTCTGTCTGTCTGTCTGTCCTCAGGTTCACATCGTCTTCAAGCCAAACCTCCAGCAGCAGAGGAAGTGTGACAACTGCACTGGTAGCGCTATAGACGGCGTCTTCACCGTCAAGTATGATGTGATCCGGGACAGCAATGCCGGGGAACTACAGGTATCACCACATTCATCCCAGCCTCCTGTTTAAAGCTTCAACCATTCACTAAATACCGCATAAAGCTAGAAACGGAGACGAACCCTGTTTCTTCCAGGTGTCAGACGGCTACTTTGTCCACTTCTTCGCTCCTTCCAACACCTCACCTCTTCCTAAAAACATTGTGTTTGTCATTGACGTCAGTGGATCCATGTGGGGAGTCAAGATGAAGCAAGTAAGTGGTTTGTTTACATGGAGTTTTGTGCACTTTGACCCCTCCAACCATACATTCCTGCGTCCCTGTTCACACAGGTTCTAAAAAGTGAATCCAAACTGAAGTGACTTAAACTTGCATTCTCTCTACTGGCCATCAGGGGGCGACTCCTCTGATTGTAAAAAGTCTGATTGCATGGAAGTCTATGAGAAAATGACCCTACCTCTCTATTTATTTCCCCACTAAACATTGGAAACATGAGTTTATGTCTCAATCTCCAGTTTCAAGTCTTCTTCAATCCAGGCTGATGTTCATTTCATACATTATGGTCCATTTAGAGTCCAACAGACCAGAAAGCAGGGGATGCTTTAGGGGCGGGGCTACATTGTGATTGACATGTCACTACTGCAGCCATGCTAACATCGCTACCATCGCTACCAATGCAGTTAGCTACTAAGATGCCACCATGTGGTCACTCTGCAGAGTGCATTTAATTCCAAACTTCTCCCACAGACAGTGGAGGCCATGTTGGCTATTTTGGACGACCTGACCATCGATGACCACTTCAGCGTCATCGACTTCAACCACAACGTGCGTTGCTGGAGCGAGGAGCTGGTCGCCGGCTCCTCCATTCAGGTCGCAGACGCCAAGAGATACATCCAGAACATTAAACCCAACGGAGGTGTGAGAGAATATTATTCTTTAATCAAGTGGGGCTCTTTTTGATTGCTTTGATAACCTGCTGGACGTTAACATCTGTGTGTTAATGGCTGCATTTTACCGACTCCAGGCACCAACATCAACGAGGCCCTGATGAGAGCGGTCCAGATGCTGGTGAAGGCATCCAATCAGGGGCTCATTGACCCTCGCTCCGTCTCCATGATCATCCTGGTGTCTGACGGAGACCCCACTGTGGGTAAGACTGACCGACTCATTCAGCTGCTGATAAAACGATTTAAGTTAGGAACCGCAGTTAGCAACCGCAGTTAGCAACGATGATATGCTGATTTTCCTTTGCAGGTGAGATCAAGCTGAGCGTCATCCAGAAGAATGTGAAGCGGGTGATGAGGGAGGAGTTTTCTCTCTTCTCGCTGGGCATTGGCTTCGACGTGGACTATGACTTCCTGGAGCGTATTGCCATGGAGAACAGGGGCATGGCTCAGAGGATCTACGCCAACCACGACGCTGCAGAGCAGCTACGGGTACGAAGACATGGCGGAAAACTTTAACTTCGGCCAGAAACATCCTCGTTCCCTACATGAAAGTCGAATAAACTCCAAGTTTGTGGATGTTAGCCAATCAGAATCCAGTATCCAGAACCTGCTCATCAATCTGAATCCTTCCTAAGCCCTTTTCAAAACTATTTCAATTTCAATTATTTAATTCTTCTGGAGTAAAAAGTAAAGATTTTCACTGAATGTAATAATAGTTTTGCCACATATATTATATACTTTCTATGAAGCTAAACTGAGCTATTGTCATTTAACGACTTTAGCTTGCAACAAGATTTTGGATATTATTGTGACAAGCAGGAGATCCAGGTTTAGTTTCCTTGAAGATGAACCTTCTACCGTCCCTCCTCTTCTTCCCCTGCAGGCGTTTTACAGCCAGGTCTCCTCTCCTCTGCTGAGGAGGATCACCGTCCAGTTCCCGGAGGACTCGGTGTCAGACGTCACCCAGAACCGCTTCGATAAGTACTTCAGCGGCTCGGAGCTGGTGGTGGCCGGGAAAGTGCTGCCGTCAGAGAGCAGCACCCTGACCAGCTTCACCAGCGCGTCTGCCGTGAGTAAAACGCACACCGCTCCGTTAACGGGCAGCCAGACGATGAGAGTTGGAGGTGTGGAAGTGGTTTCACCGGTGTCTTCTGTCCCCGTCTGGTCCTGCAGGCCCAAATGGACATCACCCTGCAGACAGAGAGCGACCTCACAGAGCTGGACATGGAGCTGGCCAAGCAGCAGCACTCGTTCACGGGCTTCGCCAGACAAATGTGGGCTTACATCACCGTCAAGCAGCTGATCTCTGAAAGGTGAGAGGACATACAGACAACAGACAGAAAACGTGACATCATGGTAAGGTCACAAATTCACAAACAGGGTACAGTGAGGAAAACAAGACTCTTAATAGTCAATGAATGCAAACAAACCCCTCAAATCACCCCAAACTGCGTTCTGCAGGTCTCTGGCTCCCACGGCGGCCAAGAAGAGGAAGATCACCCAGCGGATCATGGCGCTGGCCGTGGAGCATCAGTTCGTCACTCCGCTCACCGCTCTGCTGGTGGAGAGCGAGGACGCCACGGAGAGGCTGCTGGCCGACTCCCCAAAGGACCCCAAGCATGGCTGCTGCTCAGGTGCCTGACAGAAGATGCACCTTTTTACTGTTGATTCAAGTCTGAACCTCATTTTTAATTCATCTTGCTTTGGCTTTAAAGGATTTGCAGCAGGATTTGGAAATCGATTACGATCTAAATCTTTGTTGATAGTTTTCTGACACCCAAGTACGCTCCACTAACATTTAGGACGTTGTAAAGGAAAGAAAATAATAAAACACTCATATATGCCGGGGTGGTGAGGTTTAAATCACTATCAGAATATAAATAAGGATATTTTAAAGATAATGATGTATAACACAACAAAATCACATACAAATAAACTAATCAACATTGTTAACAGAATCAGCAATGCTGATGAAACTATGTCATGTGTGCGTATGCAGGAACAGGAATAGGAGGAGGCTCGGCGTCCTCGGGGCTGGCTCCGGTCCGTGTGGTCTACCAGCCTCCGCCCTGGGTCCAGATGACCACTATGGCCCCCCCGAGCCAGGCTGTGAAGGGCCCAGAGGAGATGACCCTACCTCAACAGGTCAACTTAGGTAACACACACACACACACACACACACACTCCTCCAGCTGCTGTAGTAAATGTGACCAGTAGTCGGTGTGTGACGAGCTCAGTGTTTCTCATGCAGTGGATAACGACCCTCACTTCATCGTCCACCTGCCCGGAAGCAACATGGACGTCTGCTTCAACATCGACTCCACCCCCGGCCACATCCTCAACCTGGTGTCCGACAGTGGATCAGGTACTTCCTTTTGTCCTTAATGCTACATGTGCTGCATATTGTAGCATTTTAACAGCAGGGATATAATTTTTCTCCCCCAAACCTAAGTCTAAACCCAACAATGAATGTCTACTTTTCATATTTTGACACATTTGCCAGTTGAACCTCAGCCCTGGACTGTCTTGCGTTGATGCTCCTGTCTCACCCTCCTGTCTAACCCTCCTGTCCAACTCTCCTGTCCAACCCTCCTGTCCAACCCTCCTGTCTCACCCTCCTGTCCTACAGGTGTGGTGGTGAACGGCCGGTTGATCAGCTCCAAGCAGGGGCACAATAGCAAACAGAGCACCTACTTCGGCAGTATCGCTGTCTACTACCAGCCTGATGGAGTCAGCGTGACCGTCGGCACCGATGGCATCGCCGTGACTGACGGCAGGAGCAACTACTCCTTCACCTGGGCCGCCACGGCTGAGATCACGCAGGACGGGTAACGGCCACGCCCTTCAATCACAGCGTCCATGTCACCGCGTTGACGTCCAGGTCGTTTCTATCTCACCTTTCTGTGTTTCAGTGTGAGGATTTCCATTGTGAAGAACTCCCACGTCTCCATCATCATAAATAATAACATCCAGGTGATGGTGTTACTGCACCGCGTGTGGAAGAAACACCCGGTCAACGTTGACTTCCTCGGTGTCTACATTCCTAATGACAACCAGTACTCCCCTCTGGTCCACGGACTCATCGGTACGTCTCCGTTCAAATCATCCTTTAAATTCAAACATCATATCTGTAATTCTTTGCACAATTCAAACAGGATGAAAACATTATCTGTCTCTCTCCGTTACTGAATATATTTTTTCCTAAACAAGGTCCCTTGGTGGTCCATCAGAAGGGGCGGGACTTAGTCTCTCAAGACAATAACATCTGGGAAACGGAATGACAGAACTGTAATCGAACTCGCACTAGAATAAGTCAAATTAGCTAAAATCTCAAGACAAAATGTTTCGAGTCAACATCAATGTAGTTGAATTTTTGGAGCCAGCATCTAGTGGCCATTAGTGGTACTGCATCTTAAGGCACAGATTGTTTTACCTCACAGCCGTGAAGACAGCTACTTAAGTAGTATTCATCTGACAAAATAGTATACATTATTTTACTTGAACATACTGTAAACAGACAAAATAAAGGGAAAGTGTGGATGTTTTGAAGCGGGGTTGTAGGTGCTTATCCGTATCTGTAGTATCACCTACAGTAGATGGAGGTTAACAACCCCCCAGTTTGGAGAAACAGACATGATCCTGTGGACGGGAGCAGCAGCAAAACATATTTGAGACACAAACATCAATATCAGTTTTATTGTATGCTATATTTAGAATATTTCCACCTCTTAACCATCAGAAAGGCCTTTCCGATGGTAGAGCCATCATTTTAGAAAAAAAAAACCCTCTTAGAGCTCAGAAAACTAAACTGTCCACCCAAACTGAATTAACTCTACCAACCAGCGTAGCCTCACACTGATGTAACTGGTAGATGGGAAGCTGAACATGTGCGTGTGACCTCTACAGGTCAGTTCTCCAGAGAGCCTGAGGTGAGTGTGTACGACATGCACGAGGGAGCGGACCCTCTGAAGAAACAGGCCACCATGGAAGTGAAGGGCAACAAGCTGCTCGTCACCAGGTACGTCTTAGCTTGCAGGAAACACATCTGGGGACGAACGCACCTCTGGTGGAAAAACGTAAACGTGTGTGTTGTGTGTATTAGGGGCTGGCAAAAGGACTACAGGCGGGATAAGAGGCACGGCTCAAGCGTCTACTGCTGGTTCATACACAACAGTGGGAAGGGCTTCATCGACGGCCACTTCACAGACTACATCGTCCCGGATCTCAACAGCTTCCTGCAGACGGTCTGAGCACTTTAGAAGAGTGAAACATGAGAATTCAAAAAGGGGAACGCAACCTTTTCCCTGCTAGTGCGTGTGTGCATTTACCTTCCTGATCCATCCATCCATCGTCTACCGCTTATCCTGTATTCAGGGTCGCGGTACGTTCCTGATTTCATTTTAAAATTAAGAACTTTTTTTTTTCCTAATCACTTTCAAAACAACACCAGACGTCACCTTTTGTTGAATTTATTTGGACAAAGTTTACATCTAAGATCAACTTGAATATTAACACAGAATAAAAAACATAACAAATTGAACACGTCGCTCTGAGTTTCTGTGTGTTGTCTCACTGTGGGATTGTGTTTCTATGTACAGCTGAAAGTAACTCTGACACAGTAGAGTCCCTGAGGTTAGAACAGCAAGGTTGCTGGTTCAGGCCAGTTTGGAGAAATCCTCATAGGCCACGTCCACTCTCGCCCCCTTCTGGTGACCCTAAAGAAGAGACAAGACGAGACCTTAATGAAGGCTGCAGCCGCAGCACAAGATGCTGGATACAACAAATACAACATAAAAGTAGACGCAGTCACTGGAAAGAAACAACCCGAATGCAAGTTTTTACAACTGCAGTCTCAAATTTGATAAGATTCTTCACATTGAATGCTTATTTTGATGATGGCACATAAAGATGATTTTATGTTGTGTGTTATAGGCTTGGGCTGATTGGCAAAAATCAACGATTGTTTTTTTCCTACGGCAATATTAAAAGTCTTTGAGCATAAGCGCTATATAAAACCTATGTATTATTATTATTATTGAGAGTCCTCGATTATTCAACTCTTGGGTTATCAAATATTTTGTCCATGTTGTATTTTAATATGTGACGGGGACAGATGTGGGAACAGCCCCTAGAAATACTTACAGAGTCGAGTGTGAGCGTCGCACTGAAGTGCTTTTCGTCTATCCCCTCCAGCAGAGCCTCCGTGTCTCTGTACTGACCGTTCAGGATCAAAACCCGTTTACCTGCAGGAAGAACAAGACGCTGAGGAGGATAGAACAATACAGCTGAGGTTCATGATATGTTTCTGGTGATCAGATGGACGCCGATAAATTCAATCATCTGGGAGAACCAGTTCTAAAAGGTTAAGGAGTTTCCTTTAAGTACAAAACTTGCTTGAACAGTGAACATTTTGATAAATGGCAACTCAAATTTAAACATGCTCCAGATATTACATGACATGGTCCAAACAAATGGTAGAGAAGCTCATTCTGTCAGGTAGGGAATATCTATCAGAATGGACGACTACCTCTATAAATGTTTTGGTGCTTTACCTGGTGCAGGTATGACCGTCTCCACGTGATTCTGGTCCAGTTTCAGTTTGTCTCCAGAGTCGATCATCCTCACCACGGCTCCATATTTGTCCCGCACCTCCTACAAGAGAACGGATGTGTGACTTTCAGCAAGCTCACACACAAACGTGCTCTCAGCTAACGAAGCATTGTTACCGTGACGACGGCCTTCTTTTTGTGGTACTTCTCTCCCAGTCTCTTTGTGGTAACTTTGACCACAATGTTGGGCTGCAGCCAATAATCAGTCTTGACTGTCTGCTTCTTCCTCTTCTTCTCCTCCATCTGAAGGAGAAGCATGGCAGCTGGAATCAATACAGACTGAATGCAAACACTCATAGAAGACGAGACAAAAATCATCTCCTCTACCTCCATGATCTCCTCCAGGGCAGATTTCTTCTTCTTCTTCTCCCCTTTGGTGTCTGAACTGGTGTCTTTCCTCTTGGTTGAGGCTGCTGCTGCTGCTTTGAGGGCGCTAGCACCGAGGCCAGAACTACAGGGGGACAGTTTCAGACAAATTATTAAACTACACTCCCTTGATGATTAGGCAGCACAGTTAGCAACCTGCTCAGACGTCTGTACCTGGATTTGGAAGGACCGGCAACAGATGAAGAGGTGCCCATGTTGAAAGCAACTGCAGAAAAAGATGGGAGTGTGAGTGGAAGGAAATGCATAAAAAGGAAATGTGACAAGAAGTAACAAGAAAAGAACAAACCTTTTTCTTCTTCACTCTCACGTTTCAGCTCTGTGAAAACTGGAGTTTCCTACAGGAACAAAGTAGTATTTTAGTTGTGAAATGTCATGTCTCTGCCGATCTGAGCTGTTATCCGTCCTCTCTGGTACTCGCCTCGATCTCCTTGCCGTCGCGGCCTCGGCGGACCTGCTCCTCGATGAACTTGGCGCTCCTCTCCTCGTCGTCCAGGTCCTGCTTCTTCTTCCTCGCCTGCTCCTCTTGGCGGCGGATGGTCTCCGGGTCGCGGTCGATGTACTGGACGTACCAGCCTTTAGGGGTCTCATCCACCTTGCAAAAACCTAATAGTAAGAGTCAGTAAATTACTACACAGTTGAAATAATCCTTTTCTATGTAGCAGTACCTGGTTCATCAATATTGTGTCTGACGGCTAGAATTAGATACTTATATATATATAGATATCTTTTGTCAAACACATTCACATGATCAACATTGTTCTGTTAATGTCCTTTTATTAACTATCCCCAACATTTTCAGACTTTTCCTGTAAACTGCACTTTATAGCCTTTCAATTTGACTTTTTATTTAATTTGGAAGTTACATTCATTAAAGTGCTGGGATTCAAACCTCTTGATAAATGACAGTTTACCTTCTCTGCCCAGCCACTTGGTGAAGTCAGTGAGCGTCTCCCACTGTGTGGAGTTCATGTGGACGTGCTCTCTGTGGCTGATGTATTCATTGTAGACAATGTTGTTGTGCACTCGCTTGGTCCCTACAGGTGTAAAAAAACAACAACAATTAAGTGGAACAGCTGTTCAAACATCTGGGTAGTCTGTGTGGAGTCAGGACTCACCAAACCGTCTGCTGAGCAGCTCCAGGAAGTCGCTTTTGAACTCACTGGGAGGGAGGGGAACAAGAATCAACACCAGCACCAAGTAGACTCTACTTAGACTCTACTTAGTAGAGGACCGACGTGGTTTATTTCTGTACTACGAAGTTAACTCACTCGGAGAAATAGTCCATGAACTTGTTTGGGTCCTCCGAAGCCAGAAGCAGCTGCCTCTGGTGGGACTCCGACATGCAGTGGCATTTGAAGCCATTCTGGAAAGGCGAATACGTTAACAAAATATCAACAGAAACAACAAATCAACTAAATTAGACGGATTTAACCAAACACCTCACCTCATCTCGACACTGTTTTTGACACATCTGACAATACCATCTCAGCTTCTGGAGACCTTTGGATTTGATCCGGTTGGCTATCGCCTTGGGGGAGAGAAAATCTGCTTTCCCCATTCTGAACAGCGACGATAAACATAAAACACCCGGTACTTATGTATTTATAACGCTTAAAAGTCGGCTCGAAACACGGCGTACGTAGTTCGACTACTAGTAAACAGTTTCCGCATGTTCAGCGTCATAGTCTCGTGCGGAATTTTAAAACACGCGAGAATTGATGGTGCGTTCGGGGACTTATTGTAAATTGTAAGTTTCTTTTCTAAGAAGAACTACAAATGTGTCCTGTCTCACAAGCTATTTTGATATTGACAAACTCGGAATACGAATATGGAAAAGACACTGTCTCAGTGTAGAGAGAGAGAGAGAGAGAGAAAAAAACATTTGAAATAAATTTGATATTTTCATTAAAAAGAAAACTGAAACAGATTCAATGTGTTTATAGTCAATGAAAGGCACTAGTGGAATGTAACTCATTCTCATGTACCTACTAAGTATTAGTATTTTCGCACTATATAGTACAACAGAATTGTAATTGAATATCTGAATAGTTTTACAATCATTCAAAAAAATAGGTTCATTCAAATTGGAGACATTGCGGGTTCGAGCCTGTGTGTGAAGCGCATCTTAACGGTATTTTGTGTAGTTCCTGAATGCATCTTTCATCCATCTTGCCTTCAGTTTGCGCCTGCGCAGTCCTGCGTGTCTGACCTTCATAGCAGTAACCATGTTCGCCAGGACCAGCGCGTTGGTGTTCTCCCCACAATGGTAAAGTAAAACATATATAAGAACTGTGACATCAATATTTAACTCCTGCTTCCTAGTATGTGCTCCATGTGATATGTTATCAGTCTCAGTGTGTCTTGTGTAGTCTGTATGACCTGCAGTTATTGAACGCAAGGACGTGCTAACGTGGAGGCCGCGGCTAATGAATGACAGTGTGCTGCGATGTGAAGGGACAAGTTCAGAGAAGCCAATGCTAGCTTAGTTGAAATGTACTAGCTGAAACGTTCAGAAGAGAGTAAACATTTCCCCCTTTAACGATTGATGATCTCACTGCATTATCCAGCACGGTCACGTCTATATCGTTAGCAAAGGGACTGCCAAAGCTTATGTGTGCAACAACTACTAAGCTAACTGAGACTAGCACACTTGCAGCGCTTGCTAGCAACAATTGACAATTCATTACGTTTTAATCCATATTACTCTAAGTTAACGTGTCAAGAAGCTAATGTTACTGCTAGACATTGTTATATTGTTTGTGTTGCTCATGCTCGCAGCCAAGGCTCATGTCCTATTTCTGTTCACAGTGGGCAGGTCAGGAACATGGCTACCTTGAAGGACAGTAAGTACTTTAGTATATGCTAACATGCAAAGACCATAGCATAACATGTTACAGACTATAAACCCACACTGATAACTTCTGGATTGTGTCTGGTACATTCTGAGGGAAAATGTCACTCAACCCTGCAAGTTCACAATTGTTTACAGGGCTGTTGGCAGTAAGACACAAGCTGCAAAACATGGGTTTTAATCTCTTTTATAATACCATTAAAAAGTGATCTTAACTTAGTTGAAGATGATTATGGAGGCAACTAGAGAACAAATAATAACATTAAACAACTCATCTCATCAAACTTCCCATTAAACAACTTTACAATAAAATATGCTGAATTGAAGTGCTTATCTTAACGATTCAAAAAAGGTTGCTGGCGTTCAACAAGTGTGCTTGTTTGCCAGAAGAAAGGGAAAAAAGGATCCTAAAGCTGCCAGATGGGTTGATGTAGTTTAGTGTGCTTTATATCACAGTTTAATCCGCACTGACAGTGATTATCCTCTCTTCTCTCTAGTCACCATTCGGTTGAAGTCCATCAAGAACATCCAGAAAATCACAAAGTCCATGAAAATGGTGGCTGCTGCCAAGTATGCCCGTGCTGAGAAGCAGCTGAAGCCGGCCAGAGTGTACGGCACTGGTGCTCTGGGTATGTACACCTCCTCTTGAACTTGGTATGAATAGGATTTTTACGCTTCATAGTGTATTTTAAACTTTTTCTTTATCAAGGTCCAGAATGGACAAATCAAGTGAGCTCTAGATGGGGTCAAGTGTTCTCCCACACGGGTGAATTTTCCGTTTGCCTTGATCACTGGTTTCCACTGTTTCCTCTGTGCTCTCCAGCCCTCTACGAGAAGGCCGACATCCAGGCGCCAGAGGACAAGACCTCCAAGCATTTGCTCATTGGTGTGACCTCCGACCGTGGACTCTGTGGTGCCATCCACTCTGGTGTGGCCAAGGCCATCAAGAGTGAGATCGCAGCCCTAACCAGCTCTGGCAAGGAGGTCATGGTGGTCAATGTGGGAGACAAGCTGCGAGCTCTCCTGAACAGGTATGAATGGAAATGTTCATCTTCAGAACTTTGATGATTTAGGTCCAGTGGCAGGCTTTTCTTGGCAATTTTAGCAGTCATTTTATTATGCTGAGGTTTATATTACACTAATTATTTGATTACTGTAATGGCTTTGTTGGCCCTGAAAGCATAAAAGCTGGCAACAGGGAAGATCTTCCATCAATCCTGTACCACTAATACTCTCTGTTCCTGATCAGAACTCATGGAAGTCACATCATTATGAACTGTAAGGAAATCGGCCGCAAGCCCCCCAGCTTTGGTGACGCTTCAATCGTCGCCGCAGAGCTGCTCAACTCTGGATATGAATATGACCAGGGCTCTGTCATCTTCAACAGCTTCAGGTACACTGTTCAGTTTTTACTTTATTTTTCTTTATTTTGATTTGTGTGAAAACATTTCAAGTTTCATAAGGTGAGATTGATCATAAAAATAAATCTCCTCTTTCTCTGATGCAGGTCTGTAATCTCATACAAGACAGCCAAGAAGCCTGTGTTTTCCAATGACACCGTTGCCAACGCAGGTACTGTTGTTTTAAATGGAAAGTTTTGCACAGATCCTCGGGTGTCCTCTGCAGAGAGATTACTGAACATCTGTGTTCCTCCCCCAACAGAGAGCATGGGTGTCTATGATGACATTGATGCCGATGTGCTGAGGAACTACCAGGAGTTTGCTCTGGTCAACATCATCTACCTGGCCCTGAAGGAGTCCTCCACCGCTGAGCAGAGTGCCAGGATGACGGCTATGGACAGCGCCAGCAAGAACGCCTGTAAGAACTCCTGGCTAACGCATTTCACACAGGAGTGTGCGGCTGTTGTTTCTCTGACAACATAATTATCTGAAATGAGGAAAAAATCAGATCTAAAATTAAGTTGTCATCAGGAAGTAAATGGGTGGACTAGTCTTCTAAACCCTTTACATGTCAACCGTAACTCCATTCACACAGTCATTTGCAGAGATTTGCCATACAAAGTGCCAAACTGCTCACCAGGATGTAATCTTAATTCTCATTAACACACAATGGCCTTCAGGAGCAATTTGGAGTTCAGTGTCTTGCCCAAGGACACTTTGAAGCTGGTGGAGCTGGGGGATCACACCGACAGTTTTCAGATGCGTGGACAATCCGCTCTACCTCCTACAACAAGGAGTCGACACAACCTGATTTAAACCATCATGGGAAACTTTACAATTTTCCAAACCTGCAGTATTTGCAAGAAGCCAAGTGGCTTCTTGTGTGAGGTAGTTCTGGTTAACCCTTTGGCCACAGTGCTGCTTTAGACCGTAATAATGCTGAAACCAAGTGCATCATGACACAAGCTTCACACTCGGACTCATGAAACCCGTTTTGATCCTGTATTCACTATTAGTTATGCTAATGGAATCTAATCTCATCCTGATCATCACATTCTTGTTATGATTTAGTTTGAGACGTATGCTAGTGCAGAGTTAGAGCTTCCATGTCATCACTGACTAACGCATTGTTCCCTCCAGCTGAGATGATTGACAAGCTGACCCTCACCTTCAACCGGACCAGACAGGCCGTCATCACCAAGGAGCTCATTGAGATCATCTCTGGTGCTGCTGCTCTGTAAGTCTGCTGTGTTTTCTCTTCTCCTTCCATCCTCCTGCATTCATCTCATTATTACTCTACCACTCCTCTCACTTTTCTGACATTTTAAGACTTTTTAATTCTCTCCTGCAAAATATTTTCAACTAAGTGTGCTCCAATGGATCAACAGTGGATTGTTATCAGCTGATGTTTGTTCTAAATAGTTTGATTGGTCGGTGGTCTTTATGAAGATGACGCATCAATTCTGAATATGAATCTGATCTATAACTCATCATTACGAGCCTGTCTTTGTGTGCACCAGTTCTGAAAAGAGAAGCCAATACAGAAGCACTTTAAACTAGCATTCTCTCTGCTAACAGGCTGCATTTAAGTGAAATCCTAATAAGTGCAGAATGAAAAGACATTCTGTTCCTGTAGAATATGAATGTCAAGGTTATGAATGAGCCCCGCGATTGACTCATCCGATTCTGCTTCCAGTACTCTCCACTATGGTGTTGTTTTTTCATTTCTGAAATCCAGCACATTGTCATGTGACTAATTCTCCGCTCTGCTCCTCCTAACCCTCTGCTGATGTCAGGAACTGAGCCTTGTTTTAACAGAGGAGGTAACGCGTTAGACTGTAATGTAATGGGCTAGTTAGTCAAGTATCCAATGTAGAAGTGTGTAGCACAGATTCTGTGATGTAATGGTCTAGATTCCCTTTAGGTTTAGGGTTTGCACCCGGCCCCAAGCCAAGTTGAAATGCTGTTAATGTTCCTATTCTTACATTTTCCCCTTTCTTTCTTTGCAGATAAATGGGCGAGATCTTCGTTTCCATTACCTACAGCTCTTCAAACTTCAGACACGTGTTGTCGAGAGTCTACGAATATTTGTGCTTCTATTTGTAAAATATATGGAGAAAATAAACCTCTTACACAACCCTCATGCTTTTCATCAGTCCCTGTATCTGTCCATCCTCCCAAATGTTGATGACTGAGAAATATGAATGTTGAAGCTCCACTCTTATGGAATTAATCCTCCAAATATGTTACATGATGAAAAATTAAACAAAAACATTTAAAGGCAGTTTTTTGTTTGTTTTGTTGTTCAGTCGCTGATCTAACGCAGCATTCATCGGTTTGTTTATTGTGTGACTTTTGATTTTAAAGGGTTAGATTAGAGTCTGGCGGCTTTGGAAAAGACATGGAGATGACTGCTTCTGTTCCTCGAAGGAAAAGTTTGTCAGATGGTAAAGTGATGAGAAGTTCTACATTGAGTGTATTTAAACTGATGATAAAACTTGTTTTCTTTAGGTGTCTTAAATTTTTGTACAGCTGCTCCATCCAAAGTACTACATTGCTTTGCTGGTAGTCTTCAACAAACCGGGAGCGCTGACCCCCGTCTACTGTAGGTGATACGCTGACTATGGAGAAGTACCTTACAATCATTGTATCTCACTTTAACTAGTCATTTTTGAGGCTGTACATTCGTTGTCGGGGAAGCTTCGTCTGTCAGATACTGACTGAATTAGGGTTCTTGGCCATGATGATGGGACCAATCCACATTAGTCAGCGTCATTACAAGGCATTAAGGATCAGGCTCATGGATCCAGTCACAGTGGGCCACTGACTTCACACATTCCTGGACCCATGTTGCTGGACCACATGCCTTTTTTATGACGGTTCAACAAACTATACTTATTTAAACTTTAATACTACATACTATACTAAGGATTTTTTTTACTATGGCTTTTTATGACTGTTTTGGACTCATTAGACAGACTTTGCTTGACATACGATACAAATAATTTTTTGCAACAATTTATGAATTTTCTCAGCTGCCTTTTTTTGTGAATTTTTTACATTTATGACTTTTTTCCCCCGAAATAAAATTGACTGTGGCTTTTTTTAACGTGTACAAAAGCGTTCTTCTCCATATGTCAAACTCTTCCTCATAAGACACAGCATAGCTGAAAGTAAACAAACCAAAGTCTTTGTTTTTTAACATGTTTGGTAATTAAAAAAAGGCATTGCATTTGAATTTTTTTTCATTTTTGTAGCATCTTCCTAAAGGGAGAAGCTACATCACACTTACGAATCCTCCTCTGTTACAAGTGTTTGACAGTGAGTTCATCACAACACAAAATAATAATCAAAGCATCCAAACTGTAATAGCAATAGATTTTTTTATTTTGCATATCCAAACACAAGTAGCCAATGTCGCCAGACTTGCAGCAAAGACATATCAGTAACCACATCACTTTTAACAGTCATCGAATATGTTCTTGCAAAATATTCTTTGACGTGATGGTAGAGGGCCGATATAATTCTGTGACACAGCCGCAACAGCAAAAATGAAATAATTTGTACAATTCTGTATAAATGAAGCACGTGGTTGTGAATCAATATATGCATAAAAAAAGCTTTGCAAGTGTTAAGGCACTCAGAAAACAGCCAGTTAACCTTAACTCTTCTGATATTTAGTATTTCAGATTTGAAATCACATCCTCACGGTCTCATCACTTGTGGGCATCCGTCTCTTTAACAAACTCATCTTTAACCCCAAACATTCCATTTTCTCCTTACATGACACTTACTGATTACATTAATTGGTCCGTTCTGTGATTCTGTTGAATGATGAATATATCATGGCATAAATATATTAGATGTAGTGCAATAGCCACTGCAACTGTATGAGTGCTATAATGTTTTCAAGGTAGAGACTATAACAACTGGACAGCCTCATATGCCCAAACCTCGTTGACAGACGTCTAGAAGGCGAACCTGCGGCAGCTGGAGTGGCCGACTTTGTCCAGGTTGGGGTTGCAGGCGAACTAGATCATAGGCGGAGGTCCACACATCAGGATCAGACTGTCGTCGCTGGGAGGTCACCATGTTTTCCTGTACTCCCAGTCTGAAACACGGAGGAGGTCCCAGACAACCCGTTTTTTAAAATATTGTTCTACATGCTACACATACAGTATCTCTGTTGTATACCAGCGGGTTAACTTAGCAGTTGGGTGTGCTTGAAACTTGTTCTTGTGAAATCCTTACTGTACTGATGGCGATATATTGTTGCACTTTCTTCCAACTAATGTACTTATTGTAAGTTGCTTTGGAGAAAAAGTATGACTTATTTTTGAAATACTACATTTTTTTTTAGTATTTCTTCAACATAATTATGTTGATTTTTTCAATAGGACTATTTTTACATTATGACCTTTTATTTATGACTTTTCCCAACACAGTACACTGAGTTTTTCTACACACAATGACTTTCGTTGATGTACTATTTCTGAATTTTCAACATAAAGGAAACTAGAGAAACCAGTTTAGTGCTGCAGTGATAATACCCTTTCCATGGAGATGGTCATTGATGTCAAAGGAAGCCACAGTGAGTAACTCAGCTAACGTAGCTGGTTATCGAGAAAGTCAGTACCAAGCTCCTCAAAGTGACCTCTCAACACCACTGAAATGATGACAGCAGCCTCTTTCCCAGGAACTGATTTATTGCCAAACTGCAAGATCCCAACCATCTTATTACATTTGTTTATTGTATATTATCAGTCATGACTCTTTGTATACACTTACCTATCCTAGCTAGCTCTTTAGTGAATTCTTTTAAAAAAGGTGTCTCATGTTTTATACGTTGTTGGGGATACAAAATATTTGAGTGTGTACTGTGGTTGTATCATTAAAAATCTTAAATCCTGATTTTGTTTGAAATTACTTTATTGTGACTTTTTCCGACATTACTTTGTTTGACATACTATAATATGATTTTTTCGGCATGCTTTTATGACTTTTTGCGACATAGCCTACCGTACACTGACTTTTCCAATCTACTAGTTTAGGAATTTTTTCATCAAGCTGTAATAGGACTTTCTTTGGACGTACTACAAGATTACTTTTTTCACCCAAAAAAGTTGACCATGACTTTTATGACTGTTTTGGACTCACTACAATCAGATTTGGCTTGACAAGCGATATCAGTGATTTTTATGACTTTTTAATACGTTTTTGCAATTTTTCATGAATTTCATGGACTGGCTTTTTTTCGCGATATTTCGACATGCTATAGTATGACTTTTTATTTTCCCCGAAAATATTGACCATGGCTTTTTATGACTGTTTTGGTCCCACGACACTCAGATTTGGCCTGATAAGCGATATGAGCGATTTTTATGACTTTTTAATATGTTTTTGCAATTCTTTATGAATTTCATGAACTGGCTTTTTTTCCACGATATTTCGACATGCTATAGTATGACTTTTTTTCCCCCGAAAATTTTGACCGTGACTTTTATGACTGTTTTGGACTTACTACAATCAGATTTGGCTTGACAAGCAATATCAGCGATTTTTATGACTTTTTAATAAGTTTTTGCAATTTTTCATGAATTTCATCGACGGACTATTTTTGAGAATTTTCGACAGCCTATAGTATGACTTTTTATTTCCCCCGAAAATATTGACCATGGCTTTTTATGACTGTTTTGGACTCACGGCACTCAGATTTGGCCTGATAAGCGATATGAGCGATTTTTATGACTTTTTAATACGTTTTTGCAATTCTTTATGAATTTCATGGACTGGCTTTTTTTCGCTATATTTCGACATGCTATAGTATGACTTTTTATTTTCCCCTAAATATTGACCATGGCTTTTTATGACTGTTTTGGTCCCACGACACTCAGATTTGGCCTGATAAGCGATATGAGCGATTTTTATGACTATTTAATATGTTTTTGCAATTCTTTATGAATTTCATCGACTGAGTATTTTTGAGAATTTTCGACAGCCTATAGTATGACTTTTTATTTTCCCCGAAAATATTGACCATGGCTTGTTTTAGACTCACGACACTCAGATTTGGCCTGATAAGCGATATGAGCGATTTTTATGAATTTTTAATATGTTTTTGCAATTCTTTATGAATGTCATGGACTGGCTTTTTTCGCAATATTTCGACATGCTATAGTATGACATTTTTTCCCCGAAAATTTTGACCATGACTTTTATGACTGTTTTGGACTCACTACAATCAGATTTGGCTTGACTAGCAATATCAGTGATTTTTATGACTTTTTAATAAGTTTTTGCAATTTTTCATGAATTTCATCGACTGAGTATTTTTGAGAATTTTCGACAGCCTATAGTATGACTTTTTATTTCCCCCGAAAATATTGACCATGGCTTTTTATGACTGTTTTGGACTCACGGCACTCAGATTTGGCCTGATAAGCGATATGAGCGATTTTTATGACTTTTTAATACGTTTTTGCAATTCTTTATGAATTTCATGGACTGGCTTTTTTTCGCGATATTTCGACATGCTATAGTATGACTTTTTATTTTCCCCTAAATATTGACCATGGCTTTTTATGACTGTTTTGGTCCCACGACACTCAGATTTGGCCTGATAAGCGATATGAGCGATTTTTATGACTATTTAATATGTTTTTGCAATTCTTTATGAATTTCATCGACTGAGTATTTTTGAGAATTTTCGACAGCCTATAGTATGACTTTTTATTTTCCCCGAAAATATTGACCATGGCTTGTTTTAGACTCACGACACTCAGATTTGGCCTGATAAGCGATATGAGCGATTTTTATGAATTTTTAATATGTTTTTGCAATTCTTTATGAATGTCATGGACTGGCTTTTTTCGCAATATTTCGACATGCTATAGTATGACATTTTTTCCCCGAAAATTTTGACCATGACTTTTATGACTGTTTTGGACTCACTACAATCAGATTTGGCTTGACTAGCAATATCAGTGATTTTTATGACTTTTTAATAAGTTTTTGCAATTTTTCATGAATTTCATCGACTGAGTATTTTTGAGAATTTTCGACAGCCTATAGTATGACTTTTTATTTCCCCCGAAAATATTGACCATGGCTTTTTATGACTGTTTTGGACTCACGGCACTCAGATTTGGCCTGATAAGCGATATGAGCGATTTTTATGACTTTTTAATACGTTTTTGCAATTCTTTATGAATTTCATGGACTGGCTTTTTTCGCAATATTTCGACATGCTATAGTATGACATTTTTTCCCCGAAAATTTTGACCATGACTTTTATGACTGTTTTGGACTCACTACAATCAGATTTGGCTTGACAAGCGATATCAGCGATTTTTATGACTTTTTAATACGTTTTTGCAATTTTTCATGAATTTCATCGACTGGCTTTTTTTCGCGATATTTCGACATGCTATAGTATGACTTTTTATTTCCCCCGAAAATATTGACCATGGCTTTTTATGACTGTTTTGGTCCCACGACACTCAGATTTGGCCTGATAAGCGATATGAGCGATTTTTATGACTATTTAATATGTTTTTGCAATTCTTTATGAATTTCATCGACTGAGTATTTTTGAGAATTTTCGACAGCCTATAGTATGACTTTTTATTTTCCCCGAAAATATTGACCATGGCTTTTTATAACTGTTTTGGACTCACGGCACTCAGATTTGGCCTGATAAGCGATATGAGCGATTTTTATGACTTTTTAATATGTTTTGGCAATTCTTTATGAATGTCATGGACTGGCTTTTTTCGCAATATTTCGACATGCTATAGTATGACTTTTTTCCCCCGAAAATTTTGACCATGGCTTTTTATGACTGTTTTGGACTCACGACACTCAGATTTGGCCTGATAAGCGATATCAGTGATTTTTATGACTTTTTAATACGTTTTTGCAATTCTTTATGAATTTCATGGACTGGCTTTTTTTCGCGATATTTCGACATGCTATAGTATGACTTTTTATTTTCCCCGAAAATATTGACCATGGCTTTTTATGACTGTTTTGGTCCCACGACACTCAGATTTGGCCTGATAAGCGATATGAGCGATTTTTATGACTATTTAATATGTTTTTGCAATTCTTTATGAATTTCATCGACTGAGTATTTTTGAGAATTTTCGACAGCCTATAGTATGACTTTTTATTTTCCCCGAAAATATTGACCATGGCTTTTTATGACTGTTTTGGACTCACGACACTCAGATTTGGCCTGATAAGCGATATCAGCGATTTTTATGACTTTTTAATATGTTTTTGCAATTCTTTATGAATGTCATGGACTGGCTTTTTTCGCAATATTTCGACATGCTATAGTATGACTTTTTTCCCCCGAAAATTTTGACCATGACTTTTATGACTGTTTTGGACTCACTACAATCAGATTTGGCTTGACAAGCGATATCAGTGATTTTTATGACTTTTTAATACGTTTTTGCAATTTTTCATGAATTTCATCGACTGAGTATTTTTGAGAATTTTCGACAGCCTATAGTATGACTTTTTATTTTCCCCGAAAATATTGACCATGGCTTTTTATGACTGTTTTGGTCCCACGACACTCAGATTTGGCCTGATAAGCGATATGAGCGATTTTTATGACTTTTTAATATGTTTTTGCAATTCTTTATGAATGTCATGGACTGGCTTTTTTCGCAATATTTCAACATGCTATAGTATGACTTTTTTCCCCCGAAAATTTTGACCATGGCTTTTTATGACTGTTTTGGACTCACTACAATCAGATTTGGCTTGACAAGCGATATCAGTGATTTTTATGACTTTTTAATACGTTTTTGCAATTTTTCATGAATTTCATCGACGGAGTATTTTTGAGAATTTTCGACAGCCTATAGTATGACTTTTTATTTTCCCCGAAAATATTGACTTAGGCTTTTTATGACTGTTTTGGTCTCACAACACTCAGATTTGGCCTGATAAGCGATATGAGCGATTTTTATCCATCCATCGATTTTCTACCGCTTATCCTGTATTTAGGGTTGCGGGGGGGCTGGAGCCGATCCCAGCTGTCATTGGGCGAAGGCAGGGTACACCCTGGACAGGACGCCAGTCTATTGCAGGGCTGACATGTAGAGACAGACAACCATTCACGCTCACATTCACACCTACGGGCAATTTAGAGTCATCAATTAACCTATCCCCATCTTGCATGTTGTTACAACCCAACAGTACGAACGAGTCTAGGGACAGAAGGGAAGCGACAAAGCAAGTGTACGGTTGGCTAGTCAGCCATTTATTTAAACACAACACGAACAAGAGCACAGTAACTTGGCTACAGTCCGCCACAAACACACGGTGAGCAGTAAGCTCCAAGCAGACAGAACAAAAGCAGGTGTCAGGCCTGCACGGGGTTTTAGACTAGTTAGTGGCCCTCCAAAATAAAAGTACAAAACAAAACAAAACCACTCTTCAACTCGTCTAAATCCCCCCTCCCTTTCTTTACCTATATTACCTGGTTTTCAGAAAAGAATAAATAAATACCTGACTTAACTTACCTACTCTGTATCACCTGCATGAACAAATTACAAACAAAGTGCACACCACAGGAGGTACCACAACACACACAACACAATAGTCATAATAGACTCTACGTTCAGAATTTTATAAAGACAATTTACGTCACAATGGTTCGGACAAGTTGGCGTGTCTGATCAAGGTAAATCACAGATCGCCTCGCACCAACACAAGAGCAGCTCTTTTATGGACCAGCAGCAATGAGGCTCCAGCAAACTCCACTGACGAGCCGATTGTCCACACCTGCAGCAGAAGGATACGGAGGCGGGGCGCAGAGGGAGTTCCCAGACACCTTCCATGACATCACGGGGATCCCTCTCATCAGGAGACAAGCAGCACAGAAGAAAAAACACACGCTATGCCCCACAACAAACTCAGAACGCTGCCAGCCGTAACACATGTCTTTTGGAATGTGGGAGGTGGCCGGAGAACCCGGAGAGAACCATTATATGCTTACATGGGTAAATGGCACGCACTCTAGCCACTCAACCACCTGCACACCAACTGACTTGTTGGGGATATTTCGACATGCTAGAGTATGACTTTTTTTTCTCAAAAATTTTCATTATGGCTTTTTATGACTGTTTTGGATTCACTATATTTAGACCATGCTTGATATATGATATACGTTTTTTATTGAGTTTTCAATCATTTAACACAATATTTCATGTTTTTTTTTCAACTGACCTTTTCATGAATTTTCGACATGTTATACAATTTTTTTTTCTAAAAAAAATATGACTATGGCTTTTCATGACTGTTTTGGCCTCACTACACTCAGACTATGCTTGACATACGACACGAGGCATTTCTTACGTCTTTTTAATCATTTTATACAATATTTCCTGATTTTTTTGACTGACCTTTTCATGAATTTTCGACATGCTATACTATAATTTTTTTTTTTACTATGGCATTTTATGCCTGTTTTGGACTCACTACATTTAGAGTATGCATGATATATGATACGAGGGATTTTCTTGACTTTTTAATTATTTTATACAATATTTCATGGTTTTTTTTGACTGATCTTTTCATGAATTTTCGACTTGCTATAGTATGACTTTATTTTCAAACAAGTTTGACTATGGCTGTTTATGACTGTTTTGGACTCACTACACTCAGACTAAGCTTTACATATGATACGAGGGATTTTTGTGACTTTTTAATAATTTTTAGAATATTTTATGATTTTCTTGCGACTGACTTTTTCGTGAATTTTCGACATAGTATACTATGACTTATTTTTGTATCTAACATGGATCAAAAGAAAGCGCAAAAAAGCACATAAAGCGCCAATATGAAAATCATAGCAGTCGGCTGCTAAGTCAGACACAAATTCTAGCCATCATGCATCGCTTTCAACCCAAACATCACGTTAGGTAGCGCGCTGCAGGCGGCTACATCAAGTCAAATTCCCCTACTGTGTTATTGCATGACTGCTTAAAGCTGGCCTGAGCAGCTCCTGTCCAATCAGCATCTCCAATCAGCACCTGCAGAATCACATGGAGAGATACACAAAACAGGAGCAGCACCTCCCTGTGGCAGGGAGGATTAACTACACAGACACATATACACATACCAAAAACACATATGACCAATGGTGATAACAAAGGCAAAGAATATTTTACTTAACACTCCATATTAAAACCGTGATGAGTCATTGCTTCGAGCTGTGTGATCTCCAACACAGCGTTTCTTCTTCGCTGAGCTGTTTCATTTTTTTTCCTGAACAGATTCAAACAGGAATCGTAGCCATCAAAGGCTTTAACCCCACAAAGTCTGGAATGAACAAAACTCCTGTAAAAGGAAATCTGTGTTTCACATTGTGGTTTAAAGAAGACTTTATCTTCAGTGTGTTGTTGTGCATGTAAAAGGCCTAAAGTCCACAATCAAAGGGAGTTACTTTCCCCCCACATAACCACTGCTGAAGTGGTTATTAACTTAACAAATTAATTTCTGACAAACACACTATGCGGTTGACCAATCACAACAGAGTGGGCCAGCTGACCAATCAGAGCAGACTGGGCTTTTTGGTAGGGAGGGGAATGAGGTCCAGCCAGGACGGAAGAATAAAGTGTTTTTTGAGCATTAAAGCATGAAAACATTTTGTAGTAGGAATCTGAAATAAAAGTATGCAGCAGCAAAGGAGCAAAATAGTGTTTGGGGGTTTTCTGCAAGTCTGCGAGTTCCTGGATGAACAGGGATTCCAGGAATGTGGCGGAGAAAGGTGAGTCGCTGAGGCTGAAGGCTGAGGGCTGAAGGCTGAATGCGAGGCGAGTGAGGCTGGTGAGGATGAGTCAACCAACAAGCAAACATTTTCAAGGTATTCAAAAGTCAGTAACCACTAGTGGATGTACCAATCCAGAGAAGGATGACTGCAGGAGGATAAATGCTGGCAGAGATGAGATGATGCGTTGCAGGTGCTTCTCGTCAGAGCACCGAGCAGGAGACGGAGTAGCAACGCCCACTGGACAGAAAGGAAAGGAAAAGTTGGAGAGGGGAAGAAAAAAAGGAGCTCAGGGAACCTCTAACTTCAATAATTGGGGGTCACAACAATTAGGTCCTCTTTAAAGAATGTATTGTTTCCTTATATTGACACAGATCAGATCCAAAGTTTGCATGGCGGCATCACTCTGATCGACTCACTTGCAGGTGTAAATGTGTCATGATATTCCTCCAAGGGAAACAACCATGAGGCTCAGTAACTGCATTCATCTGAAATGGAAAATAAACCTAAAATAAAAACAAATATATGAACATGAAATATGACTGAAAACTAGGCCAGTGCTAAGTTAACAAGAAAGTTTATTACCTGTGAATAAAACAATATATATTCAAACATACATGAAATATAAATCCTGATAGTAGCACAGGGCAATATTTATGACCTATGCCTCGCTCACTACCCATCACCACTTCTTCCTGTTTGAACAGCGGTGTACATATGTCGACAAGGTCCTTGATCCTGGGTTCTTTCACCACCTAATGATGACCCAACACCTGGTGTGGCTGTTGCACTGCCCATAAGATTTTAAAGAGGGTGGTGAAAATGTCTCAGCACCTCCTGCCGTCCATGGAGGACCTCTACACCCAGCGGTGCAGGAAGAAGGCCAACAGGATCATCAGTGATCACCCCAGTAGCAAACTGAAGTGGCTGCCGCTGGTCATGAATCAATAAACAATGTCTTCATCATTTCTAACTTCATCTACCTTCAGTTGAAGTTTGCAGTTTGTTAAGTGTCCACCAGGGTGCGCTGTCTGATAAGAAATGTGAGGTCTGTCAGTCTTCAGCAGCCATGGAGAGAGACTGAATGTCGCCAGCACTGTGGAATAGCAACATAACGCATTCCTCTGTATGACAAATGGTTTAGTTCTGGTCAATTGAGCCACGATATTCAGATTAAACATCGGATCTGAGTGCAGGATTTTTGCAAAGATCTTGTGGTTTCTTATATCTATGCAGGTTTCCGGCAACGGTGACTGTCAAAAAATATGCCGACAGAAAAACAGAGCAGAAAGTGCATTTATGATTGTTTGTGTGTACAAAGTGTATGCTTTTGTGGCTCTGTGTGTGTGTGTGTGTGTGTGTGTGTAGATGTGTGTGTGCATATATGTCCTGCAGGCCTTGTTTGTCTATTGTATTTGTGCTTGTTATTGTTTACTCCTGAGGGGAGTGGGGAGCGATTGCATCTGAACACTGAAATTACAGCGATGCCAGACTCTGATAAACACAGTCGGAGAACAGCGGGCTTCTCATCTCCCCATCGCTGGCGAGACCCGGCAATCCAACATCACATGGGTGTGGGTGAGGAAGGGTGAGGGAAGTGGGGGGCTTTGTCATTATTGGAAATTCTGCAGAGCCCAGGTCATAAGCTTAAGCAGATCGTCTGTTTCTTTCTGGCTTTTTAAAAAATATATATTTTGTGGAAATGTAGGTGCAAGGACCAGGTGAAAAAAAGGAATAGGAAGTCCAGTTAAAAAGCTTATCAGACACAGTGTACAGTGGTTTATTTTCCTTTGTGGCCGGATGGTATGAAGTGTGGAGAACAGTAAGTCTCTGCAGCAATCGTTTTCTTCTCTGTCTTGATGCTCGGAAGGCAAACAGGGAATGTGTCACAAAGATGAAGTCCGGTATTTTATGTCAAGATAAGATTCTTTTTGGGTCAAGATGTGCTAATCGTATATTTGAGTCATTTTAATGCAGGTTTAATCATTTTAAATTCAAGGTGTGTCAATTTGAATGTTGTAGATGTCAATTTGCAAGCTGAGTCTTAAATTCTCAGGTGAAATCTCACATCAGATGAGGCAGATTCACATTTTTGTGAGTTTATTTGATGTTAGTATATATATTTTTTGGCCAACAGACCTGTGCAACCACAGTTGTATACTTTACTCGTTCTATACTATTTTAATCTTGTTTTTACAGTTTTGGCCATATTTCTTTCAGTTAAAATAACATTGACTTCTGTAAAGCAGTGGTTCCCAACCCCTGGACTGTGAAATGATACTATATCTTGGATCATTTTCTACCAGGGAGCCAGGAAACAACATAATGTGGCCAAAAAACGATATTAATTATGTAACTTTATACATGATGTGTGCGGTAGTTACCTTGAACTTGGCATGATCTCTGTACTGCGTCGTTCTTCATCACTTCATTACGGCCGCACCAACAAGACACTGATTGGAACAAGAGTAGGTCATTAACATACAGAGCAATCAGTCATCATCACCTACTTCTCTATGGGTGCTGTATTTCAATAGAGTGCAGCAGGAATGAGTCAGCATAAGGTCTGTGGTTTACACAAGCTTTAGAGACGTTAGCGTTGTTTTGTTCTACGACATAAAATACGTCAGTAAATATCCCACTCGTGAGTTTTGGAGCTTTTATATGTCTTAAATAGGGTGGTTGCAAATAACCTTTAGTGCACACTAGTCCACCTTAAGTGTATTTTCTTTATAGCGTAATGTTAGCTTTTTACTTCGGGTGATTGCATTCATGCTTCACATATAATAACAGTGCTGTTCATTTGCGAAGATTTATCTTCCTGAAAAAAAAAAACGTGTAAGTATCATAAATATTTGTTTTCCACAGAGCTTATTTTCTGAAATAATCCAAAATCCAATTAAAAAATCCCATTAGCTTTTTGTCAAGGGAACCAGGGCAATGCTAACTTCCGGGTTGGCCTACAAAATTACGTCATCCCTGCAGCTCTCTATTAACGCTGCAACGAAAGTTTGTGCAAAACTACAGTGTGTCAATGTTGAACCAGACGTTGGTCAATAAACTGTGATGGACAGTTAGGGTCATAGTTTTATCGTTTATCTTAGTTTTCTCTTCCAAATAAGTCAGATGAACCGTTTTTGTAACTGTCTTATGCTTTTTGTGAGTAGGCCTACAATGTCATCCTAACCCATAGAACCAATAGCAGGATTCAAACCAGCAGCCAGTTATTAGCCACTGACTAGACACCTTCCAACAGAGCAGAGAAGAAGAAAAGTGATGTATTCCTATTCTTCTATTATGACTTAGGATGAAATTGTGCGTACTGTAATATGAAGAAAGTGGGTTGACAGTTGGCACCTAATGAAATGGCTCCAAGCGTGAGTGACTGAAGAAAAAAAGACAAAATGTGTGTGTGTGTGTGTGCTACTGCATTAAAGAGTGTATAAAAGTGTAAAGGTGTGTGAGTGTGCGGAACGAGTGAAGACATCTGAACATTGTGTTCGGGCCCCGCCGCCGCTCTGTATTAGCTTCACCTCGTTATCGTTATCGCCCTCCTCCATTGTGGCAAGAAGGGCGTAAAATGATTAGAGGAGCAGGTGACAATGGAGGCAGAGATTTCTGCCTTTACCCGGGGCAGCGCCACTGTCAGGTACAGCAGCATTACACTCAAAAGAAAAGAAGAGGGCCGCCGCACAAAAGAGCTCCTTTCTTACTTTAAAACACTCACGTCTTCTTTCGGGGGAGTGCAGAATGGGGCGTTCGCGGGAGCCAATTGACTTCCTCCGTCCTTCTCTCAGGTTATCTCAGAAAGAAAAGATGAGAGCTCTGAGCGGAAAGACTTTCCACTCCTCCTCTTCACTCACAAGCTCCCTTCTTTTGCTGATCCGGGAGGAAAAAGAGGGAGTGATAGCGACAAAAAGGGAAGACAGGAAGCGAGGCCGAGGCTGTTTCCCACGGCGACGTCTACGACATGGACTCTGATGTAGTAACGCCAGGGCATTATCTCATTCACCCCCCCCCCCCCCCCCCCCCCCCCTTCTTATCTCAATGCGTTCCCCTCCCTCTTTTCTCGTCCTCACCCCCCTCACCCCCAGCCTTACACAAAGCTATCAGCTCTGTGGACTTTTCTGACTATTTATGTCGGACAAGGTCAGGATCGTTTAAACCGCTCTGCCTCTCTCAGCCCTGCAGATGAGATAGCGCGGGAAGGAGGGAGAAACGATCGATTCCCGCCGCCACGCAGATTTATTCCCCACCTCCTCCCTTCCACCCCCCTTCTCTTCGCTCTCATTCTCCCAATGGGGGTTTTTGCACCGAGCCCGGGGGAGGGAGGGTCCCCATTGCCGCCGCCACCACCAGGCTCATCAGTCTCTTTAACACCCCGTGGCGTTTAAAATACAGTAGCAGCCCTTAAACTGGCCACTTTTCTCCTGGTCCAAATGAGTGCCATCCTCCCATCAATCTGAGCCGGCTCCGGTTTCAGAGGGGCGTGAATGGTGAGGCCTGTTGAGGGAGAGAGAGGGGAAGAGATTTAGACAGGGGAAGTGGCGGTTTGTATCATTCACAGCGGTGTTTTACAAATGAAGTGGGGCACTTACTCAGGCTGAATGCCTGATTGTGAAGTGGGATACTACACAGTCTGGAATATGGGTTTTCCAAGGCCAGTAAAGACCCTGGTATTTAGGGGTCAACGCTGCTGATAGTTGATATTTAGTGCCTGTTCAGTAATATGGTTTTCCTCATGTCATCCAGCTGCTTAGGAATGAGACGTCTTTTCCTCATGCCTTGGTATTTTACTCAGATTCTCTTTGTGTTTGTGGTGCTTTTTGTTTGTCATGGTGGCCTCACAGTCACCTCACAGTTTGTCATGGTGGAGTGACATTCTGACTGTCACCTGACCAACAGTGCCAAGCTAACTAGCACTAGCCGTGGTGTTATTGCACACAGGTAGCTATAACATATAGTGATGCCTTCAACTGCCTCTGTTGGAACTCTATACCTGGCTATACATGTTAATACTATATTATGCAAGTTGCATGACATAAAATGTATTGATATACTATTTATTATCATGATCCAGAAGACTGAAAATCACGACCATTTAAAAAGCTGGATCCAGTGAAGTTTTGGTGTTTCTATGCTTAAAAAATTACAGAATAGTTGCAGATTAATTTTCTGTCGATCAAACGAACGTTTCGGCTCTCATTTCTTTAAACAAGCTACAGGAGAGATTTCATGCAAATGTTGACCAAAAACCCAAATAATTACAAGGATTGTGTTTATCCAAGATGTTTTATTTTTTTTATCTTGTCAGAGCAGAAATTGTCATCATCATTTAGGCTGCAGGACACCGAGGCTCTCCTTTGAAATGGCAGGACGCTAACAGTTAAACCTATTCATGCGTACGCGTGTGGAATCTGATCAAAACGTCTCATTAGATTCTGTTCGTATTGAGACTCGCAGGCAGCCGGTGTAACGCGTCGCTGGCTTTGTCTGAGCCAGTGCTTTATTTGCGAGAATACTTACATATGTCTTCTTCGCTGTGTGCGTGTGTGTGTGTGTGAGTGTGTGTGTGTGTGTGTGATCCCCTGCCACTCATGTCTTGGGTTACTGTGTTTTTGGCTGTATGATAGATGGCTCAGCCCAACCTCAGAGCCCCGAGCCTGAGCTGCCGGACAGCATGTCACTGCCAGTTTCCGCCGACTGAGTGTGTGTGTTTGAATATGAGGATGTCTATGATGTGTGTGTGTGTGTGTGTGTGTCTGGCCAGTTCCGACCCCCCACTGCAACAGGATAGGTGGGTAAGGATGGCCTGGCAGTGTGTGTTTGTGTGCAGTGTGGACTGCCTGAGGTCCGTGTCCTGCTGAGTGTGGCGGCCCCAGCCCTTTCCTGTCCAGACCACACGCTAACCAAAACCTAATGTGTGTTTACGTGTCAGTGTGTGTGTGTGTGTGTGTGTGTGTGCCGGAGTGTGCGTGTGTAGTCCTCATCGTTTCATCTATTTAAAATCATGTTTTCTGATTATTTGAAATGCAGTTTTTAATACAGCATTGATTTTTCAGGGGTGTTTTACCCGTATTTTTAATTACGCATGGAATTGTGGGAGCAAGAAACTCTGCAGCAGCGATCACCCACCGTCAGGTTCATGTTATCATTGGATTTAGAGAAACCTTCCTCACACTTCCCTGATAAAAAAACAAAATGTATGCTTATCTAAAATGATTCATGGTACGAAGTTAGCGTTAGCTCAGTATTGTTATTTTCCAGATGAGGTAACTGATCACAATTACTAATAGTAAAATTAACCAACTTCTTTTACGAGCCTGTTTGAAATATGTGCCAACCGGGAGTAACCGCTAACGTATCCCAGAATGCTAACATATCCCAGAATGCTAACATATCCCAGAATGCTAACGTATCCCAGAATGCTAACGTATCCCAGGATGCTAACGTTAACTCCTGGCGCTGGCTCGGAAACATAAAAACATCTGAATGACTCCACTTAAAATTTCTAGTTTATAGTAATGATAACTGTAATAGCCACGCCTTGCATTAATATCACAATAAAATCAAGAATACTGTACTATATAAGTGATGACGATGAAATTTACTGGGAAATATTACAGTTGCATGTTGTGAAATCCTTTTTTACAGTGTGTAAAACAGCGCAGAAAGTGACGTCTTCAAATCGCTTGTTTTGTTAAGTTTTTAGAGCCCGCAGAGACATTGACGTATGCAGTGATGATTTTTATTTAATTCATCAATTAAATGTCACAATTAGCCTAAGGTGGCATCTTTAAATTGCTTGTTTTTTTCTGACCAGTAGTCCAAAAAAAGCAGTAAATCCTCATATTTGACATCCTAAAACAAGCAATTAAATTGTTCATTAATTAGATTGTGTGATACAATCAAACGCTCCAGAACAGCAAATAAATAGACTTTGTGGTGAGATGGGTTTTTTCAGCTGTTGCCTTCAACATTTCTCTCCTAACTTTTAAGCCAACATGGGTGTGGAGTCCTCAAAAGTTGTAAAAAAAAAAATTATTCCACGACAGCTGGGCAAACTCCATCTGAGGAAGATTGATATGACCAAAAGCTCCAGAACAGCTAACTAAAAGGACCATGGAGTGAGTTTTGTTTTGTCAACTGTTTCTAAAATCAGTAATAAACGTTTTTAACATTTAAGCAATGACATGAAACGTTCTTCAAGTGCTTATAAAAATAAATGGAAATCTGAAACCAAGCTGGAACAGACAACCCCGTCTAATGAGGAAGATCATGTAATATGATCAACAGCTCCACAGCCACTAAATGGACCTTGTGGTGAGATTTTTTATTGTTTTTTTTGAAAGGTGAAGAATGAACTATAAACTCTATAAACTGCCCTAAAGATTAAAAGCTTTTTTTTATTAATCGTAATTTAGCGTTATTTCTTAAAAGTTGGTTTCCTTCATCTCTCCATCATCATGTTTCCATCCCATTATTAACATTTTAAAACTTTCCCCGGTTTTCCCGCCTGCTTTTTCTGCGCTCCCATTCCTCAACCAATCTGTGGTTTTTTCCTTAAAACGGTTTCTGAGATTTTTGCTGCCGATATGAGATGAATGAACGGCACCTAGAGGAGAAGGGAGAAGAAGTAGTCAAATCCCCCCCCCCCCTATCCTCCCCATTCTTCCTCCCTCTCTCCAGTGCTGCCAGCAGACAGTGTGTTTCTCAGTGTAGTGGAGATTATAGCCGGGAATGACAAGCACGGCGTCTGATACCATATCCGCTCTGAATTACAGATCAGCCCTTTTTAAATGATATTTTAAATACTTGCTGCAGGCTGCGAGTTTTCACAGGGTCTTATTTCATTGTTATTATACTAGTACCATATTTTTGTTAGAAAATCAGTGTTGGCTCTTATTTAAATGAGGGAGAGTGGAAGCCGATATACACTCCAGTGTGTTATTTTACTGTGCCACTTTGGAAAATCCCTCAGTACACCCCCCCATTATACTCCTCACATACACCCACCACCACCCTTTTCTTTTCTTTTTTTTAGTGTGTTCTTGGTGGGAATTAAAAGGGAGCACTGTGAAGAGGACAAAAGAGAAAGGACAAATTGTAATTAGTTTGATTTTGTGTGTGTGTGCTTGGCTGTGAGGTTGGTGAAGCCCATTAAGGGTTAGATTCCCACACAGAAAGAAGACTGTGGCTTTGATTACCTCTCTCATGTGTTTGGAGGAAGAGGAAGAGGAGGAGGAGGAAGGGGGGAAGACGGTTTGCTCAAAAACTGACTAGAATTGTTTCACCGTCACTCATTTTGATCATTGAATTTATGTGTGGTGGCGGGAAAAAAATGTCCCTTTGTTTTTCTTCTTTCTTTTTTTTTTAAATCTGAAGACAGGCAGGTCAGGATTTAGAGGAAGAGGAGGTGCAGTGTGCCGGGTGGCGTGCTGGGTGGCGCTGTTGCCCCAGCGATGCTCCCACTTTTTTTTGGATTAAAGGTCTCTCGGTCTTAGTCGAAGGCTCTGAGCTCTTTGTGCTTTGGCGTTTCATGATGGGATTCTCTGGAGAGCAGAGGATGGAGAACGACACTCCTTCCCCCTCTCACCCCCCCCCCCCCCCCCCCCCCCCTCTCCCTCTCTCTCCTCTCTCCCCCTCTGCCTCGCTCCCTGCTGGAATACACCCTAACCTTGACATATTGAGAATGAAAACGACGGTTCCACATCCCATGCTCGCTTGTTGACAGCGTTAACACTCTTTTCATGTGTGTTTTGATAGCCGAAAATGAACCATATTAGAGTGTTATGAGAAATTATGTTGAGTGTGTGTGTTTGTGCATTTTTTGTGTGTGCGTGTGCATCTGCGGAGACATACACCACCTTAAGTGTGTGTGTGTGTGTGTGTGTGTGTGTGTGTGTGTGTGCGTGTCCACATTTTTAGACAGAAAATCATTTTGGTTTGCTCCCACGCTCTTAATTCATGCACACACACACACACACACACACACACACACACACACACACACACACACACACACACACACACACACACACACACACACACACACACACACACACAGCACTAATTGTGCTCCTTGTTTGTTTATTGGGTCTGAGAGAAAAGTATGTAAAATAGGCCCACGGGAGGTAATATGTTGCCAGTGGGGCTAAACTAACAATTTTACTGTCTCACCCTTCTGACTGCTCTCTCACCCCTTTTATATACCCTCTACACTGCTGTCACCCCTCATACACTCCCTAAATGCACATACACTATTTATATAAACACTATGACATCCTCCGCTGGATTGCAGGGTGTTGTATTATTGAACACATTGAATTAACAGAAGGGTTCAGCTGATCTGTGTTTGAGGACTGATGATGATGAAGGGTGATATGTTGTATTGGTACACTATAGTTTTTATATCGACTGTCTTCACAACAAAACAAATAACCCGTTCTAAAGAAAGTAGAACACACCGTACACTTCATGAACAAGTAACCCTACGTTAGTCTTGCTCAGGTTCTTTGGCCTGTCCCTTTAAATTCAGACGTACGAAGAAGACATGAACATCAGTAACAACTCAGAAATCAGGATGACTCAAACACCATAGTTGTTGCATTACCTGTCACATCGTTCATTTTTGTACATCTCTAATCACTCATGAAAGATGCCATGCATGAATCATTTAAACACACTAGCACAGTATCTCTAAAAAAAACAAACACAGACCGCATCAATATTTTCAGAAAAGTAAATGCAAATCCATGTCGAGCTGCAACAACCACGGGAACCATTTACATACCGGTTTGGAGTGGGCGGCTAATAATAACACTGGTCACGCTATTATCTACAGCAGTACAAAAGTTAGCCTGCTAATGTCAATGCTAATGCTAATTCTAACATCAGTATCACTATTAGTACCAGTACTAACTGTTATTGTAATATTAATACAATAACAGCGACAGACAGTCACGCTGCGTGTTTCAAACAGCATCATGGGAGGCGTCCGACAGCCTCAGATGTTTTGAGTAATGCGGTGAGTAACTCCACAGACTGTTCAAGTAACCGCTGGCTCCACTGGAGTCCCGCTCTAATGATGCTCACTTCCCCCCGATTTGTGCGTGTGTGTGTGTGTTGCATGTTTTCCCATCAGTGTTTATGCCATAATTGAAGCTGTGGCCCTTCCTTGCCCTCGTGAGAGTCATTACACAGCGCACGAGGTATGAGACCATATTTACTGTGTCTGTCTGGGTATGAGTGTGTGTTTGTGTGTGGAGACGGACTCAGAGCCCCCTCATGCAACGTTTAATCAACGCTTCATTTGTCGACCAGTTTAGGTTTTAATAATGAGGCGTGCCTCATCATAGCAAAATGAGTGTGTGTCTCTAAGTGTGAGGCGGAGCTGGGTGTGTTTCTCTTCAGAGGTGGTGGTGGGTGAGTTCTGTTGACAGGGAAAAGGTTCATTTTGTATTGGAGCTGAATATTTAAAACATGTGGCACCAATTTCTTTGTAACATGCTGAAATGTGTATGTTTTGTATCGGTTTTCAATTTCAATAAATTGTGAGGTTGGAAAAGCACCTGAATCAGCATTTAAATCATGCAGCACCGAAACTCAATACAAATATTTTCAGGATAACGGTTCATGCGCATATCTGATATTTATTGCCCTCACACAAGTGGCGTATGCAATGTATCCTCATATGGTTTATATGAAAGCTGATGATGAAATATTTCTCATTTCTTTGTGCGTTTTCCTACGATGCTTGTTACATGCATACCGGCTTTTCAAAATAAACTTCCATCGTAACAGGAAACAACATTAGATTTAGGCAACAAAACTAGATGGTTAAATAACTACACAAGTGGCGTTATGTAATTTATGTAATTACAGAACTTGGGTAAGAAATAAATCAACGTTGTGACTTCAGCCGTCAATGTGGAATATACCAACTATTCCCGTGGGCTGGATATGAATTACAGTGCATTGCTTTCCGTGTGAACGGTGTGTGAGAGCAGCCCGGTGTGTGTGTGTGTGTGATACGAGGACATCCATTGATTCCATACGTGACTTGATTCGTGTGAATGCCGAACACATTATTGCATCAAATAAGGCCTCCGTTCTCCCCGACTCTCATCACACCATTTCAATTTCCCCTTCCTCCTTCCTGCTCCTCTTATGCTCCGTCTATCTGCCGCCGTCCTCTCACCTCTCCCTCAACTGAGGTTTCATCTTCCTTCCTCAAGACTCCATCTTCCCTGCGTCCTTTCACTTCCTCTCCTTTCCTTCACGCAGATAACGGACGACTTCACACGCGTGAACATTCACACACACAAACGCATGGAAATGATAAAAGATGTAGGCTGTATATGAACTGATACTCGGGTTGAACCAGCGCATTGATGCTGTATTTCTTTTCGATTGAAGCTATGGATCGCCTCAAGGCCTGAAATGAAAATCCATTAAATCGGACATTTCTCACTTTCACTTGCATATTGTCACAGCGTGGGGAGAACTTGAATTTTAAAACCTTGTTTCAACGTTTGCTAAAATCAATTTTTGGGGGGTTTAGTGGAAGTGTCATTTGCAGAAATGTTATCAGTGTTATATACTGAGATAGATTTGTGTTGACTATTTCAATTTGACCAAGATGAAGATCTCTCCCTCTTTTAAGAAACGTCATTAAATTGATAAAAAACATATCATCACGTGACATTAGTTTCTGTTAAAGCGTATTTGATGTTGCAAATTAAACTTATATTATATAATATATCTATAAGAGTGAATTTTAGATGTGTTTTTCAGGCTAAAAGTGTAAAAATGGTATGATTGACACATGTAGACATGCTCGAATGGCAGAGGTTTACCTATAGCGTCATACTTGGAAGTGCAGGGGCACTAACCATGTTTGATGAGTTGGAGTGAGACTGTGTTATCAGGGTCCCCAGAGGATGAATCCTTATGATTTTGGTGATCCATCATTCGGGGTTTTGAATGAAATCAATCTCAGTAACTCAATAACTATTGGATTGATTGTCATGAAATGTGGTCCAGGCATGCATGTCTCTGTCAGGATGAATACACTTTGGTGGTTTAACATTTTCATCAAGATTGAATTAATCCAATCAGTTATTAGTCAGTTACTATTAGTTTGTTCAAGTCCAATAATTCATTAATCGCCAAATACCTGCACAACTTAAGACATTCCCATCAGCCAATCGGTGCTAAGTGTTAGCATGCTAACAGGCTCAACTGAGATAGTGAACATGGTAAACATTACACCTGTTAGCTTGTGCATGTTAGCATGCTGACATCACAGATATTCAATCTATCTGCCCTTTTTAAGGAATTATTGTCTAAAGGGGTCAACAAAAGCAAAATAAGTAACGAAACAACAATATGATAATAATAATAATAATAATAATAATAATAATAATAATAATAATAATAATAATAATAATAATCTGATGATAATGGAGCTCAGTTTATATGTATATAGTTCGATGCCAGTGGTGCAGCTATTTTATAATAAAACAAAATGTATTGTCATCATGGTATTTTCTGGAATAAGTGCACCCTCTCACCCACAGAGCTTTTAGGACGGTAAATATTCAAAGCCTGAAGCCGTTCGTTCCCACACACCTTTTTCCCACCGCCACAGTGCGTGAAGTCCAAATGAAACAGAGATATTCATAGCTCCTCTCCACGGGCATAAAGGCCTGGACCCTCCTGCCCTGGCCATTCAATTAGCCACAGTGGCCAGTGTGTTTGTTTCTCTGTATGTGTGTGTGAGCGCAAACTATTGCCCTGTCTGAGCAGCCAACCTCAACTAAGGGCCAGGCTCAAACAGCGGCTTAAAGCTAACCAGGTCACAGCTGATGGTGTGAGAACCAGAGTTGTGCTCAGTGTGTGTGTGTGTGTGTGTGTGTGTGTGTGTGTGTGAAGAAGAGAGAAAGAGCTCAAATCACCCCCTTAAACCTTCTATATATCAGGTTTGTCGCCCCCAAAAGCACCCTGCTACCTGCTACATTTCCCATGATGCCCCTCACAGGTTGCAGGTCGACTGTGCGATGCACCTCCAGTTTACGGGCGCGTGCTTCCTGTTTGTTTTAGCGGCGTTGCCTACGGGCTGGGCCTGTCAGCGGCGTCTGTTTCCAGAGTCAGGCTACACTGATTTTCTACTGTAGTGGTTGAGTAATCCCCCCCCCCCCTCCCGACGCTGACACATAAAGGCAAGTCATGACTGTTTAACCTCCAGCTACGTGACAGGAGTAACAGGCCATTCACAGGGTGTGGAAGTTTATTTTGTTTGTTTTACTTTTGCAACGTGGTTAAAAGGAAATTCATCAGTAAAACTTATATTTAAGGTTCATTTAGGGTGCGTTTTTTCATTATCACAAAGTAAAAATATAAAACATTTCACTGTTCATGCTTATTAAAGGTGATTATTTTCTCCCATTAATATTTGTTGTTAATAGCTTTTTTTTTTTCACTATTACTATTATTAATTCATGCTCTGTTAACTTGAATAGTTTGCCATTTTGTGGGAAAGCATTATTTCCTGAAGTAGAGACTCCAGGAAGTTACTGGTCAAGAAATCAAACTCTTAAACGGTAGAACCACAACTAGTTTTCATGCTTTATTTTACAACGATATATAAAGTGTTTATTAGTGATCTGAAGAGGTGCTCATGGTTAAAAACAATCCCAGCTAGCTGATTTCCACTGCTTTCGGTTTAGAAACACTGTTGCCCATAAAGTTGGAATATTTTGTTTCCAGACACAATCCTCTGTTTATCCCTATACAAAGCATCAGTAATGCCTTTTGACCAGCTGCAATGATTACGTTGTGTCACAACTACCAGGTGAAAATGTACTCATGCATAACATTTGTTTAGCTCTATAAAAGATAAGACATTTGCAAATCATTCCAACTTTATAGGCGACCCTATGAGATATGATAGTGGTGAGAATCTCCTCATCTAACTCAGCAAAAAAGGGGATTTGTCAGTATTGTGATTTATTAAAAACTGACTTTTCAGATATTTAACCCGTGATCAAGAACGTGTTGGATTGCATTAGCCATGTTGACGTTGAGCACCTTCACCCTCACACACAGAGATGCACCCTTCTTTCAGGTGCTGGGTATAAATAAGCACGAGAAACTATGAATAAACAGCATCATCAGAAAATGAATGTACTGATTGATTCGGTTATGTCACAGTTGACCTCATTCTAGAATAGAAATATACAATATAGAGACATTCTTAAAAATCTAAAAATGTATATTCTATTGTATTTATATTGCTAGTAGCAGGGCTATATTATAAAATTGGGGGGAATTGGGCCGATGTTAACTGTGACCTTCATTAGTTGCAAATGGATACATTCAGTTCACTGTTGATGCATAACACTGTCTGTTTATAGTAAAAGCAAGCAAAGAACTACTGTACTTACTGCGTACTGCGACTACAACAACAGTGAGTAGGAGAGACATGATTGTATCAAGTGAACAGGAACCTGTCAATCAAACAGTGAATGTGTCATCTTTCTGAAATTCCCTTCAGTTTTTATTTTCTTTGACCCTTAAGTCCTTTTCACGGCTGGTGCCAACTTTAACCACATCATTGTCAGCTCATTCCTGGGAAATCGCAAGTGTAAACCGCATTACGTAAAATATCTCTTTGCCCGCAGTTTGAATCACCAACAAGTTACGCAAATCTGTCATGAAGTCAATTAAAACAGACCTTTATTCGTGATGAAATCACATCACTGCTGCTTTAACGCCCGATGTGAGCTTGAGCCCCGGCAAACCGCCGTCCTCTTCCTCGGTGACAGGCATTTCCCACCATCAGAGACTGTATAGTGTGTTTCTATAGTCTGCCATTCCCAAAGTTGGCGGAGTGTGAAGACATATAATTGCTTCATGAAACCTAACTAGGTGATATGAATAATCTGTCAGTGGAGGAGGCGACCCGGCCTCCATGCCAATCACCGAGGTGTCCCGGAGTAGCGGAGCGTGGCCAAAACCATACCTGTCCATCCGGAAAAAACATATCTGTCCCTCAACTTCCCCTTTCCCCCCAAACCGCTGTTATCAGACCAAAGGGCTGAGTGTGTGTGTGTGTGTGTGTGTGTGTGTGTGTGTGTGTGTGTGTGTGTGTGTGTGTGTGAATTCATTGGAGACCCTCTATATGGCAACATGATCAAGTTCAAATCAGATAGAGAACCAGCCACTGATTGGTGTGTGTGTGTGTGTGTGTGTGTGTGTGTGTGTGTGTGTTTTCTTCACTCTGATACAGAATTTCTTCACAAGACAGGAAGCAGAGAGACAAAAGGGAAGGCGAAGGAAACAGTTTTGATAAATGTGTTGATAACAAAGTGGCCTAGTTTGAGGTCAAGCGTTGGCTAAAGTGCACGGTGAGCAGTTTCTGTTCAGAGTAAAAATGAAATGATCACAAGAAAATATCTGGATGTTTGATATTATTTCTCTGAACTTTATATCCTTGTATTTTATTTCTGTTGGTTGTAGTTTTAATGCTATATTGTAAAGCAGTCTGAGTGTGTGTGTGTGTGTGTTTGTCGTACAGTTTCTCACCACACTGGTCATCAACACAGCTGCTGCACGCCAAAACTGTTATTCCTAGATTGAAGCTGCCGATATTCTGTGTTGACAAAACCAAAAACGAAAATACACACACCCGTGGAAATTCCTTGAAATTGTGTTTGCGTGAGAAGTAGAAAGCCTAGAAAGTAAAACTAAACGTGAATCATTAAATCCCGATATCCCCATCCGACGACACAAAAGCAAACTGGCAACCTGCTGTAAAAAATATGCATAAGAGGTTGTGATTTTCTCCTCTCGAGCTGTAGCGAAAGCTCTCAACACTAGATTTTGTGGCAGACTTTCGGCAGTGAAAATTAGTGCACACCTCCATGCCTTTTTCCCATGATCCCCTGCTCACCCCCCACACTCCAATCCCCTCTACCACCACATAAACCCAAGTCACTCGGCCCGTCTCACCGATCTTATCAAGTCTTTTTCATTTACAATGCTGAGCTTGCCGCCATCTGTCATTACTGAACACACGCACACAGACACACACACACCCACACACACACACAGACAGACAGACACACACACGGATTCATATACACACCACAAATACACACACACATTCACAAATGCAGGAGATACATTTTTCTGTCTTTGTGAATGTGTGTAACATTTTCCTCATGGCTTGTGTGTATTTATCTGTTGAAACGTATGTATACCTTGTGTGTGTACATGTGTATTCAGATGTGAGTGTGTGTGTGTGTGTGTCTGTGTGTGTGTGTACATACAGCACATAGCGTGTTTGTTTTTATCAGAGATCTTTAAGCTGGGTCATGTGTTGTTGCTTCACATTTCATCATCCTGCTCTCTTATCTGCTGTTTTCATACACAACTGCTGTAATACTGTTATAACACAGACACACACACACACACGCACACACACACACACACACACACACACACACACACACACACACACACACACAATATACCAGACTCCCACCATATAACGGTAAGCTGGTGAAGATAGTTTGTAGGAGGGCGAACGAAGGAGTAAAAAGAGAGAGGGATGCAATGAGAGGGGGAGAAGAAGAAAGAGGGAAGCAGCCTCTATCGTACGTTGTTGTTGTTGTTGTTGTTGTTGTTGACGAGGATTATGGTGCTGACGTGGACAGACAGAAGCTGGAACCTGTGGATGATGTGTGGAATGAAGTCTCTCTGATCTCCTCCACAGATTGTCTGCTCGTCTGACGTACAGGTATCTCCCGCTGCACGCTCCGCGTCGCCTTGTTTTGTCTGCAGCGTCGACCATCATGAAGGTGTTGTTTGTGCGTCTCCGTGCGTGGACCTGGAGGTTGTTGCTGGGTCATTAACAGCTGGTATTTCTCCTGATAGATCTGGTATGAAGGTGACAGGACGGTAACTTTCCTCCCGACCGCGGTGAGAGGTCACTGGGGTCGTGTTTGAACTAAGAGCAAAGCTGGTGATGTTGTGTCTCATCGGCTGGAATATCATCAAACCAAACGTACAGGTTTACTGTGTCGCAAGTATTTCATGATAATGGAATAGGATTATCTAATAGTTCATCATTGTGGGAAATATGATCGCCGACCTAAAGCTCACAAATCAGCACTTTATATCTTGCTCATATAATCTTTCACAAAGTTCGTGACCTTTAAATGAGCTAGAGGTAGATTTTGTCTGGACCGAGCTGGGCTTTATGCTAAGCTAAGCTACGCTGCTGTTGGCTGTAGCTTCATACTGAACAGACTGATATAAGAGTCCAATCTGCTCAAACTAATCAAAATATTCCCTTAATTGACACTTTGCTAAGCCCCACCCCTCAAATACAGACTGGCCAATCATAGGGTAGCGTCTGCGAGCTCCGAACAGGGTCTGACAACTCACCGGCTCATGGTTTCAAAATACTTACGTAACATTTTCAGTCAAATAGGTTGTGAGTTGTGAGAGCGACTGAATACTGTAGGCAGCATGTCAAAGTATTTTTTGTAGTTTTTGCGGTGGATAAGTGTCTTAATTAGCTTTAGTGGTGTGGGACACAAACAATGAAATACACAGATGCATATTCAGTGAAAAAATATCAAAATGTGCATTTGGTATCAATCTGACTCAATGCCTTCCCCGAATGAGACTTCCTGCCCAGGAAATATCCTTTTACTTGTACTTCCTGTCTGAGCATCTCATCTCCCATGAGCCTTTTCTGCGCCGGGTTCTGTCCGGCGGCCTCAGACTCCCGTCCCAGTCTTACTTATGGGAGCCTCTCCTCTCCCAGCAGTGCACAGCTCGGAAGCTGATTGGATGATGACTCTAATCGTCGGCGGAGGAGGAAGGGGGAGGGGGGGGGGGGGGTTAGCGGAGGCGCATAATGGCTTCCAATTTTAGGGAGGAAACAAGATGTAAATGAGGTAATTATGTGTCTTAACGAGGGCAAACAGCGTTGACATTCTAGCACTGGTAACCAGCGTATTTATAGCCCATAATAACCTTAAGTGGGACTGGCTGGAAGGCTGTCAAGGGAATTAGAGCCGTCTGAACAGCGCCGCTTTTGTTTTTATTAGGCTTGTGTGTGTTTGAATCAGAAAGGTTTGACTTGGATTCTTCCATCAAACTGGAAGGAATGATATTGACAGGCGTAGCTTTGAGGGAGGAGGAGGATGAGGAGGAGGAGGAGGAGGAGGAGGAGGACGGAGGCCCCGCTAAGTCATCCAACCCCCCTTCAAAAATCCAGTTTGATAGTTTTGATAGAGAAAGAGCCGGATGAAACTTTAACCCCCACCCACCCGTGGAGAAAGCTGTCGAGGCCGTCCGTGCAGAGAGTACACGATCTGGCGAAAATATTTTCTCTCCAAGATTGTTCTATTTGTCTAACTAGTTAGTGTATGAAAAGTGTTTAAGAATCAGTCGCGAGTCAATGAAAACAAAGAGCGCTCCATAACCAGATTGAGTTTCAGTCATTTTTGGCTCCTTCAAACACGCTTTCCCCCTCCGTCCTCCTCGACATTGAACTCGGCCAGTTATGGTTTCTTTTGTTTTTAAAACATGACATGAAAACATTTGATGTAAAAAATGAACGCGGTGAAGTGGAACCTGGTTTCGGGAGGAGGGCCGGCAGGACTGTGGGTAAATGTTTTTTGGCATGGGGATTGTGCCGAGCGCAGCAGAAATGCATTTCTGAAGGAGTAAGCACAGCGGGCTTTGGAGTTCACCCTATTTTCATATTCTCTCGTACATCCATTTCCCTCCTCTACAGATTAAAATGAGAATTTAGACAGCATTTCTGCGTTTGGCATCGCACAGTAGGATTATCGTATGGTGCTGAGGAGTTTTTTTTCGGAAGTAGAAATGCGGAGGGAGTTTATTTGGAAGTGCTGGACATTCGCTGGTAAAAGATGAATGATTGGTGCTTTTAGAGGAGGGAAATGACAGGAAGTGGCTTGTTTTTTTGTGTGAGAATGAACTTTGCATGGACCCGGTGAGTAACTGCTAGTCAGCCGGAGTCACGGCGCCGGTCCTGCTTCATGCCATGAGGACGAGCGGCATCACCGGCCTCACCTGAAAGCCTCTACCTGCTTCCCTCCCTGGTACAGATACTAAGCACCCCCCCCCCCCCCCCCCCCCCCTCGTCCCGCCGGTCTCTCTTTCCGATGGCACTCAGCCGTTACGTTCTCAAGGGAAGGGCAGACTGCTGGCGCCGCACTGTTTGGGCTCTCGCTGTATCTCGACACACACACACACACACACACACACACACACACACACACACACACACACACACACACACACACACACACACACACACACCTCAGCAGGTACACAGGTACTCACACAGCAAATTAAGCGCATTGTTGAGTTGCCTCCAGCGTCGAGGGGTGAAAAGTCATTCAGAGGTTTTGTCGGCGTACCGCATGGAGGCTCAGGTCACCGCCAGCTCCTTCTCTTTGTGCTGAGGTTTGAAAAGTTTACTGGTTCTGTTAAAGCGACGCCTCAGAGAGAAATCTGTTTCACCGTAATACACTTCAGTTATCTTATTAGCATGAGAAAAAAAGTTTTGTGTTTGTGTGTACATACAGCCCAACATTTCTTTGTGTATCTAATTTATTTGCCGCCCACATGACATAAGGAGCATTTTCTAAATATATTTATTCACACCTTAATGTCTGGGTTTACAAACTACTTTATATAAATCAATAAAAATTAGTAATGAAAATATTTACTCAATTAGTGTACGTAGTACAGGTTTAAGATACTTGTACTTTACTTTTCTATTCTACTACATCTCAGTGGGAAGTATTGTAGTTTTTATGAAACTACATTTATCTGACAGCTGTATAATATAATACTAGTTATTTTGCATATTATTAAAAACACACTATGAGACTCTTAACATGATGAATTGTTAGTTAAAAATAAAAATGTTTCAGTTTAAAATGTGAGTGAGTGCTTAAAGTTTTATTTTTGATGAAAAAGGTCAAATTTAATTTAATCTAAAATATTGATATTGAATTATTTAAATTCAAAGCAGATTGAAATATTATCACTGCTCAGCAAAATAAGGTTTTATGATCTACTGTTTGTTGTAACAAGTTTTATTTTGTTGATAATTTACTTAAATAAGATTTAGATTTCTCACTGTTTACATAAAGTCTTCTCCTTTGATTCCATTAAAGGTATAAAATGTAATATTTGTCGGTTGCGGTAAACACACAACGTTTAAAGTTGGCAACTCAAAAACCGGTCGAGCAAGCTTATGATTGAATGAAGAGAGGGAGCAGCGTTAGAGAGACCAAAGCAGTGAAACAGAGAAATAAAGTGTTATTTTCAGAAATACAGACAGACACGAACACACACTTCTAGAGGGTCAAAGACAGAGAGGGAATATTTTTGTATCAGTCTTTGCGTTGCTGTTTTATTAGAAAATTCTTGCATATTATACCTTTGACTTAATATATTGTTATAACAAATATGAAACCACGGCAGCTGCAGAGGCAATTAAACTGGGGCTTTTCGTTTTAAATCAGCTGTCTGTGTAAATTCTGTACTTTTTTAAACTGTATTTGGGGCAGTTCATCAATATTTTTTATGAAGAAGTTAACATTTTAATTAATGTTTTAAAATTTACTCATTTCTGAGGCAAATCTTAAAAAGAAGAAAACATGATGAAGCCATTTCTTCCCATCAGATGAATGCATGGCTTCAGGGATCTGTACATTTGACAGCTTGCGGCCAAAAAAAACCTCATAAAGACATGGAAAAAAAAAGAAGTTTAATATTCTGTGAAATCCTGTCCGACCCGTCTTTCTATGAGCTTTTCATTTAGAGCGTAAGATCTGATCAGTGTTTATGAATCGGACACTTGTCTGGTCGGCGCTGGGTGTGAGTGGTTTAGCAGATTGAATGAGAGAGAAAATAGAAAAGTGGTTGAAAAAGGGGAAAATATTCATGACACTTGAAGTGACCTTCATGTGAATCCCAGCCTCCTCCGGCTTCACGGCCCCAGAGTGTTTTTGTGGTTTGTAAAGCTTATTTGACTTTTGACAATAAGTTTAAAGTACGATGTTTAGCTGAAGTAACGCAGGATTATTTTTCCAGCCTAATTTGAAGCAGCGAGGCTCTCTCTCCTCCACTCTTCCCCCAGCCTCGCTCTCCCCTCCTCTTCTCGTAATCACAGTCATCTTGATCAGAGGCAGACACCAGGGTTTGAAGGAAAATTAAACAAATAAACTCTGATGCTTTGGATAACATTCCCCTCAGATTGACCCGACCCCGTGACCTCTGAGACACTGTGGCCGGGGTCGTGACCTCGTGGTGGCGTTGGCTCTTAGCGGCAGAGGGGCCTCAGTGTGTTGGTTTGGCCTCCAAGTCCCGACCTGCAGGAAAACATACCGAAAAAAGCTCCGTCCAGTCCACTTCAGGCCGAGTTACGCCTCCACACTCAGAGACACTCAGAGGCCGTGAACTGCTACTTACAGCAAACCACACTGAATGTTGCCTCAGATATTTATTATACATTCATTTTGGGCCAAAGATATTTATATTTGTAAGTTTTGACAAGAAATAAAAATACGTAATAGATAAAAATATTTTCTTCCCCAATAAAAAAGAAACAAAAACTCTGAAAAAGCGATGTAAAAACAAAAAAACGCTTTTGTAACTTAAAAATAACACTAGGGATGGTACTAGAAATTATTTTCATGAATAATAAATCTGCATATTATTTTATTTGTTTATCCAATAAAATGTTCCTAAATAGTAGAAGAAATAGATGGGGTGCCGTCACATTTCTCATTTTGTTGACTATCATAAATATATGAGCAAGAAAAGCCTCACATGCTCACATTTGAGTGAATATTTAAAATTTTTGCTTAAAAAATGACCATCAAACATTAATCAGATGAGATGCCTGATACTTTGAAACGTTTCAGACAGGTTACATATACATACAGCTACGTGTCTGAATACTGTGTGGATGCCGACCTGGTGACCCCGTACTGAACGGCGGGTCTGAATGTCTGAAATGCTGTATTTCAGGATTCAGGCTGCAGCCGTCTGGACAGGCAGGCGGTTCATGACCTGAGTGGAAACAAAGCAGGAGATGTGACCTGCTGATGGAAGACAACGTGACTGCGTCAAGAAGAGCTGACAGGAATGTAAAAGACAAAAACTGTTATCTGGAGACGTCAAGCCGTTTGTCTGACAGACGTTAGCGTTACACCGATGCATCCGGGACATCAGGCCATCGTATCATCAGCTTCAACTCTTCAACCTATTTATCTGTTATTAACTGTACATCAAAAGGAAGTCCACAGTCCCTCTGAGCATGCATATTTAGGCTGCTAAACATTTCTTCTCAATGAGTATGGATTTAGTGATCTGCAGGTCAAAACTAAATCACTTTGAAGCAGATGTCTAGATGACATATAACTGTCTCAACAGCATTTAACTCCCAGTTCCAGACATCGGCACCCCTGAAGGCATCACATGATTGATCAGAGTGGTCATGAAATAATTAATAGAAGAAGAATGATGGAAAATATATTTCTAGTAAACAAATTTCTACAGTTTTTCAGGCTTTTCCAGCCCCTAAACATGAATTGTCATTGGATATCCTGCATAGTTTTGCCTCCTCTATCCCAACATTCTTTTAAAACCAAAAAATCAGAGACAGAAAAATCACTCTTTGGTGGAGCTGCTCACAAATCAATAAATCCTGCTGAAACAACAATCATACAAAAACGTGGATATTAAGTTGTCACCCAGAAGTGAAGTCTTTTCGCTCACAGTTCGCCACGTCGCTGCTTTCTGAGTTTTATTTTGAAAGTGGATAAATGATTTATTCCCACCTTGTTGTATTGTGTTTCTGTGGACCGGCAGCATGTGGTCCACAGAAACCTGCTTCAGAGTGACTTATCCCTCCAAGAACAAAGCCGAGGTTGGATGCGATAGGCGGCACGCATACGTGTTCTCCCCCTTATCTTGTTTATGTGATGGAGTTTTTCAAACGCAAACATTTTCTTTAGATGGCACAGTGGACCTCTGCTCTGAGATAAGTATCGAATGCAGACTTAATTGCCTGAGATAGAAGCTTATTATTCCCATTAAAACGGGCGTTCGAGGCCTCGCTCCTCTGGTCTCCGCAGTGCCACAGTCTCTCTCTCTCTCTCTCTCTCTCTCTCTCTCTCTCTCTCTCTCTCTCTCTCCTCCTTTCATCCCTCCCCCTCCTCCTCCTCCTCTGCTTGTCTATTGTCTGTTTGATGTGGAGATGAAGGGGGAAAAGGGCAAACAAGAACAGTTTGGTGCTGAAAAGTTGGAAAATCTGGTAACAATTGGAATGTAATGAAAGTGTTTGGAGGTCTTGTCCCCTGATGTGCTTAGCTAATGATTTTGCTGCCCTGAGTGCACCCGCGCACACATCATAACATTTCCATTTCGTTTGACTCATTTCTAGGTTGATTTCTTTCATTTCATCGCCCTGATATCTTTTATTGACTCTGACTCTTCTCTCTAACTCGGTCTTGTGCAGGTAAAACCTTCCCTTCCCGTTTGCCGGGCTTTCCTGCTTCTCCACCCTGAGTTCTTGTGCAGCGCTGCACGGCCGTTGCCTTTGTGGGATTTGTGCGTCTCCGGCGGCGTTTTCCCTCGCCGGTCGGCACCGAGCCGGCATTCCTTCACGGGTTCACTGGCAATGCTCAAGTGGCTCCCTCTTAACAGCCCCCCTAATCACTCAGGGACATAATCACAGGCCACTTTGAAGTAATAGTCAATTTGCTACGAGTCCACCGTTTAGCAGAACTGCTTCGACGCAAGCCGGGGCTGTGAGCCGGCCACGGCAGATATAAAGATAGGGAGGCCGCGCCGATGGAAAAGGACTCTTTTTTTTTAATTTTAAACACTCGATTCAGCAAAAAGGTAGCACACGCATGTTTGTAAAAGTGTTGATTTGGGGGGTAAAAGTCTTTCTGAAGATCTCAGGATGTAAAGACAAAGGGCAGGTGAAGCCGATAAGAGGTGGAAAAGCCAAACTTTGCACAGACAGCCCGTGTGTGCTCAGCTGAGGAGGAAGTTCACAGGAAGTGTACGGACGTATAGCTGTCACTCAACTGCACGCTCTGCTCCTGAATGCGCCAGCAATTGCTCACAATGACACACTGTACCTGATGATGTGTGCACGTCGCCCCGGCGACCCGCGTTGGCCCATGTTTATTGTTGACGGCACTCCGGGTGGCGCCAGGCCCTGAAAAAACAGGAGCTGAAAAACACTTTGTTTTGGTGGGGAGGCTGCTCCTGTGGTTTTGTAATCACCATCACTATCAGGGGCCCTGATCGCTTCACAGAGTCGGAGGGAGGAGGGAAGAAAAGGTATGTTATTCCACACGGTACACAAAGGGAGGGAACAGAGGGAGAAAGAGATGTGGGCGCTTGGCAGTGCGTCTGTCTGCCCTTTTTCCTCTTTTCCTCCCTCCTTACCCACTTCTTGTTCCCCCCCTCTTCCCCCTCCGTCCAGTCTGTAGACCAGGAGCCATGAGACCCTCTGAGTGGTTGCCTTCCAGCGGCGGTCCAGACAATATAGAAAACTTCTGTTTAAATCGACTATGTTTTTAAAGGGTACTTTTCTTCACTCTTAGTTTATGGTCATTGTTACTTCCCTTTATTTTTAGGCTTATGACATCGTCACTGTATGTCTCAGAACAACCCAGTACCAAGTAGTAGCGAAACTTTTACTAAAAGGGAATATTCTTTGGTTTAGCTCGCAGCTAATCATCCCTGGTGTTCTTCGATTTAATGTGAAGTGTGACTGGCAACTACGACCACCTAGCCGGGATTACCCGCACGTGGTTTTTCAACATGGAGGAGGCTGAGCCGATAGCTAGCAGCTAGCGGTAATAACAATGGCAACAATGCTGACCGAGCTAAACCTGTTTCCCTGTTAGTTTGGTAAGCTAACAGTGTTAACCTAAGTGACGGTTATCGAAGTTAGCTTCATAATTCAAAGTCAACTTTAGAGCTATGTGTTAGCGAGGGTAGCGAGGGCGTGGCAGGTAGACATCATGAACATCATGCTGGATTGAAGAAGACTTAAAACTAGAGATTGAGACCATAAACTCATGTTTACAATGTTTACTGAGATAATAAATCAAGAGAGAAGTAGAATCATTTTCTCATAGACTTCCATACAATCAGACTTCTATTTGCAACCAGAGGAGTCGCCCCCTAATGGCCAGAAGAGAGAATGACGGTTTAAGGACCTTCAGCGTTGGCTTCACTTTTCAGAACCAGAGGTTGCTGCTTGGTGCTAACGTGCCAGCTGGGTAACAAACGTTCTCACTATACAGCTAAACAGTAGCTACACTATAATACATTTCTGAAGAAAACTGAGGTGAGAAAAAAGCAAGGCAGCGCAGCATCACGATTCAAATCTGACCGGCGCTGACTGATTTGACTGTTTGATCTACGATAAACACCGGACGTACCTCATTTGCTTAAAGTTGAGGAAGACTCTGGGTTATACAAATTCTGTTAGGGTGAATGGTAAGTCAACGCTCCGAGCCGTATCCATCATACGGTTCCTAGGAAGTAAGGCGGAACCACAAATACATTTCACATTATGTTGCATTGGGATCGCAGCGGAGGGATATGTTAAAACCTCAGTATATGTATCTATCATCACAGCTAGAGACTCGGCCTTGAACCACCACTTTTCATTCAAATCTCCTTCAGACCAAAACGTCTCATTCACCGGCTGAGGAAGGTGACACTGCTCCGACAAGCCGCCGTTGGCTGATACAGACGTTACCGTCAACGTTGTCGCGTTGTCGACTTCACGGCTCGCCTGCTTTACCTGCACGTGAACAAAGAGCAGCGCGGGAAGGAGGACGGCTTCATGCACGCCGGTGTGGCCTATTTTAAGAGCCATTAGTGTGAGGAGTGTGTAATTCAGCGGGGCCGCGCCGTCTTTATTCACGCAGCGACATTAGAACGTAATGAATCATGAAGAAGCGCATTGTTCCACGCTACACTCCCTAACACTGCTCGCTAAGCACACACACACACACACACACACACACTCGCAGGTGTAGAACATCATTATCACCCAGTTCCAATTGATGAAGAGTATTATACCGCCAAATTGATTTTCCTTACTCTGCGATCACGATGACACAAGAAAGGCGAGAGACGAAGAAAAGACGCAATCATCAACAACTTTATATTCCAATCAGCATATCTGAGTAGGATGAATAAAAAAGAATTACACAGAAAAATACGAGCCGGGGCTCAAATCGTCTCAAATTGCTTTGCTCTTTTTTTTTTCTTCTTTTTTTTTTCTATCATGAAATGTTACCGATTATCATGAAACACGTAAATTGAATTCTTTTTTTTCATTTAAGTAATAATTGGTTTGACATTTCGGAGCACTTCAAAGGCAGTTTGGCCTGGAGGCTCTGCAGTAAATTACAGTATAAAGCTGAGGATTTACCATTAGCCGAGTGTCAAGTGTACGCTCGGCATCGCTCCCCCCCTGCCTATCTCCCCCCTCGTTCTCCCCTCTCTCCCTCTATCTTTTCTACCCCAAAAGCCTCTGAAATTCCAGTCAAAACTTTGTCCAACTTGTCTCCACCGCCCTGTGTGTGTGTGTGTGTGTGTGTGTGTGTGTGTGTGTGTGTTAGTTCATTGTAACACAACAAAGGCCCGGTGTGTTTATCAGTAAACGGAGCTCCACACAGTTCACCCGCCTCCATTATAACTCTTTTCACTCCCTTGTTTAGTTTATATATATTTCCTTGGAGGAAATGCCCTTCTTTGCTGCCTGTGTCTTCCGATGCGGGGCCAACAACAGGCGGGAGCAGCGTTTGATATGTAAATAGTCTGCCCAACAAAGTCCAGGTGCTATCTGTGGTTACAGAAGCTGATACTTTGGCTGCGGTCGGCTTCCTCGTGCAGACACACGGTTAAACACGGAGCTCAGACCCGTCTGTCTGCGCGGCTCATACTTTTCTTCTTAGTAAAAGTCACATCTGCTTCATGTCAGGCTCCTCTGGTCTCATGGATAGAATGCACTGATTACATGGTCCAATCAATAGTACCAATACCAGTTGGGGAACTTCAGCAGATCAATACTGCAGCCATCAATACTTTGATACTCAAATGCTGTTTGGTTAATATCCAGACATTTGCGAGGTTATTGTAGAAGCAGTGGTGGTACTCTGTATACTCAGAAGTGTTGAAATCATAGATATCAATACAGTTTTTATTGTTTTTGGATCAACAAATAATTCAAATAAATGTGTTAAATGTGTTACTTACTAAACATTTGCTATTTTTAATGTTGCCTGAGCGGGTGTCATATGATAATAGAAATGATCACAAAGCAATCATTTTAAAACAATTATCATCATTTAAGGATCTGTAGCACTGATAAAATAATACTGATAAAATACTTTATCAGTATTTAGTGCATTTTCAGATAAAGTAAAGTAATCTATGTTTGTTATGAGCTACTTCTTAAGATACATAAACTATTTAAACAAAAACTGGATTCACAGAAACATTAATTGGCACAAAGCTCCAAACGGAGCAGCTTTTTGGACATTTTTGGACATTTTTTCACAGAACAGCAGCAAAAGTCTCAAACTGATTTCAATTACAATATTTTAATTAATTGGTTTTACTGTGATTATTATTGCTGCTATCGGCGCCTTCTCCACTTCCTACTCAGCCTACGTTTTGATCTCAACTACACACTTTCATGACACTTACTCGGGCAAAGGCGTGTTGAGTGTGTGTGTGTGTGTGTGTGTGTGTGTGTGTGTGTTTCAAACAGCCAGCAGACTCAGCACTTCTAACGTGAGCGGGGAGATTGTTCTAAAGACTAGGGGTGCATCCCAATTCTCTGAAATTGCACCCACGTTTCCCTCACTTGCGTCTAGTCCCTCCCACCAGCGATGCATGGAGAGAAGGAGAGGAGACAAGGAGAGGAAACAAGGAAATATGTTAGATCAGCTGTCAGTGGGATCTTTCTCTCTGTGGTCTGTTACTTATTTAACACCTGCACATGAATAATAACCAAGGCTGGGAATTCAACGCCGGAAATTATTTATTGGTAGAAATGTTTTGGGGAGAATTTAAATAAAGTAACTAGGTATGTTGTTTGTTTCTGTGTTTCTGGTCCTCGTTGATTACCTTGGCATTTCGTATTTGTCACGTGTAAATAGTGTCACATTCCTTGTTTGCATCAAAATTTTTTAAAAAGATGGCGGACCAAAGTGAGGAGTGAGGAAAATTGGGATGTAGCCTCTGTGCTCAGACAGCAGAGGAGCTGTCACCTTTGATTTTAGGTTTGGCAGGCGGTAAAGCCAACAGGCCTCAGTGGACGCCTGATGGTGTAAGGAATCAAAAACTAGACCATGAAGGTCCTCCAGATATAACATCAGTCCTGAACTTAGTTTAAGGAGTGACCTGAGGACTACAGCTAAACAACAACAACATAAGGCTACTGTTTCAAAACCAAAGGATTTACTAATCAGAGCACTCACATTAGAATGGAGCACTTTAAAAGCATATAAGCTAAATATATTTTAAAATTCTTGGGGAAAAAAACAGAAACGACTGTTTGTGGTTAGATTTCTAGAATGGGGGAACCAGGGGAAGCAAGTGGGTTAACCTGTCTGTCTGTCTGTCTGTCTGTCTGTCTGTCGACCTCTTCTCCGTTTCAGCACTACGGACAGCGCTGCACCTACACACAAACAACAGCCCTGTCCTGAAACAACAGCTTAGAGAAAGTCACATGTATCTATGATGATATAATAAAATGAGAACAACACAATTATTGGCCTCTACTTCTGTGACTATCAATATATAAACCATATAGAGGTTTTTTGTGTTCGTATTGGTGAAATCATTGTTGTCATATAGACATAACTTCACCTATGAGCCATCTTCACTGAAGAGTAGCCATCTTGCAGCGTGCATCCAGTCTGCAGGCTGGAGGAATTATGACAGGGATCAAACTTGTTTTCTATTATGGACCACTTTGATCTATTTTTCTCAGGAGCCTTCTGAGCAGCGCAAGACATTTTTGTAAGATTAAAAAAAGTCTAGCCTATATAAAACACAGAAATGTGACATTTCTAATGTTACTGGCGGTGTTATTGTTGGAAGTGACATCACTTTCTTTCTCAGTGTTGAACCATAAATCCATTTTCTTGATTTTTGTTTGTCGGTCAATTTGGAATCTGGCCTCCGGTAACGATTGCATTGGAAACAGGAATGTTGAATATAAAATGTAATAATTGGAAGTACAATTAAATGTTTAGATTGAATTGAAGATTTTAGGGAGTATACATAACTGATCTTTTTTTTTAGTTAACAAAAAATGTCAAGTACGCCCTGCAGTACTCCAAGTACAGGTACTAGAACTTCGTTACTTTCCCCTTTGAAAGCACTTTTGAGTCTCTCTTTGGTAGCTATTTATCTTAGCTCATGAAATTCTAAACAACCAAAGAATATTTTCACGGGGTGGTATTACTACTTTTTGTGGCATGTTGAAAAAGATGAAATTATCATGACAACCTCCATTTGTCACCCCATAAGCCAACTTATGGGATGCTGAAAATCCAAAATAATAAAAAAACACTGCGTCTTTTTTTAAACCACAATCATCACAGTTCTTGTGCTAAAATCTGCTAAATCCTAAGATTCTTCTATTGTGACACATCATTTATTTATTACGTCTTTTATTAGACTAATAATTATGTTTGATTAGTCAAACTCTAGCTCACATGCAAGGCTTTACATGCACACACACACATGCCTACACACACACACACACACACACACCTGCTAATTGTCACCTGAATCCCGAGTTAGCTGGAGGTAACACGTATTGTCTTTTGGCCTTGAATTAATGTGCCTGTAAATACGTTTTTTCCCCCTCATTCCTATTTGTTAAGTTATTCATAGAACTGCTGATTGCAGGCAGCCGTCAGAGCTAAATGAGGGCCTTTGTTATTGTTGAGTAATTAGGACAGCCATCATCGTGCTCCAAGATGACAGGGTCAGTTAAATAGTTTCTCTCTCTCAGTAGTCCGGGCTGATTATGGGAGCTCAGGCAGGCAGGCAGGCCTGGGAGCAGGGGCTGGGGAGGGATGGAGGGGGGGGAGCCAGATGGGAGGAGTGGGGGGGAAAGCAGACCTTATCTCAGGCAATTAATCAGAGACACTCATATTGCGGGACAATTATTCAAAGCTCACTCCTGCATAACTCAGCCCAAGGTTCCAGTGGGCTCGCTGTCTCTTTCCATCCACCCTGGACTGGAAGGTCAGGGACGTGAGAGGAAGGTGGAGCCGAGAGAAAGAGAGGGACGCCAGTGTGTGTGTGTGTGTGTGTGTGTGTGTGTGTGTGTGTGTGTGTGTGTGTGTGTGCAAGTCAGCTAAGGCAACACAGGGTCAAAGTCATTCAAAGTCTAGTCTCCTCTGGAGGCTTTTTTTTTTTGTTTTTCAAGGAGTTTATTCCCCGTCATGTTTACATGTATTAAGTTTTTTGCCGTTGGTGGAATAACATGGGCGTCGTCTGTTAGTGTGTGTGTGTGTGTGTGTGTGTGTGTGTGTGTGTGTGTGTGCATTAGAGCCCAGGGCCAGCATTATCAACATTCCTCAGTGGCAGCAGGGTGGCTCGCCTGGCACCACACAAACAGGAAAAGGAAATAGCTCGACTTCACTACGGTTATCTCCCGGAGAGCCCTCACAGTGTTGGTTTGTGTGTGTGTGTGTGTGTGTGTGTGTGTGTGTGTGTGTGTGTGTGTGTGTATGTGTGTGTGTGTGTGTGTGTGTGTGTACGTGCAGACTGTTTAAATATGGATCCCGGCAGCGGTGCAACAGTAAACAGCAGTAGAGCCTCTTCATTAGTATTGAGACATTGTTGATATTTCAAGGAAAAATCCAGTTTTATATTAACAACTGTGTGGTACGATGCCTTCAAGGAGGGTCGTGTTTATCACCTTCACGAGAAAAGTCCGTTGGAATGGCCCACTATACTTCAGCAGGGGAGTTTTTGAGTCTTAAGTTGTTGTTCATAGACATTACATTTATATTTCTGTCTGTCTGATCATATAAGTTCTCTATTTCGTAATTCCTCCACTGCTGCTGGTGTTTTCTCTCTCCATCTACTGCACACTCTGTTACACTTCCTGTGCTTTCTACGACTTCTTTTTTATAATTATAATAATAGCTTTTATAATTTACCCTGATCGAGGGTCCAACGGTGAAAATGTATTATTCAAAGTATGATTTCTTTTTGCCATCATTTCATGAGCAGTCAGGTTATCAACTAGGTTGTGAATAAGCAGCACCCATTGCTCAATTTGTCCGTCGTGAATTTCGGTTTGATTGTAGGTCATATTTTCAGCTTCGACCTGTATTTTCTCGTAGATGTGTTTTTTTCTCTTATGGTGAAGTGGATTACTATTAAATTAAAATATTTTTTATTAACAATATGGAAAGGTTTTGCTTAAGACACCAAGAAATGATCAGAATCAGAATTACCAAGTAGGTTTTCAAATACGAGGCAGTTGGCAAATTACATAAACACAATTAAAGAGGATTAAATGAATAAAATAATAGGAAGTATTGCAAAAATCAAATAACCACAATATAGAATAGGAGAATAATATAATCAAAACTGTAAATATGTTGAATATATCCAAACTAAATGTAAGAGATGCTGCTGTGTGTGATCTCAGCTGTGTATCCACGGAGACGGTAGCCTAGCCTTATCTCGCAATGTTAAGGAAAGAAAAATGAGTGTGTATCCATTCTGTGTTTGGGATCCGCTCCGACATTCAAAGGCTTCGTCCTCGGCCCGTGCTACAACCTTCCACCAAATTTCCAGGAAATTTTATTTTTTTAGAAGCAACAATCAAACCAAACCAAAGTAAGAAAACGTTGCATTTCAAAAGTTAAGCCCGATGACGTGTGTCACTTTTTTTTTTAAGTTTATGAAGCAAACTGATGTCTTTTTGTACCCAAAGAGTTCTTCCTTTCACCTCCCAGTAATAATGGTCAAAACCATGAAAACCAGACCCTAAGATGAAACCTGTCGGAGGTGAACTGCTAATAGAAATACATCTCTGAAAGCTTCCGTTTGCACTCGAAGAACAGCTGTGTTTTCCTATTTTGTGCCAAACAACAGATTTCCATTCAGAGGCTCCCAGCAGCCCCCATATTAATATCCAGCTGTCAATAAACAGATAATAAAGCCTATTATCGTGAAATGAGCATTGATACCACTGAGATAAGAGAATCCTCCAGCAGCACGGCGTAACGTGAACACTGATTTGCTTGACTAGACTATATTTTTAGTTCTTTTGGTTTGGCCAGGCAATGTGCTGGAGCTGAATAACAGCCTGCAAATAAACACGTAAAAACACTGGCCGGCATTCAAAAGCATTCATCGCCTCGCCTTTTCCCTTCCTCTGCTCTCGTTCCAGCCCCAACCTGATCCACAAATGTCACCTCCTCTCCATGTATAAAAGGAGAGGAAGACATCGAGGAGGAGGGAAGAGAGATGGATCAGTGAGAGAGAGAGAGACAGAGAGAGACAGAGAGAGAGAGTGAGTGTCATAAAATGCAAATGCAGCCTGCGTCTGCTTTTACAAATTAAATGTCAGGACATAAAATATTGTCAGTTTCATTTTGCTGCCAGAAGGATGACAAATCCATATTCTCCCTTAAATAAAACTCTTATTGCGGTGGAGGGGTAATCATGGCAGAACAAAGCGCCGTGATTAACGATAGCAATTTATTGTATCTGGCGGCCGGCGAGGCAGCGGCGAGGGAGAGGAGCAGAGAGACATCATGGTTATCATAATTCATATCGTAAATAACAGGGCCCAGCCAATCACAAGGAGCCGCCGATGTCATCCCAAATAACCTTTGATAACAATTACCATAGAAGGCAGTACAAACCCCGAAGTCACAATGTTATCTTATCCCTATTCTCTGCTTGTAGAATACAACACTATTACCATATAGATTAGACTATTTATAATGGTGCGTGTCATTCTGGGTGCGGCTTTAAGTTGTCACCGTGTCTCGTGTGTAGGTGCGGCGTGGCGAGGTTGTGTGTGAGTGTGTGTGCACGTGGAGGTGTGTGTGCGTGGGTGGGGTAGGTGTGGACCTGTCGTTGGGAGGAGATTATAGCCCGCTCTTTATGAGGAGCTGAATTGCCCTCTCTCAGTATCACACGGCAGCACATTGCCGGGGCGGCCGGCGCTCACAATGGCGTGGTGGGAGAGGAGTCGGGGTGTCGCCTACGTGTGTGTTCGGGGAGGGGTCGCGTGGGTGGGGACTGGTGAGGGGAAGGGGAGGGGAAAGGAGAGGAGGAGATATTAGCAGGGAAACGTTGATAAGTGCTGCAGATTAGCGGAGGCGTATCTTGTCCAAGGTGTTGTTCCTCCTTGTTTTATCTGCCGATAGAAATTTTCTGATGGAGAGCGGTGATATGTGGATGCACGGCTTCCCACCCACGAGGGAAGCTACGCTGCACGCTTTCTTCCTTGGAATTGTTTCCACATCAATTAGGCCTTTGAATCAGCAGCTTCTACGCCCCTTTATTATATTTACATATTCGGATATTATCTTAATCGACTCAAATCTGTAAATCTGCTAAATACAAGGCACCTTGTAGGATTTTTGACCTGTGGAACAATGTAAGGTCAAGAGTCCTTGTTGCATTAAACTTGCATTCTCTCTGCTGGCCATCAGGGGGCGACTCCTCTGATTGCAAAAAGAAGTCTAATTACATGTAAGTCTATGAGAAAATGACTCTACTTTTCTCTTGATGTATTATCTCAGTAAACATAGTAAACATGAGTTTATGGTCTCTAGTCTTCTTCAATCCAGCATGATGTTCATTTAGTACATTATGATTAATTTAGAGTCAAACAGACCAGAAAGCAGGAATGCTTTACAACTGTAATACTTTCACAGTGTTTTCACTCCATGAAAGTTAATTTGAACATTTTGGTTGCCTAAAAATGTCTCATTCAGCGTCTGGTTGTACTTTGCTCCGCCCACTCCTGTCACTTCAAAACCGTAGTCCACAAACCAGTGGGAGTCATCATGGTGACGATGTCCACGTCTAATACACAGTCAATGTGCTGCACACGCATTCACACCAACACACAGGTGGAATGATGCACATTCCTGCAGTTGATATGTTTAAATGTAAAAGTGTTTTTCTTATGCTTGTCATCTGGAATGTACGACGGCGTATTAGGGCCACTGTCGAAAAAAAAAAAAGTGGCAAACAACCTGCATTTATGCTAGCTAACTTCGCTTCCGAATGTCGCTTTTATCTTTCTAATTAATTCATCCCAACGTGTGATGCTTTGCTAAGGCCCTTAAGGTAATGGCTGTTGATGGTTATTGTTGGTTAATTTTATATGGGCCAAATTGTCATCTTATTTGTGTTTATTGAGCAGGTAGTTTGCCTAAGATAGCGGTAGCTTTCACTTGTTGTCATAGCAACGGCAAACATCCGGGTCAAGCTACGTGATTACTTCCTCTATGACCGCTAGCTTAGCCAAACCACCCGATCAACAAACACACATACCGTAAGATGACAATTTGGCCCATATAAAATTAACCAACACTAACCATCAAGAGCCATCACCCTAAGGACCTTAGCAAAGCATTGAAACGCGGGATGGATTAATTAGAAAGATAAAAGCTACATTCATGGGAAGTAAGCTAGCATAAATGCCGGTTGTTAGCATCGTAATAAACTAGCAAATTTGCCACTTTAAAACTTGCAAATTTGCTAGTTTTAAAGTCGCAAATTTGCCACTTTAAAACTAGCAAATTTGTGACTTTTAATCTCAGAATATTGCCCACCTCTCTCGGCTCCGTTTTTTTTTTTTTTTTTTCGACAGTGGCCCTAATACGCCGTTGTAGGAATGTATATTCTGTCTGTATTATTTTTAATCAGGGATGAATATGAGCTTTAACTATATCTCTGTCGCCTCAATCAGATTTCATGTAATGAAAGTCATGTCTATTAGGCTGGGTTGCTGTTAAATTAACTTTTATTAAAAATAAATACATAAAGGTCAGGTCAGGAAAAAGAAGTTAATAAGTTAAAATATTTATGCTTTACAAATCTTTGATCATGAAGAGAGGCATTTATCAGTATTAATAAAAGCCTTCAGGTTGTTCTAAAGGCACGGATTGAAAACATACTTTAGTCGTGAAAAGTCATTTAGTTGATTGACAAAGGAAAAATTAACAATTTCCATAATCAACTAATCATGTGTTGTTTATGAAGCAAAAGTGTTTTATATCATAGTTAATTGAACAATTTGTGGCTTTGGATGATGGATCAGAAAAAAGAGACGATTTGAAATGTCACTTAATTACTTTGGCATTAAATGGTATAAACAATTAGTCAGTAACTCAAACTACAATAAACAGAAAATAATAATAAAAGAATGGAAGAATATTGATCAACATAGGTGTGTGGAAAACATAGTAAAATGTTGGAGAAATATCAGAAATAAAAACTACCATTATTAATGCAAAGATGTTACATTAAAACAGTGTATGTGCCAAAGCTTCTGATAGGAGTAGTATCATTCCCCAAGTTGCAAAAAAACACCAGAAAATATCAGATAAACAAGAGATGAACACAAATGTATAATCTGACATTAGTTATTGACAAATTGACCGTGAAATGTCATCCAACTCCAAATCCAACCTTTCAGACTGTGACATGCATTCATCCCCTTCAAGTCAAGAGCAGGTGGATTAAATGAGATGCGAGACTCGATATGATAGGAGCTCAGCATCAGTATTGGATCTGTATTGATTAAACAAATACACAATATTCTAGCATCAGTTTTGCTTTAACTATCAAAAATGTGTTTGGTGTTCAACCTGAAATGGCAAAGAAAGAAACTGAGAACAAAAAATGGCTTCAAAGGACACTTGAGCCTCGACTATAAGGAGGAGGATGAGGAGAGAGGACGAGCACAAGGACGAGATAAAAAGCGGAGCGGGAGAGAGGAGGAAGAGAAGGGGACTAAAGCAAGGACAAGGTGAAGGAGAAGGAAGATTTTGCATCCTTATGCTTAAATTCAGAGAGGAGAAACTCACAGTCCAATCCCAGCCCTCCAGATGAAGAACCGTGCAAACGGCAAAAAAGACAAGCCCGAGGTAGATTAGGAGAAGATAGAAAAACAACAACAAAGTAACAATTTTAAAAGTCATGCTCAAGAGCAGGGGAGGGAGGAAGACCTCTGAGGACACGACGTGATGCTAAAGCAGCAGTCAGTGGTATAATATCTGTACTTTCTGGCAAGGAGATCCCTGTGTGGGCTCACGAACAGTTAATCTCTCTTGACAGGATCTTCATTTGAATAAAGATTCTGTCAGCGCCGTGTGCTTTCTGCTTGCTTAAGAGGAGGACCTACAGTAGCTCCTGCAACAACTCAAATTGCTTTGACAAATCACGGCTGATGGGAGTAAAGGCGTCTTCCTACCTGCGCGAAGCTAAACGGGCCTGATGGAGGCACCTGAACACAACTTTCAAAATCGGAGGGAATCCAAGGAGAACGGACAAAATATGTCGCCGAGATATTAGAGGAGCTTAAACGCTGGATTAGGCTTGTAGGAAAAATGCCATACGTCCTTTTTATTTACGTCGGTCGGATGTAGAAAGTTACACAGAAGCAATTAAATAGTCACATATATACATGCAGAAGAATATTTAAATGCAATAGAGACAGAATGTGCCACGGATAATGGACATGTTAAATATCCTAATTTAAAATATGCTGTATCCACACACAAATCTTACACATAGTGGCTTAAAAAAGACATGCAAGCTATTCATAGGAAGCATGGAAATGTGGAAGGAGAGCTTTGTATCAGTAACTTTTGCATAATTTATGTGTAATGATTTCCCCTGCTTTGTTGGTGTATTTACATTCCTTTCAGACCGGTGTGATCAGCACAGCTGTGGGCTGTTTCTTTAGCACAAGGGAATATGGGTGTAATGTAAACAAGGTGTTTTTTTAATTCACCACGGATCCACCATGAAGGAAAGTTCAGTTTAATTCATGTAGATGAAATGTCTCTTTTTATTTTGCTTTTCCTCTCGGGGAGACACAAAAACCCAGAAGATAAACACTTTTATGTTTCCCTGAGGAACTTTTTAATTTAGAATCTGTTCTACTTCGCCGGGAGGAGAGCGCTCGGTAGCTCCGGAGATGGACCTTCAGTTAGCAAATTCATCCAGAGTATGACCCGGCACCAGGGGTCTGATCCCAGTGGTCTGACCCCGGTGGTCTGATCACGGGGGGCCACCTTTCTGCTGCTGCAGTCACACAGGTTAGAGTGCTACAGCTGATAACTGAAGGTCCGTGTCGGAGCCACGACCGCTCTCCTCCCGGTGAAATAAAGGAGGACAGTACGGATGGAACAAAGGATGTTATCATCCATCGCAATAAAGAACGATTGTGGTTCATCTTTATTATCAGGATAATCGTAAATAACATCAGAAGTGAAATTGAGATAATATTGTAAATCGTAATTATTTTATCCAGGATAATTGTGACATTAAATTTCCATATCCTAGTGGAGGGTGAGGTGGAGGAACTGCTGTGTCATTTGTGGTCTGACGAACAGTCAATTCATCAAACACGGCCTGTATTGCTATTTTCAAAGCTACCTGAGCAGGAACTTTAACGTCAGCTTCACCACTGTTGCATGGAGATGATGCTCACTGGAAAAATTACATCATCAGTCATTTGTCAGGAGCAGAGGTGGGTGGAGGTCAGAGTGGATGGTTGGTGTCCCAGTTGGACCCCAAAAACAGTCAACATCGGTTTGCATCGCATTAACAGTCAAATTGGTTCTTCCGTTAGCCGCGATCTTTCCTCTCACCACAACAGAGCAGCTTTAGTTGCCTGATCTTAACCATCGAGTTGGCGGATCAGAAAGTGCTCACCGGGTCAACGACTTTGACAAAGGAAACCTTGGTTCACATCACCATTCCTGCCAACATGAAACGGTGGTTTCTTTTAATCAGGGCCGCGATACTTCCCAAACCATAGCCGAATCGTTTTAGTTGCCCAACTTCATTAAGGCGTGGCAGGTCAGAAAACGCTATGAATCACTTCTTTTTAATGTTTTTTTGTTGTATGAAGTACGGCTTTTTTTGTTCATTTCTTTTCTTATCTTTTTTTATTTAAGGTGTGAAGACACGGAGATAAAAGAAGAAACTTGGTAATTAATACCGTTGGAATCAGCTTTGGGACATTTGACCTGGAAATCAATCAGCTACATGCAGCTGAACACGGTGTGTGTGTGTGTGTGTGCGTGTGTGTGTGTGTGTTGCAGACCAATAACAGCAGACGATGCTGAAGTTGATTCACTCTCACTTCAGAAATCCCCACTGCCACTCTCTTTCTCTCTCTCTGTCTCTCTCTCTCTCTCTCTCTCTCTCTCTCTCTCTCTCTCTCTCTCTCTCTCACACTCTCTCTCTCTCTCTCTCTCTCTCTCTCTTTCTTTCCCTCAACATTTCTCATCTCCTCTCCGAGATGGAATTCACAAAGTGATTTTCTTCTCGTTCCTCTAAATCTCTTGATCACTTTAATTTTTTGCTAGGCTGCTTCATCGGTGTCCTGGGAAAGAGAAAAGAGGAGGAAGGGGAAAGAGGCAGACGGGGCGAGAGACTGCAGAGGAGGCTGGGTGAGTGTGGAGAGAGAGAGGGGGGGTAGCAGTATAGAGTTAAGGCTTTATCAGTGAGTGCCCTGAGGTATGTGGGGACGCTGCTGAATCCAGAGAGATTAGGGGAAAAATGCAGCACATGGCAGTAAGGGGCTTACGCCACAGCTTGTATTAGTTCAGGTGAAAAGAGTATTGCTTTTACATAAAACTGGACAAATCCAGCTACAATGCATTTCCCGTTGGACCACAATGGGGCCCTCTATCTGTGGACCTCACCTCCTGTCCCCCAGGTTCCCCAAAGCTCCTCTATCTAAACAGGAGTAGAGACTGAGGGAAGGAGGAGAAAACACCGACGGACTGGGGAGGGAGGAGAAGATACCGGCGGACGCATCAAACTTCATTTCCAGAGTTCACCGGGAAGCCGGTTGTCAGGGGGCGGTGAGGGGCGTGATTTCCACCGGAGGACGAGGCGGGATCCTGCCCATTGCACTTTTCAGAATCCTACTTTTGTCCCCTCAACTTCGGTTTAATTTCCCCACAAAAGACCCTCTACCTGTCCTCGGACGCCTACCACCATCAAGATGAGACGAATTAGTAAAAATGCTGAAATCATAGATTCTCAAGTCAAAGCCAGAAGTAAGTCTGAAAAATAATGAACAAATATATGCCAGTTTGAGATGGTTATACTTCTACGTTGCCATTTTTGGGAACACTATTCAAGTAATGTCAGTGAAACGTTGCACTTCCTGCAGATGTTTCACATTAAAGGCATGATATGAAATGGAGATAGAAGGGCGGCTCAGAAGTAGAGCGATTCATCCTCCAATCAGAAGACAACGGGCCCTAGTTTCGTAGACCAGGCGCAGTCAGCTTACAGCGCACCTGCGCCGCGCCGACGGGGTGTGTCCGCCTGGACTTTGCAAGTTTCGTGCACCGCGCAGGCTCGAGCAGGCACACCTCCCGTCTCGCCCACCGGCGCAAGTGGGAAAGAGGGAGGAGAAGAAGGCGTGAGTGGGAGACGAGGAGGAGACGAGGCGTGGACTGGGATTAACACAGCCGATTCAGATCTTCACCAATCAAATGAGCTCCTCTCCTCTCCTTTAATGCGTTAGGGGAGGTTCAGTGCAAGTTCCGTCACTTGACAACCCGATGACAGAAGCAGCGCCGCCGCTCCCACCACGCTCATCACGCCCTGTGCGCGCGTATCATAATAATAACAATGCCGATATTATAAAAAACAGGGGAGAGAGAGAGAGAGGGAGATGTTTTGGTCCGAGAGGCTGAGTTTCCGTTATGCGTGCCATCCGCCTTTGATCTGACGTCAGATGTGACGGGACAATCTATATAGATATAAATTCACGTGTTGATTCAATCAGTTGCATTAAATAGTGTTTGTTGTGATTATTTATTGCATTTAAATGTGCCTGGAACTGTGGAAACCTGCCTGTGAGGTCTCGGTGACGTGTACGCACTGCGCGCAGGTCAGCCAAACTTCCGATCCACCAGCTGTGATTCGCATTGAATCAATGGACTTTATTTACGCCTTGCGCCTTGCGCCGAAAGTAGACCAGGTCGGAGCTGGCGGGCTTTCAGCGCAGTCTCGGCGAGGCTTTTTGCCACGAAACTTCCGCTACGCCAAGCTGAATCTGTGACGCCTCCCCCTGCTGCGCCGCCACACCCATCTTGGCGCAGGCGATCCACCAAACTGCCAAACTGACCGTGCGCAAGGCTGCGCGGGTCGAAACTTGCACTGCGCCGGCTGCGCCACCCTGCGCCGCCCTGCGCTGGTCTACGAAACTAGGGCCCCACATGTCAAAGTGTCAAAGTCCTTTGCACTATATAAATGTTGGAAGACTTTTAATGTGAAAGACCTAAACAGGAAGTAGAGAGCACATCTTCATTAAAAAAAAAAGGTTTCTACCAAAAAACCCAGCCTAGTGTTGGCAACACGTATCCGATGAAAGTAGCTCGCTGCTTTAAAAAATCACTACATTTAGCGAGAAAGTCACACAACGCTGACCCTTCCAAAGCCACGCCCCCAAAAAGATCAATATGGGATTTTTTGTCAGCGCATTTGATTCATTGATTGCTGTCGGGATTTCATAAAAACTTCAACAAACATGACAGAATGCTTTTGACCAACCCTACCTTTAATGAACTTAAACAATTTTGGGGTATTTCTACTTGAGTATTTCCATTTTATGATAATTCTACTCAAAGACAAACACTGCATACTTTTTACTCCATTATATTATTTGATAAATTTAGTAACTTTTCAGATTTAGATCATGAATAGAAAATAATAATGAACTAATAAATCATATTACAGGTGAAGGTACCTGGCAGTATATCGAGTCATTTAAAATGAGTTCCACCTTCACCAGCTGCAACATTAACACGATACACATTAATGCATCGATGATTATAATCCACTCATATTATATACATTTCTCTGAAATGGGCTTTTCTGCATAATGAGTACTTTTACTTTTGGTCCTTTAAAGTTTATTTTGTTGCTAATACTTTTAGTACTTTCACTCAGACTTTGAAGGCAGGACTTTTACTTGTAACAAAGTATTTAAAAACTGCAGTATTGGCAGATTTGAATACTTCATCATGCTCTTGGCAAATATATTTATGAAGTTCCGGAGGAATGAAGTTTTACTAAAAACTGTGAGAGCCGGAGGGTTAGACGGGCATAAATCAGAGTTATAAAAGGGCTGTGGAGAGGCAGAGCAGGTTTGACGGGGAGATTCGGGATGAATGCGGCGAAGCGATTGAGCAAAAGGTCTCATCCTTCTCTTTGGGCGGCAGGTAAATGCTTCACTTAGACACTGAAGTCTCCCATTCTACTTCGGCTGGGACTTTTATCTAAATCTTCTGTTCCTGAGGGGCGTTTATCAGCAACGCTTTTTTTTCATCTTGAAATATAGGTTGAGGGGAGCTTGGCCTGCACACTTCTTTATCTTTCACCTGTCACGTACAGTAAGCCCAGGCAACAATGGCACCTTACATTACATTACACGCCCGCTCCGTATTCACGCCACCCAGTCAAGACATCCAAAGCAGCTCCGACACCCCTCCCATCCTCGCCATTATTGGCAGAACAATACCTCAAAAAGCCAAGTTGGTCCAAAAAAAGAGAGGGAGTATCTGCCGTATCTGCGATGGCGCTTAACATCAATTTGTGACACGATTAATCAATTTGGACCCCACCCCCCCCTCTCTCTCACCCAGTGTCTCGTCACTGTCGTCACTCTTTAAATAAAGAGCGGTGGCGGTTTGAATGAGCCGGGGCTCATCGCGATACAGCGCAGGTTAAGTAGGAGGCGCATGTTTTAGGATAGCGCCCTCTCGTCCTGAAACACTTAGCTGGTGATTAGCATAAGCTGATAGCGCTATCAGGAGCGTGCCATTGAGGTGACCCTGAAGCCCCCCCACCCCCCTCCACCTCCTCCTCCTTTGTCCCTCTGAGAAGGTCTTATCGGGGATGTACAGGGCCTCTGTAGCCTCCTGGGGAGATGATGGAGGGAGGAGACGGAGGTGGGTACTGTAGGGAAGGAGGATATGGGGGTTGGCTGGGAAGGGGGGGATCCCGTTGTTGAAAACTCTGTGTCTTTGGATGTGTCCTCTAATGTTTTCATGCCTTTTGAATGATAATATTAACTTTATTTCTTACAGAACCCTTCTAAAATCCCAGACGGATTAAAAGAAATCATTTAGAAACAGTCGGATAGAAGAGAAGAATCTCAATCAGAGACGAACAAACAACATTCATTTCAACTTGAGTCCCATTTTTGAGGTTTCGGTTTATCATGGTGGGATTAATCTGCTTGGGCGTCCTGCATAAAAAAATTCCCCTTAAAAGTCCTGCTCCTCCCACTTTATCATAGTTTTTAGTCGTGCTAGTTCGAGGTGGGGGAGGGAATCATGCTTTTATCATATAAATAAATGAAAACCTTTTGGTAACAATTGCTTTTCCAGTCCACTAGATGGCAGTGCGTTTTTTCTGGTGAGGTCATAGGTCAAGTTTTAAGACGAGATTTGAAAGCAGCATCTGTGTCCTGGAGTCAGTAATCTAATCTTCTGATGATTCTTTAACTCTATAACTAGCCTTCCCATCAGCCACCGCTGTGCTTTGTTAGCGCTATATCGCAAATGTTAGCATGCCAACAAGCTAAACTGAGATGGTCAACATGCTCATCGTAAACCTGCTTAATTGTGAGCATATTAGCATTATATTTTGGCGGGATGTGTTCAGATCTCTCAGCAATTACCTCCTTGAGTCATACATCATCACAAAAAACGGCCAAACATATGGAAATAAAATCCAGGTTGCAACAAACTGGATTCACCTCGACAACCAGGAAGAAAACTTGTCTTCCTCTCTTCAACTCAAAGTTTGACGGTTTATTCCAAACTTCGATTCACCTAAATTTCTTCTTTTGATATTCATGTTACCTTTTTCAGGAGGCGGCCGCGTCTCCACCAGCGGCCTCTAAATCACTCCCACGATACCTCGGCGAGACTTGTGTGTGTGTGTGTGTGTGAGGAAAAAGTATGATGAAACCCCGAAACAATACTCGCACATAAGCGCAAACGTGGCGACACATTTCTTGAAGGTAAGCAATTTCCATGCACGTTAAGAGCTTAGCATCGACGCAGCACTATTCATATCAGTTTACCATTATGATGCAAATGATAACAGTGGTGCCTGGCTCCCTTTTCTTCTGCACTTTCACTATGAACAACACGGCACATTATAGTACAGATGCACACCTACATTACAGTGCACACACACACACACACACACACACACACACACACACATGATCAAATTCACCCAGCTCCATTGCTTATCCCCTTTGTTTGAGCTGATTGGATCTGTGGCGATCACATGTTTACCCAGAGCGCTATCTCTTTGAGAAACGTCCGTCACGGGTAGCGGAGAGTAACGCTCGCCTCTTTTTGTGTTTTCCTTTTATTTTGGAGACGGGCACGCACACACGGTCTTTATGTATATATGCTAATAGGCTGGCTAACACGGTTTCACACTGTTTGTTTCTGAAAATGATGCAACTTGCCAGACATCCGTTTTTCTGCTGATGTTCACATTTCCTTTTTTTCTCTCCTCCTCTCTTTCTCAGGGCGGGCATTTTAGAGCGAGAGAGAGAGCAAAGGGAGGATGATGAAGAAGGGAGGAGGAGGAAGGAGGGAGGATAAGGGGCGAAGGGAGGCGTGTGTTCAAAATCCACAAAGGTTTTGTAATAAATGCATCGACGACAATAAAAACAAAAACATTAAAGGGAGAAAAGACGTGTTTCTGTGTTAAACAATTAGTGCTGCAGCATTAGAGCCGATCAGGAGGAGACAAAAGCTCGGCAGCAGCAGGGGTTTACCCCAGACACAAAGACACAAAGACAGATGCTCTGCAGCCCAGCCAAGCTACCGTACCACACCAGCTTCCACCGAGCCACAGCCACAATCCCACTGTGTGTAGGTCTGTAATGTATAGCGCCTGAATGGGATGGGAGCTCTCAAAAGCTAAATGATCAATAGTTTGTTTGTGCTATACATTCCCGTTTACCTTTAACCTCTAAAGCGGTGACGATGCGACTGGCAGACGTCATTTCGTTCTCGTTATCGAGTCTCCAATAACAAAAAGGTAAAGTTAAAAGGAAATTAGTTCACATTGCGTGGGGTTTATCAAATGTTCTAGTTTGGTTTTCCTTCGAGATGATACAAAAGTGCCTTACGTCTGAATAATTCACTCATTATAAACATGATTTTGCTTCAGGAAATCGTTGGAACTAAAAATACTTTTCATACAATAATAATAGAGCCCATGCTAACAGTACTTGAATCATGTATCGTCTTTCATAAGTCTGTACCTGTAGTATAAAAACGTCTCCAGTCAAACGATACAATCCTTTAAAATCAAAACTATTTGTATATGTTTTTTTTTAATAAAATGTTTGATTGGCCCTCTAACCCGTTCCTTGGTGTGGTGAAGTCCAGTATTGTGCAAAACATACAATATCTGGCTACCCTGCACCTGTGGTGTCTGATAAAAGTATTAGCATAAAATGTGGAAAGATTATTTCAGGAGAAAACGGGAATACAAGTCACATGATAAAGCACCTGATGAAGCAGGAAGAAAATTATTAAATGATTTCTTGGCCAAAATGTATCAAGACTTTTCTCCATTTGATGATTCTCTGTTCACCACAAAACAAAGCCCTCACCAAGAATTCACAGCAACACTGGATGAGTAAATTCATGTACAAACAGTCATTGTGTGGGTGAAGTATTCCTTTAAGTTTTTATTCAGTTTAAAGCTGCTTCAGACGATTCTTCACAGATGAAACTGAAATATTTCATTGAGAACTTTAAATATTCACCTAAATAAAGAAAAAAAATATGTTCTCACTTTTAAGAGTTTTGGTTTCATTCACCTGTTTTTTCTGTCTGTGATTACTGCATGGTGAGACACCGCTCACGTCAGGTTGATTTGAATGTGTTATTTTGGTGAAGCGACCCTTTAACTCTCTGAAGAGCTTCCTGCTGTTGTCATTGCTTCAGTTCAGCTCAGAATTACATGAAAAATGAAGGGATGTTGGTCACAAAGCTCCTGCGGCCTGTGTGGTCACACTCTCCTTTCAGCTCCCGTTAACCATGAGTGTGTGTGTGTGTGTGTGTGTGACCCCCCCACTCTGGCGGCGTCTACCCTGTACATTCGACTCAATGGCTCCAGTGTTCATATGTGTGTGTGTCTGCATGTGTGTGTATGACTGCGGCACTTAACCCCGTGACCAGTTGTGGAATGAGCTCCACAGAAATCGCCACGGAGACCCCCCCACCACAACCAACCCCCTCACCCCCCCCCACCCTAAACGGCACCGGTGTGGTGTGTGTTACCACCCCAAGAGAGGCCGAACACACACACACACCGAACACACACACACACACAGCTCCCTCTGTGTCCTCCTGAGGCCGGGATGGTGACGGCGTGGAGCTTCGTGTTTAGACTTGGCGTCTTTGTTCCTCCCTGATGGTGCCTCCTCTACCTGCATATGAGGGAGGAAGTCTCCGCTGTTTCCACTTTAAAGCCAGGAAGTGTTTGATTCCCTCGGTTTCCTCGACGACTAAAAGCCTATTTCATCTCTCTCTCCCCCAAAACCGCAGAGTGACACAACGCTATTATTCCCTCCATCGACACCCCCTCTCTGGCGCTCTTTGATTCGCCGTGCAGCCGTCTCTCTTTTTTTTGCCTCATTGTCACACACTTGTTGCACGTGTGCAACCGAGTCACCTGCTGCAGCGTCTCATGTGTGTCCAATAAGGTTAAACAGAGGGGTGTGCATGCTGAGCGCTACACAGATGTACTAGCCTGTATATGAAGGAGCTGACATTTGCTATTCAAAACGCCTGAAACACTCTTTTACTTCACTTCAAACAGCCAAATGCTCTGCTACCAAAAGTCAATATAACAAAACTGAATCGACGAAATGTAATGTGTCCTGATGCTGCAACAAGTTTGTTTATATTAAAAGTTAAGAAACACACAAATTACATATCTATCATTTTTTCAATTACCTTCAATGAGCTTTAACCTGCGGGGAACTTAATGTGTTTTCCCACTGAAAAATAAGTGGAGATTTTAGCCAGAGATGTATTGTCTTTAAATCAAATTTGCACCTGGATTTAGGATTATCGGCAATATGACAATATACAAGTGATAAAATACCTGAGTTGATTAAAGTTCATAATTAGCTTCACGGCAATATTGGTTTTAGGATTGTTGGATCAATATGATAAGATTCTTATTTAATACTTTGATTTGTCAGGTATCTGATTTTCTGGATTAATGAAAGACATACATTTGTGTCTGGTTATTTTAGTGTCTAAGCTAAATAATGAGCCCTATATGTTTTGGATTTTGGTGTCAGGGAGTCCAGATACAAGTGCACATGTTTGTTGTCAGTCCCGCCCCTTCCTGTGGACCACCATGGGACCTTATTCTAGAAAGAAATCTGTGAGTTGGGTACCAGGATGTAACGTTACTATAACAACAGGTCTCGATCCTTTTTTCTCTTCCTGCTGATAAAAAGAGTCGCTGGATAAAACACCTCAGATAAACAACATTACATAAGTGATGTAACGTCGCTAAGTTAGCTAGCTAGTTAGCAAGACGCGCTAACAGCCGTTCACTGAGCGGTTTCACACTAAATTAAATGATAATATGATAAAACTCCAACATTTAGTCCTCCGCAGCCCCGCCTCTCTGCAGATGATGGCCGTTTATCAGCCAGCGGTGGGCGGAGGCTGATGAGCCGCACCGAGCTGACTTCAGCCAGTGTGATGTATGTATCGGGGTAAACCGATATGTGTGTGCGTGATGTTTGAGGAGGCAAGGAAACACGTTGTCGCTCAGACAAGACATAAAAAAATGAGTCGGCTATCTGAGACTGGCCAGTTACAGCAGGGGTCATGTGGGGTCAGCGCCACGGCAACAGTGGCAGTCTGCCACACCTCCTGTTAGGGGCTCGTGCTAGTATGTGGCCCGTCAATCACATGGTTACCTGGCAGCCACAGACGGGATGCTGGGTCATACAGTGGAGTCAGTCCACTGATTTGACTGCTGTTCTGTTCATATATCATTTCTGGATGATCCACTCTGTTTTTAATGTATTAAACAAGAAAGAAAAGACAAAATATTCAGCATTCCTTCATGTGTTTCACAAGAAAGTGTGTTCTCCTCTAGGAGAAATCCAATCCTGCAGTGTGTGTAATTCAAGAGCACGCCTTCTGCAGAGACGACGTCCGTCAAAGTAAAGGGCATGTTGGTCTAAGGTAAGAAACTAAATCATAACGCTGCTGCGTCGTCGTGTTTCCCTGAGCAGCAGACACACGCACATTCACATGACAGACGGCTCTATTGAAGGCACTATTCCAGTTTATTACAACTTGGATCTTATGTACATAATTTTAGCAATGTTTCCTGTCAGCAGCAATAACATTGTGAGTGAACAGCAGAGATCTGGGAACATGGCAAAGTCACTTAAAAGATGTATGAGGGGGTCGTAAACAAACTTCCAGGTTAGTCTGGATGATAAAACCAAGACAAATGTTTAAAATTATTAACCCAAGCTGTAAACTGTAAACATCCATTACAGCTTACAGGCGGACCTCGTGGTTCAATGACATCTTACCATAACTTTCTTTAGCAAACCGCCAAATAAAGTGGTTTAGATAATAAGTCTGGTTTATTTAAAACCTCATTTCTGACCCTGACTGCTCTCAGTAATTACTTATATGTCCGTCCTTTAAAGGGCCAGTGTGTAGAATTTATGGCCACCTGTTGGTAGAAATGGACTTGATTGATATTTGTGTTTTATTTAGTGTATAATCACCTGAAAATAAGAATTATTGTGGTTTTGTTTGATTTCGGACACAGCCATATTGTACATGTTTCTTTTCAGGCTCCCTGTCCAGGATTTTCGCTTCCTGCTTCCTTTATCAAAGATTCTTCAGAGTTGTTGGCCTCTTTGGCATCTTTAAGATCTCCAAACTCCAAACTAGAGGAACTATTTTCTCATTCATGCAGTACGTTGGACACAGATATCGAAGTAAATTGGCCTCATAACACTTTAGTGATGCACACATTATTCACTAATAAACCATTCTGCATATTGAGTGTACGACTTTTACTTGTAACAGAGTATTTTTACCCTGTAGTATGGCTACTTTTCCTTTATTAAAAGATCTGAATACTTCTTGCGCCAGAGGTTGAATCACATAAATATAATGTCATTTTACAGTACATGCATACAGCTAACACTGAGCATCAGCGTTTACTTTGAGCTCTCTGTGATATAAAATGCTTTTCTGAGCTCTTTTGAAGCCATCCTGCCAAATTCAATTCTACTCGTCATTTAGAAATCATTTTTTTCTGTAAATTCTGAAATATTCTTAATATAATTTGCCCTCCAAATGGCCGCACGCGGCTGAATTTCCTCCACCAAATTGTCTTGTAACGTATTATCAAGATACTCTGAGTTCTGAACTTGCCACATGCAGATGACACTATTATTGCACTGATATTTCTCAGCCTAATGAGATCTGCTCTGCCTCGCACCGATGCAACAAACTGTTAACTTTGATCTCACAATTAAGTCTCCATGAACAGCTAATAAAGCATAATCTGCTCTGTATCTGCTTGTCTGTGCCGGCAGCACAGAAAGCCTTTTAGGATATCTTCGCTGCGGCTTCTTGACTGACATTCTTTGGCTCCCGGCTGAAAACAGTGACTTTTTTTCTTTTTTTTTATTATCACGCCCCAGATAATACTATCAAGTATTAAGGAGTTAAAAATCAAACTGGATCTGCATCGGTTGAGCGGCAGATGAGTGGCAGATGCCTGGGGCTTCTAGTTATTCAATCTCTGTCTCCTTTTTCATCCATCTTCTGCTTCTCAGTCGACAGGTTGACATCCCTGAATACAAAATACATTTTGTTGCAATCTCCTTACCAGGCTGTTTGGATATTGTCCAATCTTTCTGCACTCACGACGACGTCACCGTTCTCCTGATTGCTCTCATAACCTTTTAATACATTTGGCTGTAATGTCCCCACATTTAACGACAAGCCAAGCACAATCTGAGATTTTGGCTCCACGATAAGACCAATCAAAGGGGAAATTGCGGCCTTTTATTTTTGCGATCTGTTCCCGTTTCCTTGAAAAAAAAAATGACGTACGCCCGAGCAGACAGACGGTAGCAGTTTGCAGCTCTATGTTGGAGAATTGATAAGGAATGTTTTCCACATGAGTTTGGTCGTGATTGTAGCAGTGTTTCCCTCTTATGTTGGGAGGCCAAATGTGTTCAACCCGTATGCTGATGATGTGTACGTTTGATACGCATGGACGTGTACAGTTACAGCTATAGTTCACGTTCAGTTTACACCTAGCTTCCCAAACATGAATATGCTTCTAAAAAGTAAAAAAAAAAAAAAGTAATCCAGATTGTAATGAGGGGGAGTAACCACGGCAACAGTGCCGACGAGGTTGAAAGGTACCGCTTCAATCGAGTCACAAGAACAACAGCACCTTTCTACGCCGTCGACCTCACACTTTTCATCTTACACCTGTTGTTTTCATGGGAAGAACCACTTTGAGGTCGGGGAGATCTAACAATAACACAATGTGTTTTCACGGCTAACAGGTTGTGATGTTTTTGAAGGAAGAGAAGCAGATAAGATCACAGCATCTAATGAGCAGCGGCCTGAGTAAATCTACCGAGGCCGTCTGTCCTGATTCACTCTGATTTTATGCCTGAACTGTGTTGCCCGTTTTGGTGGGAAATATTTGAGATTTGGTGTTTTTGGAAATATTCATCAGGTTATCTGTAATCGGAGTGTCTCCCGTCTGCTCTCTATAATGTCTTAATGTGTGTCAGTTGGCTTCAGAACGGTTGATCTTTTTGTTTAGCCGGTATCTTTGATCATAAGTAAACCTCTGAAGGGTTTGCAGGACAAAAAGGGATTCCATGAAAAAAGAAACATGTATAATTCATTCAGAATTTCAACTTAAGAATGCTATTTAATTTCTCGTTGAGGAACTACTACTAAAACACCAATTTGCCATGAATGTACGATGCTTTATTAAAATGTATAAATGCTTTGTTAATTGTTATCACATCATTAAAGGCAGCCCTGTGGAGGTTTCTTGTACACAAACAAAAGTAGTGTTTACATTCATCACTGCATCAAAATGTGCATTTTTCTTCTTTTTCTAATGTTATAATTTTGTGAATATATCAGGGCTCAATAATAAAGATTTACTGTTTTCCCAGAGGAAGTGAAATGCCAGGTCAGTCTGGTGCATTTAGCAACTCGGGTCAAAAATAGTTAAACACATTGTTTTTTCCAGAGCTGATGATGGAAGTTGCTAAGGAGCACTGTGTGATGTGTGAGATGTAGGAAAAAGTTTATCGCTTTATGGCAACAACAGCCCTGCCTCTGTGATGTTTCCATGAGCACTATCACGTAAAAAGATGGAGAGAATTACAACATTGTGGAGTAGACAATATACAATATATATATATATATATAAATAAAGGTCTATAGCAGGGGTACTTCAGAAAGACGGTGAGGAGGGATGACATCACATATGTGATGAAAGACGAGCAGCGAGGATTGGCTGGGGACCGACGTGTAGTGCGTCATGTCTTTTTGACTCTAAAATCACCTGATCTGACATAGTGACCATCACTAACGTTGTGTGGTCTGAACCAGGCGTTAATCGACCACATCTCAGGGTTCTCATAGGAAGCTTAAAATGAAGTTGAAGACACAACTCACAGCATTCTCATTCGTTTAGGACATCATCAGTGTACATTTATTTCAATGGTTGAATTCATTGGAAAAATGACATAAAACTGGACCATTGAAAGTCGCATCGATAGCTTAAATGTTTTGCCGTTCTTCAAAGTACCACATGTGAAAGCAGCATTTATTTCAACACATTGGAAACTAATAAAAGTGATATCAATAATTGGAAATGATGACAAAATGTTAACACTTTTGAGAGGTCAAAAAAAGTTCAAACTGCACAATGGAGCGATTTTCCTCCAACAATCTGTAACTTATAGTTTTATTCTGCTTACTCCTGAAACAATACCCCGACCTTTCATCAGATGTGTTGACGGTGGCAGACTGTTTAGCCTGAGAGCAACTCTTCTATCTCCTCCGCCCGTGGATCTTCTCTCTCCTTTATCAATTCCTTTTTAAACATCAGCTTTTCAAAAGCTGTTGGGAATGTGATGTGAAAGGAGGGCAGTTTGAATATTCTGAAAGCTTTTTTCCCTTTAAAGACAGGCCTAAAGCATCATCTGCAATTACACTATTCGTTGTCAAATATGTTTGCATATTCAATATAAGAAAAAAAAAAAAAGAAAAAAAGAAAAACTGCTGGATGGGGCTTAATTTAAGCAGCCTCATAGGCGACATGCAAACTCCTCAACAATGTGCTGCGGAGAGATACCTTATTAGCCTTATTATCATTACTCTTCCTGATCGCTCTCCTCCACCAGATTGTTGTCCTTCACCTTACTTTCCTCTTTATCGTGTAGACACAGACCAAATAAAACTCTGCAGACGCCTGTGGCTCTCCGGTGGAAGGAAAGTTGGTCGGTTGTGAAAATAAAATTATGAGACCACCGATGCCAGGGCCGAGTGAGGAGTGGGCTACGTTCTGACAGGTGTGGCGTCGTGTCGACCGAAAGGCAAAGAGGATTTTTTGAATTAATGAGGCCAGGTGACGGAGGAGAGGGAGCCAACGACTCCCGTCTGCAGTTTACTGGAGGCCTGGTGTGCTTCTTATTTAAATAGCTGCCCTTGATCTCGCTGATCACTAGGCTATAGGCTACTTAATTAAAACTAACCAGCAGTGCATTAACACCCTGCCGGCGCGCTGACACCGTGGTGTAAGCAGCACCCCGGGGAGATGGGTGCAGGATTCCAGATGCAGGTGAGGTTGATTTAAAATGCCGCAAAAGAAAGATGGCAGGTTTGTGAGCCCTGATTGAAAGGGAAGACATTTCTCACTGCACATGTGCGTGTGTGTGTGTGTGTGTGTGTGTGTGTGTGTGTGTGCTCTCAGAATAATGCCGACATACCCGTCTAGGAAGGCCAGCCTTGAGCTTTAAAGACGGCTGCTTTGATCAGAAAGGCCGGTTCATCTTCGGCGTCTCGTGGACGGCGTCACTGGATGCCGATGGTGGCGTGAGCAAATCTTTCTGAAGAGACGGGAAGGAAATAAGGTGGATGGAAACGGGCTATGTCAGTTTAACCGCACTTAAAGTCTAGCTGAAACGGCATTTCAGTCTGTATGGTGACGTATTTCTGAGTGAAACGGGATAAACAGGCGGGACATAAAGTTGGGAGGAATTTGATTTGATCTTTGAAAAGATTCGCTCACGAGCTCGATTGATGGAAGGATGTCATGATAGTATTGGTTGAGTTTCCAGGAAGAAAGACATTTATTTTTTGTATTTTTTTAATACATCCAATTAAAGTGCTTGTTTCTGCCCGACAGGCTCAGATTGTTAGTAGAAGTGTCTGACAACATTATGGAAAGAACCTTATGGGGCAACCTGAGGAGTTGCCCAGAGTGATTGCATTACAGCCGGTTTAGCTGCTGCCGTCTGCAGCATTCTCCCTAATACTGGTCCAGTTTCAACAACTGTAGTCCCCATAAGTCTCTCAGACACAAAAACATAGGAAAATAGGTCCACGTTTCCCTTTAACCCCTTAATGTCCATGAACTAACTTTGGGTTACATTTACATTTACATTTACATTTACATTTACATTTACATTTACATTTAGGTCATTTAGCAGACACTTTTGTCCAAAGCGACTTACAATAAGTACATTTGTCAAAAGAAGGAAACAAAGAAACCACAACGTATCATTGCCGATAAAGTAAGAGCTAAAAATAGAACAAGTGTTAGGTCCTCATCTGAGTAAACTAGTACTTCAAGAGCAACAGTGCTATGATCAGAGTGCTGTAGGTAAGGTTTTTTTTTTTTTTTTTTTGGTTGTTAAAGTCTGCTTGTTCCTGACAGCATCACGTATCAGCTTGATCCAACGCTTCATTTTGGCTAGATGAGGAGTCATTCTTTCAAATGGAAATGTTAACGATGTACCATCACTTTATACACATGTTCAACCAGACATATGTGGTAACTTTGGAATCTCCACTAGAATTTGAATATTGGATAATGTTGTACAACATGAGTTTGGGTTATTAAACCTACGTCAGTCCATAAGAAGCGACACAAAAAGGACCAAATGTATGTTTGCAATTAATCTCAAACTTAGTTTCAATTCCAAGTGTAAACATTTTTATGTCAGTCTGTAAGTGTAAATCTCGGTTAATTAAAATAGTATTGAATGTAGACACGTAGCTTTTACGTGGAAGCTGTAATGTTTTTTCACAGACTGTATATAACAAGTGGACGTAGCCATGGTGACATCACCCATTGGTTTGTGGACTACGGTTTTGAAGCCTCAAGTTTGTCATTTTGGCCGTCACCTTCTTGGATTTTTGCAACAAGTGAAGGAAGTGACCATATTTGGACTGTGGAGGAGCGACGGGTGGATCTGATGAACACAAGCAACAGATTGGCAACCTTACTGGATCTGGATCCATCTGGATTCTGGTGTGAAGCTGTTTACAAAGTCATCTTAGTAGCTAACTGCATTGGTAGCGTGGTAGCGACCTGTCAATCACAATGTAGCTCCGCCCCTAAAGCATCCCCTGCTTTCTGGTCTGTTTGACTCTAAATGGACCATAATTCCCTAAATGAACATCATGCTGGATTGAAGAAGACTTGAAACTAGAGGTTGAGACTATAAACTCATGTTTACAATGTTTACTGATGTAATAAAACAAGTGTTTTCTTACAGACTTCCATACAATCAACCAGAGGAGTCGCCCCCTGATGGCCAGCAGAGAGAATGCACGTTAAAGGCCCTTCAGCTTGGCTTCAAGTTTCACAGAACCAGTCGGCAACCTCTGATTCTGTCAGAGTAAGTCATAGATGAATCAACATGAATAAGTTTATAGCTGTGGATGATGCTGAGACAAGTGGACTCATTACATCCGAGGAGAAAGTGAGATTCAGCCAAAAGTGGGATTAAGCAGAAAAGAAAAGTAGTAATGGAACAAATAACAATTAATACTCCAGTTATCAGTATAAATTTGAAATACTTTCCTTGATTAATTCTATTTTCTACAATTTTAAGCATCTTCTCCTCTACGTTTAATCGTAGTTGTTTCTCCACAACATTGATTTTAGAGTAACAGTTAGTTTGCAGTTCAAGATTTTATAGAAAACCATGAGAGAAGGCCATAACACATAATATTACTAAAAATAACACAAATTGTCTTTGAGTAATTAGCAGGAAACATGGGAGCTTTATATTAAAAAATATATACAAAGCAGAGCTTTATTATTTCTTCTTCTGCCCCACAGATCTACTCACCGGTTAGAAGCTAAACTTACCAAACAAAGTTTGCATTAAATCTCAAATTTACCTTGATTTGTAGACTAAATTCAAAATGTGGATATTTTAACGTGACACTGTTAAAATAGTGTTGGAAGCAGACATCAGCTTTGCAGTGTATATGTGGGATAGTTTTGATTAGAATTTTGTTGCAAAAAACACATTTTCAAGCAGAACTTATACTATACGTATTTTCTGCTTTCTTTCCCAGCCCATTAATCATTTCGAGGCCCCCTGATTTCATCCTGCGGCCCTTTGGAGGGGGCCCAAGCCTTATGTTGAAAAACACGAGTAACCTACAAACCACCACAGGCCTCAGATGTTGTCATATCTCACAGTAATCTATCATTCTAAAGTTTCATGGGTTTGTCAAATTATTCCCAACAAATTGCTTCTTTTAAAAAAAAACGAATATGTATCGTGCAGTTTTAATACATGAGATTATTTATTGAATTTGTGTCATCGGGGGTCGGGACTCTCCGTCATTTAGAAGGAGACAGAAACGGATTTCGTCCTGCCTTAGGTCCATTTTTGTTTTACACAATATGCAAATCAACTCTAACTTTCCAAAAATTATAATAACCTGATTTATTTTTTTCAGATGATGTTTTTAAACTAATCTCATAAACAGTCACATAGCACGAGTACTTGTTATACTTTAAACACTGATAATACTTTTGTAATTCTACTTGAAGGTGTAGTATTCAGAATGCAGGACTTTTATTTAAGTATGAGCAACATTGTGATACTTCTACTTCTCCTATAGACCAGGGAGTGATGCTCCTGTTCTGTATCACTACTTTGGAGTAAAGTAACGAGTAATCCCTCTCCTTCAGAGTAATGAGCCCCTCTGCTGTGTTTGTGAATGACTTTGCGACGACCTCTGTTGCAAATGCCCCCCCCCTCATTCGCAGAAAATGGAAATGGCTTAGCACTATCGCCGTTGCCCCGGCAACCATCTGAGTCCCCCATCTCGCGGTGGAGAAATGAGTTCTGAACAGGCTCGAGAGAGGCAGGGATTAAACATGATCCCGCGGACGGACTGTCAATCACAAACCACAACTCTCCAACCTACTTCCGCCCACAAAATAAATAAATAAATAAATAAATAAACACCGAGGGCTAAAAGGTGCGATTTTCTTTGGGATCATGCAGAAAATAAAAGAAAGGATGCTGATAATGAATCCGGCCTGCTGCTGCTGCTGCTGCTGCTGCTGCTGCTGCTGCGGTTTGTAAGCTATTAAAGCACAGAAGTCTCTTCGTTTTCAAAACAAATCCGTTATCCTGCAGCGGATTTAGTGGTGGTCGTTATATTCCAATGCCAAGAGGCGATGGATTAATTTAATTAGCCTGCCGAAGATTAATGACAATGCATAGGCCTTCTGTAGATAAGGCTATACACTGGGTTATTTTCAACACGGCGGTGTGTCTAATTTGGGAGAGTTGGGGTGGGGGTGGGGGGGGGGGGGGGGGGGGGGGTAAAATGAGTAAAGTGGAGGTTTTAGAACCGTGGGTTATAAATATATAAATATACATCTGTATAGATACATATGCCTGATGGGGTTCAGTGGCATAACATCACAATGATTTCAGGATTTTGGTTTGCTTCTGAAACACAAACACCCTTGTTGCTTTATATTATTGGACATCGCCGAGGGACAGAGTTATTAAAGGAAACACGCTGACGTGCTGAAAAGGTATAGAACACGTGTCTTTAAGCGCCATATTATCCAACGATTATCCAATAGTGCTGCAGGTCTTAAACACGTGGCCTCATCATGAAAGTCTGTTCACATAAAAATCTAAATAATAATAGAGTCCAGTGTTATTACACCTGTACCGAGCTCCACACTCGTTTCATTTATCTTTCTTTATTTGTAACAGTTAAGCTACTCCCACCCAACACTTAAATAACAGGCAGATACAAATACATGTATTTGTTATTGATTTACAAAACCTGAATTAGGTTTAGAGGTTAGTCTTGCAGGATTCCTACCTTTCAGCCATCAATCAACACAATCCGTGTCATATAAGATAAGATAATGTCATCATTAGCACCTTATTGCGTCTTATAGCGTTTATTGTGATGCTTATTTATATAAATATATAATATATATACTGTATATATATATATATATATAAAACTATCTTTTTTTGTTGTCACTATAAACAGCTTAATTCACAAGTTTGCAAAACACACAATGAAGTCTTTCCCGGGGAAGTAATCAGATTACAGTAACGCGTCGCCGGCGGCGGGCTGGCACACAGGGAGCGCGAGAGGGCGGAGGAGAGCGAGACCCCGTGCAATTCGATATTTGCCTCTTTTGACAGTCATTTAAAGGGGATCTGGAGAACCCGATAGCCGGGGACTTACACCCCTCCAAAGGCTTTCGGGACACTTTAGCCCGGCTCGGCTCGGCCCCGCAGCGCCAGTGAGTCGCCAGGCAGGGTGTAAACGTTAAATGTTAGCTATTTGTTCCGTGGATTGCGAGGGGAAATCAAGCCAGTCTTTCATTCATTCTTTTTTTTTTTTTTTTTTGGAAACCCTCCTCCCACTCCGGTTCCCCCCATCTCTCCTCTGCTTGCTTGCTTTCTTTCTTTCTTTCATTCATTCTTTCATTCTTTCTTTCTCCACAACCCCACCAACAGTCCGACTAAAGCAGCTTAGGGAGTCTCCTTATAACGAATTAAAAGCAGGAGAGGAGTTTCTAGAGAGAATAGAGGAAGGGAACTATTTAGTAATTGCTGAGCCTGTAGACAAAGAGTCCTGACGCGGAGGAATAGGAGGTTATCTGCCATCGTGGCGGTTCCTTATCAGCGGATAAATATTTGTATATCATGGACCAACTGGGGACTCCGCGGGCCCCTCTGTCGTGTTGTTGGGGATTGTTGCAACACAGGTGATCTACATTGAGATAGCTACTGTATACTGTACGTTCTCTGTAGGGCTGCGCGTGCAGGGGGGGTCTCGCGCAGGCCATTTTGGTTCAATTATGAGGTGAATGGCGCGTGTTTCTTTAATAAACTGCTCATTAAAGGGGGGAGTACATTCCCCCGCAGATAACGCGCAGGTTGCGTTGTGCCGCGGTGTCTCCTGGGAGGACTCCTGACTGGATGTTTGCTCCCTCGGCCTCGCATCTCATTACGCGCATCTCTACATCTCTATCTACCCGAGGCCGCGCAGCAGCAGCCAACATCAATATCCGCTAGATGGCCTGTTTCTCCGCGGACAAAAGATGTTGTTTCTGCCGTCCACGGGGCTATTTTGGAGAGCCCTTTAAGCAACAACCGACGTGATCTGGTTGTTGTTCTTTCATATGAAACCCCTCACTGGACTCCCAGTGGCCACCCAGTCCGGGATTATTCTGCTCAGCCAGGAGAGAGGCGGAGGAGGAGAGGGAGGGGAGAGGGAGGGAGAGGGAGGGGAGGGGAGGGAGGGAGGGCTTGCCTGGATACCCAGCCGCCTGTAAGTGTCCATCCTCGGTTTATTTGACATGGCAGTGTCCCTGGGTACAAAACCGATAAACATCTGGTGGCGCTGCCAGGACATTGGGAAATGAGAGATTGGTGTGTGTGTGGGGGGGGAGAGAAAATCATAATGAGAAGAAAGATGGGCAGAGAGAGAGAGAGAGAGAGAGAGAGAGAGAGAGAGAGAGAGAGAGAGAGAGAGAGAGAGAGAGAGAGAGAGAGAGATGCTGATCAGCTAATTACAGCTGCAAATAAAATGCAAATTTATCCTGGCACGGTGAGCGTGCCCAAGTTTAAACATAGCGCCATCCAAAAAATCCAGAGCTGCGCGGGCACTGCGCCAGTGACGACTTCCAACCAAAGAATGATTATCCAATAATAATAATGATAATATAAAAAAAATATATAAATATTAATAATAATAACCATAATGAATTATTATTGATATTATTATTAGTATTACATTTGCTAGAGCACGCTGCATCCTAGTGCGTGTCAGACAGTCTCCACCTCCCACCCCTTCCAATAAAAAAAAAGAAAGATGGCACGCTTCCCAACAACAGTGACACCACCACGCACGTGATGCTTCACGCGCACAATCCGACAATTACAGTTCCCCACACACTGTAGACGCTATTTACACACGCACACACATCACGTAGTGATTAATGATATATCGCCACCCAGAGATTAATCATGGAAAATAAAAATATATATATAAAACATCTCGGAGGTACTCATGAGAACTGCAGCGGTGGCTCGATCAGGTGGGCTCTGGATGGGAGGGGGGGTGGAAACGAATTAGCTTCATTGAATCTTTTTAGATGCAAATATTTTGTTATCTCCACTTTGCTGCGCTGTTTTCAGTGTTTATGATTAATTATCTCTTCTTGGTGAAAAATAAATCATGCGAAATTAGGATCTCCTGACTCCACCGGCGTAAACGGAGATGGCAGGTCGATGCTGTTAATTTCAGGTTGAAATTGACACACTAATTATAGTGCAGAGTGCTGCTGGAACACTAGCAGGCAAGATTACACCTCTGTGCTTCTATTTTTTTTTTATCAGATCCCCCTTATATTTTACCAATTAAAAATCGTAAAGGCATTTCATTGCCCCGGGATAAAAAATAAATAAAAAAACAGCAGCCTCTCTGCTAACATGGCCATCACTTTCCCCCATCAGATTCATTGTGATGTATTAGATGCAATAAATTATCCCATGTAACAAAACATGGCGAGCTGAAAGGCTGATAATCTGCAGAGGAGAGATAAGGATTCATTATTCCAAATCATTATGAATCCAGCGTTGGCTGTGACTTCTTTCTTAATCAGCTTCTGTGATCCTGGATACGTGAAGGGAGCAGATAAGAGCAGAGTCGTTTATAATTCTCCCCACCTCGGCCTAATATTTTAAAATAAAATCGCAGGGAGAAGCCGCCGTAAAAAAAAAAAAAAAAAAAAAAAAAAGAGAGAGAGAGAGAGAGAGAGGGAGAAGAAAAACACACATTTTGGCTTAACGTTTGGAGGGTGCACGGCGCGAGAATAATAAAACACATTGAGAAAATAAATAAGTAAATAGATAATACGTGGCCCCGTGCGTTTTTTGGAGGTGTTTTGTCTCAAATTAAGGTCATCTTATTCGACATTTACAGCGAGGAATCGTGTAGGCAGGGAGAAAAGGGGAGATATATGCTGCAGCGTTTATTTCACATTTGGAGTGGGAAGTGTCTAATAAAATTTAGGCTGCAACCGGGAGGCTGTAAAAGCGGGTGACCGCAAATGATTTACTCCGTTTATGCGCTAACGGGGCAGAAAAGCCGCGGTTCCAGATAAAGCGCGGCTCCGCTGGGTGTCGCGCGGCTGCCCGGGTTGAACGTGCACAATGAACTATATATCTATATACACATATTTATTTATTTATTTATATATATATATATTTTAAATGCGAATACAAATTCTGCTGTATTTCATCAGAATATAAAGGTGCGTTATGACTCCTCGTTCTATCTGCTGGCGGGATTATCATCTGTGGTGGAATAAAGGCCAGTGTGCGCGTGCAGGCTCTGCTCGTCGTCGTGGCCCTGTCTACCGGAGGGCTCGCGCTTAGCTGTTGTCAGCCTCCGCTGTCACGCGGGAGCTCGCGTCGAATTCTACATTAATCACGCGATTTCACGGCGGCGGGCGCACGCGAATTGAAGAGGAGCGTGACTTTGGTCTTGGGCACCGTGCTCGCGCTCCCGATATAGCCCCGGTTAGGGTGGCGCGACGCCGGAGAGACTCTAGCCCCTAATGTGCTGCTACAGCGCGGCCTAGTAACGGAAGGTAAACCCTAAACCGTTTACAGTCTCCATTTACTATTAATTAAGGCTCGACTCCACTCGAGCTGCGCCCCTCCTCTTCCATTTTAGATCCGCTCCCTTTCAACATCCAAAATTATTTTTCCTCCTTTTATTTGATTGTATGCCGACCGAACAACACTAAATTGATTCTCGTTATTTCCCCCTCATAATTAATCTTTTTTATTGCACCTATAATATGCTTTAATTATCTGCTGCGTGAATGTGGTTTAACTGTTGTGTTTCACCAGCTTATATCAAAGCAATCAGCGTGCGCATTTGTCACATATTAACTTCACCTTTTGCGTTGGAACGCCAGATCCAATAATTCCCCCAAATAAGCACTTTATTTGCGTCAAAGGCGAGATTAATAAATCGTTTGCTATCTGGATGTGTTATTTTGTAATTCCATTTAGATGTTGAAATACTAATTCCATAAATGAAAAGCTCCCCCTGCGTGGAAAGACTGAATTATTCATTGGGTTTTTTAAAAAAAAGGAGAAGACATATTTGGCTGTGGATGCATTCGTAAGTTTATACAAGACGTTTGCGCCAATTATCTTTAATTCATTACCTTAATTGAATTTCTTCCCCAAAGATAGATTTGGGTGTGATCAGTTTACATTCTCATCCGAAGAGTCAAAGCGCAACGTGAGAGATACCAAGCCTGCAGCATCCTCCCCTCGCGTCCCCTCCTCTCCTCTCCTCTCCTCTCCTCTCCTCTCCTCTCCTCTCCTCTCCTCTCCTCCTCTCTCCTCAGTGCATTTCACAGAGAGGAGGATCGGATTTGCTTGGTGCTCCTTCCAATGAACCATGGTGTCAATAAGCAGGCTAGCAGGCCTCTATGTGCTCCAGGTTAGCGCGCAGGACGCACGGGGTCTCTGTCGTTTTCAACAAGCACACCAGGCCAACACAACGCGTCGCATTACCATATGGACGTGGAAAGGCTTCAGATGCGTCAAATGTGGCTCTAATTGCCGTGGAGTTTGGCGCGGATCTTCTCCGTTGATTAGACACCAGCCGTGGATCTGTGGCACAGGAGAGAGAAAAAGGGGGGGCTCCTCTTCCAACACAAAAGGAGGTGCAACATTTTTATGTGTCACGGAAATATCCGCAGAGCACAAAGTGCACGGGCACCATTAGTTGGCTACACAGAGAATACACCCACACAACACACTGGGCGCAAAATATAACCTGTTTCAACCATTAAAACCCCTCTTTCTTACATGTAAACCGCGCATATAAGCATTATTATACCTCACATGTACTGCTAATAGACACTTGATAACAACAACAATAAAAATAAATAAATAAAAAAAATAATAATAATAATAAGAGAGGCGTTTATATAGCTGTCTCCTGGTCCCAGGTGATGCACTAGAAATATTATTATGAAAACAGAAAAATAAAGAAAAACGTAATAGTAGTGATGTCAGTATTAAAACTGGGAGAATTGAATGTTAAAAAGGTGTAATAAATGGCTGCCATGGCCAATTGTTATATATAGATTTACTCCCATTGGTTTCTATGGCTTCTCCTTTCTATTCCTCTAAGCTGTGATGCTTTCATACCCGGAAGAGCTGGCGTGCACAGTACAGTAAGTACGGTAAAGAAGGCCGCCTTTGGTTGGCCCAGATGCGCGTGCAGCTGGCCCGGTAGCCTATGTGCGCGCGTGTCTCTCCTCCTCGCTGTGCGTTATGTGATGATGTGACTTCGGGACCGAGGGCGCGCGCACCACCACCACCAGCAGCAGCAGCAGCAGCAGCAGCAGTGCTGTGAGAGTGTTTTCCTCCCTCCTTCCCCTCCACGTCTCTCACTCTCACTCCGTCTCTCTCTCTAAACGCCACCGGCGCCTCATCTCTATGTCACTCTTCCTTGACGTCTGCAGAAAAAAGCTTCCGTCCGTCCGTCCGTCCAGCGTCCACTACAGGTCAGTAAATATTTAGACTTGCTCTGCATCCTCCACGCTCCGTCCAATGGACTGCCTCTTCCCCTCGGCGGCTTTGTGCACGAGAGCTCACTGATGTCTATCAATGATGGGAAACTTTTGCCGCCGTGGTTTCGTGCTAGCTTAGGTGAGAAAAACCGAGAAACCTCCCCCCAAAAAAGATAAGCGGTGAATGTGCAGGACTTTTATTTTTAACTTGCTGAAGAGAAGGGGGGAAATAATCTGTCTCCAGTGTTGAGAACACCGGCCCCGCTCTCCAAGACGTCCGCCATTGTTGCCTTTAACGTCGCTGTTAGCTGTTTGTTGTTGACCCGAGCGAGCTGCCGTTTCTCCCGGCGCGAGGGGATAATTAGCCACGGTCGCGGGGTCGACTTTCCGCGCGTGGGTCACTTTGGCATCGACGCGTAAGCCGAGTGCGTTTCGTCATATATTTTAGCCGCCTTACCTCAGAACTGGCCCCCCACAAAAATATAATAGCGCAGATGAGGCTTTTTAACGAGCTGTTAGAGCGCTCAGGTCGGCGGGACATCCTCCCGCACGAGCCGTGAAATTGATCTGATTACCCCGCCGGCGGGTTCCAGGACAGCGGGAGCTGGGCTCGCTGAGGCTGCGCCTCCACCCGGTTGTTAGTCTTCGGTCGATGCGTGTTGATGCGGCGGGGAGAGAGAGCCGCCGTTAGAATGAACAGGACGCCAAATTAAGGGCATCGCACGCGCACTGTCACAGGCCACGAGCTAGGAGGAGAGCGCGAGAGAAACCTTTGCTTTGATCCCAAACGGCTGTGTGTGTGTGTGTGTGTTTTATGCAGTTTTGCAAACTGGTCAGTTATTGGCTTAGATTAATTATTAAAATGCTATTTAAATAATAATTTAATCAAATCTGGCCATGAGATGGACACCAGGTTTGGATTCCCCATTTGTTTGATTAAGAGATTATTTTTTATTAACGTGGTTTGATTTGATTTTCATTTCAGGAAAATTAAAGTGTGTACGAGTCTCTGTTATATTTGAATTAAAATAAATAAATGATCCAAACATATGGGCGACTTTGTTGCTGCTGGGGCTCCGCGGGCTAAGAGGTGAAAAGGCCCCGCGCTCGAAATGAAAGATTACATCAGTGCGTCTGGCGAGGAGCGATATAGACACCGATAAGCATCACGAGTCACTCAATTGGCAGACCGCTTTCCTTTTCTTTCTTTTTCTTCATTTCGTTGCGAGAATCACACAACATGCGAAGTGCAAATGCATGAAGTGCTGCTTATGCATTTATTATTTTTTAACTCGAAGAAAAAGCCGATTTATCCTCCAGCTTGTGTTCTCATCTGAATCATTCTAGGAAATCCAAGTCAAGCTTCACGCGCTCGGCCAGTCAGAATTTGACGCCCTCGTTTTGTTCTAAGAAGCCGAGTTGGTTCACATGCTGACAGAATAACAGCCTCCCTTTTCTTGAAAAGACTAGACAGATGACTCGCCGGGCAAGAAACCTAAAACACACATGCCAGTTTCAAAATGTAGAATCGTATAATATATGACTTTCATACAGCAAGCCTCGCCTGTAGTAGTCAGCCATATCAAACACCACATGCAGCGTTGAAATATTCGATTGTTTTATATTCACATATAACGTGTCTCGTGTGTGTTCCCTCTTTCACCTGTATTTAAATTATATTTATTGTTATTTTTATTTTGTTATCAAGATGAAAGGCTTATCAGTCGCGGCTATGGACAAACGTGTAAGGATATTATGACCCGGATGCCAAAGCGTTTGATGCCTTAATGAAATAGTAAACACGCGCGCGCGCACACTCTTTATTATTTAAAACGCAGAATTGTATCTCGTTTCTAAATAGCTGCTATTTAAAAATAATATAATTAAACCTGTAAATTATTTTATTTTTGTATTTGTACATGTATACAAATATACATTATTTTATTATTATTACCACTATTATTATTGTTATTATTATTATTGTTATTATTTTTATTGTGTGATTTCATCTCCATGCCTTCTGATTAATCAGCTGACGGAAGGAAATAATTTATGAGGAAAAACAATGATTGTAATTACTGATGAGGTCATACACAGGAAGTTGGGGGACAAAGTAAACACACACACACACACACACACACACACACACACACACACACACACACACACACACACACACACACACACACACACACACACGTTATCTAAAACATTTCATCCCCCACACTGGCAATGGAATAATCCGTTCGTGTCTTAAATTCTCAGCTGCAGTAGAAAAAGAAACTGTGCCATGTCTTGATTTTAATCACAGCTGGCGAACACGACCACGTATCTCCGCCATCAAGAGCCGGAATGGCCCCTCGCCTACTTTTATGAATCAACCTTTACGCACAGCAGCACTGCTATTTGTAGGCCATTAACTACACAAATAGACCAGCGCGCGCACGCACACACGCACAGTGACAGAGAAAGGGACGTGAAGCCACTACTACTTCTCCCTCCGCGGCGACAGTATTCGGGATTATATATGACAACTTTTTAAGAGAGCCGGTCGTATTGCGATGCTGAATAAGCTCCGGCGTTATTGACACCGAGGCTTGGGAATCAAGTCATGGGATGGCTTCCATGTCCCATTCTCTAAGCTCCCATACATCCAGTCAAGAAACAAAAAAAAGACATAATCGGGATTTTAGGCTACATTTACCGTCATGTGTTGCCTCGGAGCACCTAGAACGGGCACTTTGTGGATAATGGCTCCGCGATACTTTGCAAGAGGATAATTACACGAGTCCGCTGACAGCTTGACAATGGCAGCTACAGCAGTTTGCATCCAAGTTCAGTCTCAGGTTTGCCTCCCTCTCTCTCTCCTCCTCTCTCTCCCTCCAGGTAGGGCTATCCTGGAGAGGGGAAAATTCCACGCTTTGCCAAGTCTCGCTCAGTCTGTGCTCCCACGCGCCCGCCTCAGAACAGACTCCATATCAAAGAGGGAATACATTGGGAATTAGACGAATAAAACCCTAATGGAGTCGTCACCTGAGCGCGTGGCCTTTTGTGATTAAAAAAAAATCTCAAACATTCAAATATTAACGAATGATAGTCCTCCTCGTGCATTTTTTTTTTGGTGCAGAGACATTAAACCCACGTGAAACCGAACCGACCTGATATTACCGACACAGGATACTGCTGCTGATACCTACGTGGTGCAAGGGCGTGCGCGCTCCCGCTGCCTATACCCACTGCGCGCCGTCAGGGGGTTCATTTCCTGACTGTTTACACCGCGATGACGTCACATCCCAGTGGCGCCGAGGCTGCCCCCTCCACGCACGTACACACGCACACACACACACACGCACGCACACACACATACACACGCACTACTATTACACACTGCCAATCTGAAAGAATATGGAGAATACAACCAGGGCTCTTCAGACATAAAATAGTTCCCCGAGGAACGCCCCCCCCCCCCCCCCCCCCCCCTTCCGCCACAGAGTGAATCCTTCTCTGATTTAGTTGCTCTTTAAATTATAGTCGCTTATCTGTTCAACTTGGAAGAGGAAAAAAAAGAGATGAAACGCGAGGCGGGGTAAATCACTCCCTGCGCGCGCATATCATGTTACATTTAATGCACTGTTTTTGAATAAATAATGACACGAGCCATTGTCGCCTGTCTGTTTGAGGTATAGGTTATTGGTGGGTTAACTGACAGACGATGAAACCCCACTTTAGGATTTTTTCAATTATTTTTTTAGGTCATAAACTCAGTCTCCCGGGCGTCCTGGTCCGCGCGCCTGCTTCACGGTGAGGAGAGATCGGCTCAATTCGGATGTGCCATTAGAATAATGTGGCTGTCACCGCGAGAGGACGCACTGTCACAATTTTAAGAGCGTGAACGTCCCGCAACCTGCCATTGGCCCAGAGCAACAGGCTCTGCTGCAGCCTCTCTTTCCCTCTTTCTCTCTCTCTCATACACACACACACACTGATGCAGACCTCAGTCGGATATATTAAAAACAGATCTTTTAATACGTTTATTTAAATGTATTGGCTCTGATGCTTTTATGAAGAGTGGGTGTTGAAATTGTCTTTTTTTAATGGCTGTCTGTTTCCATGCGCATCTTTTATTAGGCCTATATATTTAAAAGAAATATCTATATTTTAAATACCTTTTTTTGGAGGGGGCAAGGTCATTGAGAGAAATCGTACAGCCCTTCTGCGTCTCTCCTGGTCCACATTATATTCAATTAGGACCAGGCCCCTCCCCTTAACTGATGACACTGACAGACCCTCCTTAAGTTGCGTCGCGCCACAGCTGTCTGCAAGCATTGAGCTGCCTGGCGCCATCCTGAAAGAATGCCTTCACTGTAAAAAAAAAGAAAAAAAAAAAAAAAAAAAGGGGGGGAGCTGTAGAGAGCGAGAGAGAGAGAGGGAGGTAAAGCAAGGTTGAGCGAGCAAGCAGCAGCCACACAGACGAGAGAGAGAGAGAGAGAGAGAGAGGGGAGCGGAGTTAATGGAGAGGGCTACAACTGCGCACAAACAGAGATTTGATCAGTGAGTTTAACTTGCTGGTGCCGGTCAGTGTGCAGTGAAGCCATCCGCTGCAAACAAGCCCCGCGCCCGTACAAAACCTCCACTACTTGTTGAGCCGGGCTGAAACACTGACACTGTTTTGTTTTCTTTCTAAGAGGAAGAAGTTCAGGAACTCTGCGTTGGACTGGATTCCATTTTGGACGTATTTATCCGACAGCATCTTTTGTTGCATTTGCAATGTGGGGTACGTTTCGTGTTTCATTTTTAATTTTTAATATTTTTGTATTTTTTTCAACCGGGTAAATTCTCACTTAGTGAGTTTTGAGTCGTGCTGCATGTGAACAGTTTAGATAGAGCAAATAAAACAACCAATTCTTCTCTCTGTCTCCAGGTGATCGGAAGCAAGCGGGGAACCTGTGGATTTAACCCCCGAAAAGAAACACGGATTTGGGACATTCTTTCTTCTCTTGTGACTTGTACCGGTTTGCCTCGGCGTGCATGAACATTTACTAAAGAACAGCAGCAGCAACGACAACAACAACAACAACAACAACAAAAAAGCGAAAGCAATGGAAGTAAGTGCGGATCAGCCACGATGGATGAGCCATCATCCCGCGTTGAACGAGCAGCATCCCGGCTCGCATCACCCGGGCCTCGGCCACTCATACATGGACCCTTCGCAGTATCAGCTCGCTGACGATGTGGATGTACTCTTTAATATCGACGCACAGGGGAACCACGTCTCCCCATACTATGGAAACTCTGTCCGAGCCGTCCAGAGGTACCCTCCTCCTCCACACAGTAAGTAAAACGGCCTCTCCGGCCCTTTATTTAATACATGTGCACGGTATCCCGTTTAGTTCCCCGTGCGTAATTTGCCCCTGCAGCAAAGACTCGATTCCTGTCAGCGCCTCTCGTATTATTTGTATTATCTGACTGTGATCCGGACCAGGTTTCGGTTTTGGCCTGAGTTGACTTCGTCTGAAAAAACCCGAGATCGTAAAGTGTTGTGAAACCACGCCGTACACACGGATGGTTTACCTCCTGTTTGTCTTTGGTTTCTGCCCACCGCGTATATCGCATTCTATTCGCGTCTAAAATTAACAAACAAATATGACATTCAGCGGACTCCTACATGGGATGTTCTTTGTTTTTTTTAAATGCCCGTGCGTAAATTATTTTCAGAACCATTCGAGTGTTGGGTTACGGATTTAAATAAATAGATGCGTTGGCACAGACATATATTTTTTACTTGACAGCATGTTTTCACTTCTGAGCGCGTGCACAATATTTATATTTGTCATGCTATGCTATTCATCGGAGTTCCCTATATTGTAGATATTAACTTCCTCAACCGTCAATCACGACGTTGTTTCTATTGAGGCTCCCGACTCACACACGTCCAGCTGCATGAAGGCCACTAAGGGAAGGGCTAAAGGGCGGAATTGTGCACGTGCGGGGCGAACTAGCTGTAAAAAAAAAATTGGGATCGAGTGATTTGTAGACGGCAACAGAATGTGGTATTTTGACTGAACAGCTGGAGGCGCATGAAATCCGGGCTTTGTGTTGTACGTGAATAATAAAACCTGTGTTTTACGCGCTGATTGACAGTGTTTGCTCAGGCCTACAGCTACTCTCCTACAAATGTATGTGGATGTATTTATTGTCGCTGCAGCCCGGGGTCCGGCTCTCATGTTTTGCTGTGTTTGTGTGCTGCCCCAGGTAGCCAGGTGTGCCGTCCCTCATTACTGCACGGCTCTCTGCCCTGGCTGGAGGGGAGCAAAGGCATCGCCCCGCACCACAGCACCTCTCCCTGGAACCTGAGCCCCTTCCCCAAGAACCCCCTGCACCACGGCTCCCCGACCAGCCTGTCCGTCTACCCCCCGGCCTCCTCCTCCTCCCTGCCCACCGGCCACTCCAGTCCGCACCTCTTCACGTTTCCCCCGACCCCGCCGAAAGACGTGTCCCCGGACCCGGGCATATCCACCCCGGGCACCTCCGGGCGGCAGGAGGATAAAGAGTGCATAAAGTACCAGGTGACCCTGGCCGAGAGTATGAAACTGGAGTCGGCTCACAGCCGGAGCGTGGCATCGCTCGGAGCAGGGTCATCCTCTGCCCACCACCACCACCCCATCGCCACATACCCATCCTATGTCCCCGAATACGGCCCAGGCCTCTTCCCACCAAGTAGCCTGATAGGTGGGTCATCTTCTAGTTATGGTTCCAAAACAAGACCAAAAGCAAGGTCCTGTTCAGGTAGGCTGCGCTTTATTACATTCCCTTTTGATCTAACATTATTCCCCAGATTTGTAGCCTCAATGATCAGCCATGTTTAATCTCATACTAAAAAAAAATGCCCAAGAGCAGCTCATTCATCCCTCACATGTACAAGCTCTCCTTTTGGGGCAAAAGGCCATACAGATCAACCTGTACACCAAACAGGCGCATCAAAAAGCCTCAAAGCTCTTTCTTTCATTCATCATCTGATAATAATAATAATAATAATAATAATAATAATAATAATAATAATAATAATAATACATGCATTAAGAATTTACATACAAAATAACATCGAAGTGTATTAATAAACACATTACATATAGCCTACATATATATATTTTGAAAATACAATTTTGAAATACAATTTAGCACCAGTCAAAGGAGTTGAGAGTTTAACGCTTAAATTAATTCAGGTCATTTTCTCTCCACTAACACAGAGGGGGAGAGACGGGGGGAAGCCAGCTCTCTGGGCTGTGTCGCCCCGTTTATATGTTTAAGATAATCCCATTACTGTCAGACCAGTGCACGCCACAGTCGCATTGTTTACCCAGCGGTGGAGCACCGGATGCTGCTCGTTCATTCAGGGAAAAGAGCGGGCGAGCCGTCGCCGCGGCGGAGTGCACGAAGCACCGAGGGAGGGGAGAGACAGAGAGGGTGGGGAGATATTTCCTAAATTGTGAAAGAGGGGGGTAATTATTTTAAAGGTTGCTGCTGCAGCTGAAAAGCAGTTTTCCCGTAATGAGATTAATATCAGCGGCTATAGAAAACAGTGGATTAGTTGATGCATATCATCGGGATTATTCAACATCACACTCTTAGTGCAAATAAAGATTTTTAATTCGAGGATAATGTGAGATAATATGGATTTGAAGATATTTCCCGATCTGATGATGATTTCCCCTGTTTAATGAGGTTACCGACGCGCCGCGAGCTTCTTTCATTTCAAACCCAAAACGCACCGTGTTTCCAACTCTCCACGGCAGAGGCCTGCTTTCAGTCAAGTGCTATGTAGCCTACAGTTCCTGTTAGAGTTCAGCAGAAACACACGCACACACACACACGCACACACACACACACACACACACACACACACACACACACACACACACACACACACACACACACACTCGTCCAGCAGCCAGCATGTCTGTCGCGTTAAAACGAGCCGGGCCGACGCGCCTCTCCCTCGATAGAGAAGTCGGTGTGTGTGTGTGTGTGTGTGTGTGTGTGTGTGTGTGTGTGTGTGTGTGTGTGTGCGTGTGTGTGCGTGTGTTTTCTGCAACTCGGAATAAAAAGGGGAAGTGCGGCTGCATGAAAATGCAAAAAACAGCTTCTCGCGTTCAAATAATGTGAGCGCGCCGCGGTGCAGCGCCCTCGTGCATGGCAGGCCTCCTCGTGCAGACTGTGAGTGCGCGTCTCACCTGTCGGTGTCACTAGAGAAGTGCCAGTCAAACATGAACAGCCATCAATCACCTCAAAACAAAGCAGCCTGTAATAAAACTTCCTGTTAACACACTATTAGTATTATTATAACTATTATTATTATTATTATATTATTATTATTATTATTATTATTATTATTATTATTATTATTATTATTATTATTATTATATTATTATTATTATGAATGAGAGAAAGAGGCCTGATTTATTAGCTTTAAAAAATATTCAAGGACCAACGTGCATTTTGCTTAGTCTGAAAATCCTGTTCCAGGACACGTAGCTGGAAGATTGTGTGGATTATTGAAATGGTTTCTGCCTTATGGACCTTAACACAACCGCTGTATTCAGCACCAACGCTTACCACGTGTGTTTAATGTGTGTGTGCGCGTATGTGTGTGTTATAAATTAAATATCTGCTGCAGTAAAAGCCCTGCTTGTATTCACATTGTTAAATTCACATTATTATTGTTTGATGAAGCTTCATTGCATGTTTTATATATTATTATTAATATTATTATTATTAATAAATCTTCCCATTTCATTATAACCTTTCTTACTTTCAGCACAACTTTACATGCATGAAGAATGATCGGCTTTTAGACCAACTGACCTGGATACTCTATTCTCCGTGTTGTCTCTGTGTGTGTGCGTGCGTGTGTGCGTGCGTGTGCGTCGGCTCTTGCAGAAGGTAGAGAGTGTGTGAACTGCGGGGCCACGTCGACTCCGCTGTGGAGGCGGGACGGTACGGGTCACTATCTGTGTAACGCCTGCGGACTCTATCACAAGATGAACGGGCAGAATCGCCCTCTCATCAAACCCAAGCGGCGGCTGGTACGTCAACACCACATTTCTCTATTGATGACATTTCCGTCTCTCTCTCTGTTTTTCCCCTATCCAGGAAGAAGTAGGCCTATTAGCTGCAGGAAATTGACTCGACAAGTGCAGGTCTCTGTTTTCAGATACTACCATAGCAAAAAACTGCACAGTTTTTTTTTCTTTTTTTAAAATGCAATGACGATGCTATTTTTTTATTTGCTAAAATTGTCATTGATTCTGTTGAAGCAATAGGCCCCCATGTGTATTTTGGAGATGCCTTGCCTCCGTTAAAGAGCTGTGGCTGCAGGCCTGCATTCAAAAACAAAAAAACACGCACAACAAGCTCCATAAGATCATTATTATGTTAGCACTAAAGATACATCTGTAGATGTTTTTATGGTGCAATTCTTACGATTGCTTTCGGTGGAGCTTCTTCTTTTTTTTTTTTTTTTGCAGTTATTTCAGGGAAAGCCCCTCTCGTGAGTCTTTAGAGTTCCCCCTTCCTTCTTATGAAAAAGACAAAAATCATTCGAGGCAAAGATGGCCGTCCATTACTGCTCTGGACCTCTTCTCTCCTCCTCCTCGCCTCTAATGTGAAAACCCGACTTCCCAGGGAAGGGCTGCCGGATGTCTGAGCGGCGCAGATAAGTCGCTCCTAACAACACAACGCGCTTCCCCAGTCAAAACAGAAAGGCTGCGGAGTCCGAGCCAGGCCAGCACAGTCACGACTCGGAGATTGTTTAGTGCTACAATCTCGGCTTCAATGCGCAGGTCAGGTGGCTAATTACCACGCAACGTTTGACCTTGTAGTTTTTATTTGTGGAGGGCAACAAACAGAAAAAAAAACTATAGGCCAGAGAGTGACATCAGAGGTGGACTTTGAAGTGTGTAATAATTAACCACATCCACACTGATAGCTAAATATTTAACACACAAATTAATAGAAAAAGTTATTTAGGCTAAGGATTTGGTGAATTGCCATATGAAAAGATGGTGACAATACAAGTAGGCCTACATATCAAAGCCAGAGTAATTCACACATCATATATGAAGCCCAGTCTGATTGGTTATTCACAGCAGCAGCAGCAGGGGTTATAGGGCCACCACGTGTGTTTAATTGGAAATCCCTCCCCGAGATAATGTAGTCCTTTACGTTACGTGTGTCCTTTGCGGTCACCTGTCTATCGATTGTTTTTTTTTAAAAAGAGATTATAACATCAATGTCAAGCCACTGCGGCAAGCTGGGCCGCGAGACAGGCAGCTAAATCCATGGGAAGACATGACTTTCACTGTGTCAGGATGGAGAGGAGGTTTTACTCCGCTGGTCGCCTGCAGCGAAGCTAAAAATAATACCCAGTTTTCTTTCTTGCTTTTCTTTTTTTTAGTTGGCGTGCAATTATTGCTTTTATGATTCATTTCACTGCATGATGTATTCATATGATGTCCATCATAAAATGTACATGCTCGAGCTTCAATTGTTCAGCGTCACGAGGTCATTTAAAACGAGCCTTCGTGGCACAAACTCGCACTAATCAGATTGAATAGCTCTCCCATTTCAAGGCACTGCTTTTTATGTCTTCTGTAAATATTTATTCTCCAGGAGGTATGTGCTCTATGGCGCTATTTTTAGCCTAGAGTGAAAGCACCTTTTTGCTATTTCTGTCTTTATTCGAGACTATTTTTTCAGCTCGCACTGAATGCTAAATAAGAACTCCTATGTGTGGACTGGGAGTGTATACAACGCCTATGTTGGCCGTTTGTAAACAACTTCAGACAATGCGAGTGAAAAAATTAAGAATGCTGTGAAAGGGAATAAAACGGCCTTTTCTTTGTCGCCTTTGTAGAGATGTAGCAGCTATTATGCAAGACGTCATGGATACAGGGCTGGCAGATTTACACTAAAAAGACCAAATTCATCGTGATGCATTTAAATCCTGTATTTTTCCAGATTTTTTTTTATCCTGGTAAACTTGCTAAATATGCCAATTAAACGCCTAATTTTCACAATTAAATACAAATAAACATTCAGCCCTGAATCTTGACGTTAAATGTGTCAGAATAAAGCTTCATGTTGATTGGGTCATTGCGTGGTCACGTGACGTTCTCTTGGCCTCTCTGTGTTCCCGCGCAGTCCGCGGCCAGACGGGCGGGGACGTCGTGCGCAAACTGCCAGACGACAACGACGACGCTGTGGCGGAGAAACGCCAACGGGGACCCGGTGTGTAACGCCTGCGGCCTCTACTATAAACTGCACAATGTAAGTAATAAACCTTCATAGGACGTATCCCTGCGCCGTGCTTCTCCTCCATCTGTATTTCCTGCCGGACACCTTTCCCCCTCCTCCTCTGCATATTTCATCCGACTTGTCCCTGCAGAGACTTTCCGGGGCCACGGCGATAACAAACACTGTAGAATTAATATGATTTATTGGCAGTAAGTGCGAATCTAAAATGTAGAAGACCGAAGTGAACTAAGCCCGCAGCCGCCATGCTTTTGAATATTAAAGAAGGGGGGGCTTAATTAAAATTCGATTAATTTCCAGGCCGATCCCCCCCCTTATTTCTAGCCTTTTGGTTCCACGCGCGCCAGGGACTTGGAGTCCCCCCTCTGACCACCAATCCGCCTGATTCGTTTTGGGCTGGTTAGCGCCTCACCACATCATTTCACATCCTCAATCTGAAAACCCCAGGGACTCGTTTATCTCTCCCTCTCTCTCCTCTCCCGCGCACAAAGCTGTCACTTTTAATCAAACAGCCATTGTGCTTGAAACTAATAGTAGTAATAAGAAGGCGGCGGGCTAACTGCTCCGAGGCCACGTGGAGGTAATATCTCCCCCTCTCGCAGACAACAGATAAAGGTTGCTTATGTCCCCGTGTGTGAGGGGGAAGGAGTCTCCTGCTCTGCTTGTCACGCCAGCCTTCCCTGTTAAATCATTTTCCCATGTTACTTTTGGCACGTAGTTAAGACGCCGCAGAAAACGCACTCAGGCCAAGGTTAAAAAGGAGAGAAGGATAATATTTCCCAGTCACATATTAGCGTTTGAACTGACCCCGACCTCCACATTGTGAAATGGGTTGACTTTGGTAAACTGGGACTTTGTGTTGGCCCTTTGAAACTAATTCCACATTCTTCACGGAGAATTTGGGGAAGTCGTAGCCGGCCTGCGTGTCCCAAAACACCTGATGGAGCCGTCTCCGGCCCGTATGAGCCCAGATAAGGAGCTTGTGACAACAGAAAAGTTGCCACAAACACGAGGCCTTGTTAACACCTAAAACACAGACGGCCTCTCTCCAGTAATCGCCGCCCGCGTCTCTCAACTCTCTGCCTCGGAGTGAAGCGTTGATCTTTTACACCTCTGTACAGGGGCTGAGGTTTCAGGTGGTTAGCTGCTGGCGTGGGGGTGGGGGGAGAGGATGTGCTGTGCGTTCTGCGGTGGTCACCGACTCAAACGTTTTGGCTTGGCTTTTGTTTGATGTGCCGGGGCGGCCCAAGGCTTCCTCCGCGAGACATCTCGGCATCAAAGAGCAGGCCTGACTGGCTTTAGGTGGGTGTAGCATCGCCTCAGAGCTGGGAGCGAGGCAGAGAAAGTCACCCACATCTTAGAGAGTGAAACCACATCACTGGGGGGGAGGGGAGGGGGGGGCACAGATCTCTGCCCTCCGCTAATCATCGAGGCCAGTCTGCTTAAACAGTCAGTGAAAAATGCCAATGTGTCAGACGGCGAGGAAGAAGTCCCTGCTCCCATTTCCCCGGGAAGAAGCGCTCAGAAAGATCAGGAAGCCAGTCGGCCTCATCCACCTCCCCTCATAATCCGGCCCACAGCCGGAATTCCATCATCCAGCTCTCATTCCCGGCTAAACCTGTGCTGGAATACGGCAGCTGGGGCCGTTTTGGCCCGGAGACGGCCACGCGGTCGAGGAGGAGGGTGGAGAGGAGGACTTGGCCGACGCCGGCGGTCGTCATGGCCATGTGTCTCTGTGGTCGACATTAGCTGCCAGACCCTTCTCCGGCTCTGTTCTGCACACTCTCTCCCCGTCTTCCCCCTTTTCCTCTCTTTCCGTCTGGCTCAGATACAGTTCGGCTTGAATGAATCAACATTTAAATCCACACACACACACCAAGAGTATATAAACAATCTTGTGTTTCAGGATGGGATGGTCACATTTGCCCCATAATGGGACTCCATTACATATCATTACGTCTCCCTGAAACCCCCAAAATCGGCCTCAAAGGCGACTAAAAGCTCAGCGTGTGCCACATTTCCTTACTCATTCTGAAACCCGGTGACACCCTTTACTTAAGGTTTCCTTTTATCATCGTGTCTCCACTTTAAAACACTATGCCGTGGATCCGTTGTGACAAAATACTAATCTGCCATCTTCTCTGTCTCCTTTCGAGAGCAGATCAACCGACCTCTGACCATGAAGAAGGAAGGCATCCAGACCAGGAACCGGAAGATGTCCAGCAAGTCCAAGAAGAGCAAAAAGTCCCAAGACGGCATGGACGACTTCTCCAAGAGCCTGATGGACAAGAGCAGCTCCTTCAGCCCGGCCGCCTTGTCCCGCCACATGTCGTCCTTCCCTCCCTTCTCGCACTCCGGCCACATGCTGAGCACCCCCACACCCATGCACCCCTCTTCGGGCCTCCCGTTCGGCCCCCACCACCCTTCCAGTATGGTCACAGCCATGGGTTAGACCTCCCTGTGCTGCACCGCCCCTGAACCCTCGCCACCGCCACCACGTCCCTCGGTACCTCTGCTGACCTGCTTCCATATTCTAAAAAGACAAACAAACTGCTCCACGGCACGACCCAAGCCCCCCCCCCCCCCCCCCCAACAAGTCCCACCAGCGAACTGCGGCGTGAGAACGACGGGCTCGCAGCTCCTTTGTCCTCAGTTCTATCTTATTTTTATAAAATCAAAGTGTACCTCTGCGATGTGAATGCTTTGCAGACTTTGACTGTGGCGCACTGACCTCCAGGGGGAAGATCTTGTTTTCCTCCGACGAGCGAGAGAAAGACCATTTTCTCCCCAAGCCGCCGCCACCGCCGCCGCTGTCACCACCGCCACCACATTGAGGCTGTCCTCCCAGCCGATCCACATGATACGGAGCTCCATTTGTGTACAAAAAGCCATTTTTCCACACACAAACATCACAAAAGCAGACATTGAAAAAACTTTTACAACGACCTCTCCAGAAATTTCCAGACCCGCCTCTCTTCACTTTGCACCTGTGTAACAGGAAACCCCCCCCACCCCACAACCCCCACACCCCCCTTCTTCCTCTCCTCGCTGGAGATGAGGAGAGACAGACGTTGAATATATTTGTACAAATTGTATGAAATACAGTACATTTAATGAAGACTTTTTAATTTAGTAAAGAGAAGAAAAAAAAGGAAACATGCCCCTGGGCAGCTAACGACGAGAAGGGTACGAGTGGCAGCAGTAGGAGACAAGGGAGGAGAGTCCCAGAGGGAAGGAAAAAGGGAGGAGGTGAGGAGACGAGAGGGAGAGACTTTGAGAAAGGGCAGGCCTCTGTTTTCGCCTGCGTGAAATGTGTTGCATTAAGTTTGCAGAGAGTCGGCGGCTGCGGCCGTCGGCGTCTCTAGTTTGTTTTTTTTTCCGTTTTTTTTTTTTTTTTGGATGTGCTATAGGTCTCGGGCAATTGGTTTGTGTTGACGCGCGCACGTACACACACACACACACACACACATACACGCACACACACATTTGACCACCTGAAAGACTTTTCTTCCTGCCCACAGATTATATGCATTGTGAAAAAAAAAGTTCCTGTATTTGTTATTTGTATGTATAAATCAGAGTACCAAAAATACGAAATAAACAAAGATGTAGAATTATTTCTTTATGTTATGCAGACTGAATGGTTGTAAAAATTTAATAATAATCCCTCGTGTAAAATATGACTGCTTTTTTGTTTCGTAATTTTTTTTCCTCTTTGAAAATAATAAACTAGTTTAATCTCTGTTGACATGTTAGCGCTGTGGTCGAGAGCCGTCTTTTCTGTCTCTTTTTCTGTGATCTCTGACACTCTGCACTATCCGCCCACCACAACCACAACCAGCGACACCCTGGCATTTCTTTTCTTTTTTTTTCTTCTTTTTTTTACCCAGCATTCACAGGAACGGCTCTTACGGTCAGCTGAGCACAAACAGGAAGAGTAGAAATAAACAGTGGCAATGGAGGAACAAATCAAATGGCAGGGTCAGAGAGGCCAGGCCACACAGGCACCGCAGGGCTGAAGGGGCTTTTGTCTCGTCCTGCTCATAATACATCCATAAATACACAGCGGCCGACATGCAGCGCTACACACACACACACACACACACATCAGACATCCACCGCTCATTTAGAGAGGACGACTCATCAGGAAACGACTCATCAGGAAACAGCATTCTCACATTAATGAACACTTAAAAGTTCACCTGTGTCGCTGTGTGCATCACTCTGCTGCTGAGAAATGAGTCGGCCGGGAAAATAAGAGGAACTCTGCTGGTTTCGACCGCTGAATTAACCACACAGTTGTCTGGAGCTTCCTCCATCTTTCAGTTCTATGACTGTGATATTGTTTGATCGGTTCTGCCTGGGATATCCCAACAGTCATAGATCAAATAGTCCTGTTTTTAAGACCACAAACAAAACACTGACCACATCACACAATGCAGCAGGGCATTTTGTTTTTTTTATTTAAAGGTCATTCACTGCTAAGATTACATGTTTTACATGTTGGTGTTAGAATAGAATAGAAAGATAAACGGGTGAATGCACACACAAAAATAGCAATAGATGATGAAAATGTAAACAACCATAATATATTCACAATAAAATATATATATGGAATATAAATCAAATAAAAAAATAACATTTCATTAAAAAAAAAAACAGGGTGTAATGCATAAGAGTGAAGCACAGGATAAAATATCAAATCTAACTTCCACAGTGGACCTGGCTTCTCTAAATCACAATAAAAAAAGCCTTCGCTATGTTTCCGTTTAAATCAAAGATCCACAACAAATCAGAAGTGAGCACCAGCGACTGAACATGAGACTTGGTAAATCTTCTCTGTTGTGCAGGTTTTTACCTGTGAAAGCCCGCTAACATCCCAAACAAAGACATTTATCCTTTTATCCTAATGCAGCCACGCACTCTGGGGATTCATAACATCCAGAGAAATTTCCCTGACGGGCCGCCGGACTAAATAACAAGGTGCTCATATCATAAAAGTAGAACGTTATTGTTGCTTCCATTGAGCCACAACTTGACCAAGTTGGTTTTATTTCCTTTTTGTGTCGTTACGTCCGTTATGAGTCCTGGTACCGTGGGCCTGTAAACTCCAAACAACTCCAACGTCTCTCTCGACTCGGAAACAAAAACAACGCATGGACTGTTGGGAACCGCATTTCCAATATCGGGATCTATTTGCACAAGTGGGACGCCAAATCCGGCGGCTGCAGCCCCTCTCATGCCTCCCTGCAGAAAAAGGCCATACAGGAGTCAGGTATTTGGCGTCATTTGTTTCTGAGCCGCTGTGACCAATCGGGAGATTTGCTCCTGTGTTTTAATAGTGAGGTCAAGGGGGCATGTGGGATGAGAATGGGAACGGTGTGTGTGTACACAGAGGGATTGAGGAGTGCTCTGGCCCCCGTCGTGGGACCCCATGGCCCCTGGCTGACCCGTTTCCCCCTCTGGTGTTCGCCGGTGGACGTCTGCCAAGGGTGACTGGACGTGCAGCGGTTGGGCTCAGGTGAGGACGAGTAACCGTCGGACGACCTCTCTGTGATCTCGTCTCCTCTTCCCTCCATCATCGTCGTCACAAACCACTTATTTCTGTCTCTCTCTCTCTCCCTCTCTCCCTCGCCGCCGCCGTCTCCCGCTCTTCCTGCGTCTGCCTCTCGTCTTTCAGGTGAGGACGATGACAGATGCGTGGGTGTAATCGGCTCTCAGGAACAGTCCATCTTCATCCAGGCAGCGCCGCTGTCACCGTCAGCAGGGGTCGGGTCACATTCGGGGTCACCGTGTCGGAGGAAAAACAAAAAAAATTCACCCTTTTCTTCAAAATGATGTCAAGAAATGCAAACTTTGCCATTATTTTCAAAAAAAAAATACCACATCAGGAAGTAGGAAGTTGCTTCTGGCTGGGTCAGCTGTTCCCTCACACCTTTCATCTCTGGGTTCAGGTTTTTGTATACAAGACCTTCGTGTCCGTAACATTGGTTTGAAGGCCGGAGCGGTCTGTGTCAGTGTGGTCGCGTGTGGGGGAGGCAGCTCTGTGTTGTGGCTGAACGACAACTCTCCTGTCCCACAAGTCGAACCCAGAATGGTTGTGTTTATGAGTCAATCAGCTTCTCACTGAGTGTGTTTCAGTCTTGTGTGATATTCACAACTTTATAAGTGGGACTTTTCTGACAGTAGTTTCAAACGAGTCCGCGGTCGTCCTTGTATGAGGCGACCAGGGTGCTGGAGGGTCTGTTCCTGTTTGAAAGTACTTTTGTTGTGGTTTTGTTTTGCTTTACTAAACCTAAACAAGTAGCTTTTTTGCCTCAACCTAACTATGTCATTTTGTAGTTGTTTTTTTTGTTGCTTTGTTGTGTTTGTTCAACTACATGTCCAACCGTTTTAAACTGAGACTTTGGAGGAGACGAGGTTGTCTGAACCTGACGTTCAAGACCTCTGCTTTGAGTGAAAGAGAATGAAAAAAAGCTGCCTTCAAACTTAATATACATGAACTTTTCCTACAACGTTAAATCTACCAAAGATAAATGTCATAACGATCCTATATATGAATTTTGGAGTCCAGCAGACAGCCTTCAAGTCTCTGCAGGGACACTAGGCACATATGATAATAATGTAAGGCTTCATTTAAGGGCAATTTAGGAGTACTTTGCACCATAGTGAGTGAACAGGATCTTACAGTATTTGAGTCAGTGGTATCCTCGATCTGTCTCAATGACACATTGATTACAAGATATAATATACTGTTTATTTAGCATCCTCCAAAAACATTATAGGATTACTGTAGTCCCTTTTTGAAAGTAAACGGCTGTTGTTACTCTTATCCTTCCCCTTTGTTTCCAAAGACCTGAAGCCTGAAACATGAGGGATGAGCTGCCGCGGCATTGTGGGAGTTCTCTCACTTGTTGGAGACCCCCTCGCCACTTTGAAAAGAGCAGCCTCGCGCTGCATTGTCTCCTTAACAATCGTAAATTTGAACCATAATCTCCCGTCACAACATAGCAGATAAAAGATAATTATCTCTTTTACTGAGGTGCCCTGGGGCTTCTTGGACGGCCTAGCAGACAACGCGCCTAAACCCTCATCCCACACACACACAGACACACACACACACACACTGGGAGCCTGCTGCTGCTACGCTGAGAGATGCGTCAACAGATGAGTTTGAATGCTCAAAGTGTTTATGTGAATGAGTAAATCCCAACCTTCTCTCATGTCTCGAAATAAACCGAGTTCTGATTTATGCACGGGGTCGTGGAGAACACAGGGTGTTTCACCTGTCGTAGATTCAGGTGTTGCTTTCAGGGACTACTGGGAGTAATGGAGGTGGCACAAAGATCACAGGTTCACTTAGGGAGGTGCAGACCTCAGTCACTGACAGAACGTGTCAGAGGGGATGAGTGACGACCAGAGAGGGCCAGGAAGAGTGTGAGGTGACGTGTGTGAGGGAAGAGTTCAGGACTCGGGTTCAACTAAAGTGGAATATTTCAGGGGGGAAGGAAGGTTGCACGAGTGAACTATGTTGTTACCGGTGGAGGGAAGAGTAGCTCATCATCGTAGCCATGCAAAACGTGCAAAGTTGCTCAATTTGACTTCAGCAGAAGTTAAAGGTAGGCAAGAAAAGATTATTCAAAAACATTCAAAAGCAACGTTTATTGTAATAGAAATCGCAACAGTTAAAATAAATCGCAAAAAACATTAACATTCAAAACTAACGGAGAACCTTTTTTTTCATTTATTTCAGCAACACTTCACTCCAAAGATACTTTATTTTAGGTCCCCTTGCCTTTTTAACTCATTTAAAAAAGTGCCAATATTTAGCTCAGCATAGCATGAAGACTGGAAATAAAGGGAAATGGCTAGCTAGCAGCAGCGGCCCTCTAAAGCTCACCAATCACAGATATAATGTGTTCATTTTTTAACTTTAGAGGTGCCAGAGGTCATTTGCCTCGTAACTGCTGGTATCTATGAATAAGGCCACGTTCAGACTGTACACGTCCATTGGCGAATCTCATTGACTTTGCATGGGCTTGTGTCACATTATGCTGAAATTAATTGTGGGTCCGCTTCGTTGCATCGCTTGTGTCGGAAAAGTTGAGAAAAATTCAACTTGTCAGGCACTGACTGATCCGTCAGCCAATCAGATCGCGTTATGCAACTCCCCCATGGTCCAGACACGCCTTCCCTCGTCCGTCAACGGACATGTACAGTCTGTACGCGGCCTCAGGGCTACCCTGGATCGTGACCGCGCCTGCTGCTGTGGCCCTGCTCGTCACCCAACACTACTATTATTCTAATTATTATTAGTCAAATTTCTGTCATTATTATTTCTACTACTGTTGCTAGAAGGATCTCTCCTCACTCGGTCTCCCTGAGGTTTCTTCTATTTCTTCCTACTTAAATATTTTTGGATGTAAGTTAAATAGACGTTTTTCCTTATCCGATGTCCGAGGACAGAAGTTGTTGTACAGATTGTAAAGCCCCCTCAGACAAAATGTATAGTTTTAAATAAATAAAGAATAAGTGTATTTCCCAAAATGCCAAACTAGTAGCATCAAGGAAGACATAAGGCAGTAGAGTGACTAAAATAAGTGTACAAATACAAACAGAACTACTCATTACTACTTACAATAGTAATAGTAGCTGTAGTTTGATACTTTAACTTGTGGTCTTTGTCTACATATTCTGAAATGTAATAAAAGTCATTTTGTGTGGTTTTGTTCCACCTCTTTAACTCTTCCCTTATTCCTCCACATGTCATCTTTCCCATCACACCCCCCTGGAGCATGTTTCCCTGTATGCCGCTACACCACATGGTTCTCAAGCCTCGTCCCCTGGTCGGCCCCGTGTAACGGACGGCTGTCTCTCCCACGCCCGGGGCAAAACTGGAACCCACTCGTTAAAACCTCTGTGCCGTCAGCGCATTTGCATGAGCCTGCGTCCACAAACTGTCAACTGGGGTTTTACCCGACGCTGCCTTCGCCGCTCTTCCACAGAGAGCGAACGTGCAGCCAAATCACCTGAGCTGCGCGGCGACCGACTGATAGCTGACTGGCACCTTCCTCGCCTGCATCACAAATCCACAGAAAAGTGGAGCAGACAGGCGTTTGTACTGGGCTGGTTTGGATGCGGTGCCAGGGGACGCGCATTAGCTCAGCCGTGATTGATGACACGATCTTGGCACCGTCTGCAAAGGTGTGTTTGAAGAGTGTGTGTGGAGTACCGCTCCTTTTATATCTCCGATAAGTCATGCCTTAATCACCTTTTAATAAACTGAGTCAGAAGTTGATATCTCAGGACAGATGTTGCAGCTTCATATCTTTGCATACTTTTTTGGGGCCGTGTGTGATTATCCTAGTTTCAGAGTTATTTTTTCCTTCTGTTTACATTACATACAGAAAGTGTATTGAAAAGAGTGATTTCTTTCACTATGTTACAATGAGGTTTAGACAGCATCAGCTTGTCATCCGTGCCAAAACAAAATGCAAGAAAGAAACATGCGCAATGTTGAATGAAAAGTCACATTTAAATGTGCATCAAAATATCGATCTCACTATCTGTTGAAGTTATTGCTCATATCTGTGTTACATACAAGAGATTTCTGGAGTGAATGCTGTGTTTTTCATGCAGCTTCTTAAGGTTTGTGCATCAAGTTGTCAACACATCGCAGGTTCAACAGTAGGATGCACGCGAGTAGTATTTTTGGGTGAGACTCAGGCTGCAGAAAATAACAGAACAGAAATAAGCAATAACTCCTTGAGATGATGTGTGCAGTCAGATTTGAGCGTTGCAGGGATTCAGATGCCAAATGCACACATGAATATGAAGATGAATCGGGACGAGCGAAGCACAACTAGAATAAATATGGAACAAGACTCTGAGACTACAGACATGCATGGGCTCTGTGAGGCTGCACTTATAGGTGTAGTGGTGCTTTCAGCTAAATGCTACCATCAGCAACGCTAACATGCTCACAATGACAATGCTAGTATATGTTAAGCAGGTATGAAGTTTCCCATGTTCACATCTCAGTTTAGCTTGTTAGCATGCTAATTAGCACTACATTTCACTGGATGCGTACAACTTTGATATGTTGGTGGTGAGTAGGATTTCACCTCTGGGGACCATGAATATCTGTATCAGACAGCTCTAGACTAGGTTTTGGACAAGTCAGGGATGGCGTGTCTGTTTCCACTTGTTACATGGAGAGTGACTTTTCAAAATAAATGCTTCGTTTTTACAGGAAACGTTCATTTTCAAAGTAAACTAGAGTACTTAGTTAGGTTTGGCAACAGAAGTACTTGGTGAGGCTAGTTAATACTGTGGTTTGGGTTAAGAGAACTACGTGTGTTACATTACATAACAATGGCCATCCACCTTTCCTCCCTCCTGCCTGCATGGACGTTTTCACTCTTTATACTACGTTGGCAGTCTGAGCATTTAATAATGAAGCTGGTGGAGAAGTTGACGAGACTATGAAATACAATCCAGGATCCCCACTATTCCTGCTCGGGACAACCCGGCATCCGGACTGCTACCGTGACAACGCAGTGGCTCCATTGAAACTAATAAGCTAGCTGAGTTTTTGGATGCGTTGCTAATGGCAGTTTGAACACGATCTTTTGCAACATGGGTCCAAAACTTTATGGAAGAATTCCTCATGTTGCGCAGGAGCAAACAAACTCTGCTCACCTTTGAAGATGATGAATATTGCCACAGGTGACTAGCTATTGGCAGCTTTTGCCCTAAAAAAAACCCATGGAAGTCCAACTCTAACTGCAAGCAGTGGGTTGCGTGTGTGATCATGCATGCGTCGGCTGCCAACAGTTAGAGTAGCTACCTCACTAACAAAGGGACTGCTGTGTCGGTCGGCTGTCCAGAGCCCCGGGGCTGTTTATACATGCCATTGTCTCCCTTGGGCCAATCAGACAAGCCTTGCTAGGTAAATAAGCCCGCCGCAGCCAATCGCCGGCCAGCACAGCGGGATCTGGGCTGGTTATCTGCAGCACCCCAGGAAGTGGAAGAAACGATGGGGGGAAGTGACAAAACACATTAGTGCAACCTTCTATCTGCTCCCCTCAGACTATCTACCTCCCATCTCATTAGAGGCTTAATTCATGTAGCGGGCCTGCGTTCTCATTGGAGGGTCGATATCTCTCTGCTCGCTCATCGTCTGTGCCCGATGGATTTCATAGACAGCCTCGAGCATCGCTGATAATAAACTAACTGTTTGGAGAAGTGTGAACATATCCAGATTTGTACAGATTTTGCAGAAGCCCTGACTAACACTGAGGAATGTTCAGTTGACGGACTGCTTTTGTTCCACGTTCCAGCCTCACATTTGCATAAAGTGTTTTTATGAGTAGTTGGGAACTTCCAACATGTGGCTTTTCCATTGCCTTTTATACACTATTGTGTCAGACAAACTAAAGTCAAAAGAAAGCACACAAACAGCTTATAAGACAATCAAATCTGTTATGATGTTTAGTCTGGCTACAAATATGTGATAAAGATGTGTGTTTGACCGTTTTCTCTGTCAACACACCAAAAATTGATTGATTTTTGTATGATACTTAGGCAACTTAAAGTTAGCAATGCAGCTTTTCATCTGACTTTGGCGCTTGTGAGAACATTTTTAAATGTGTTCTCATATATCTGACATGAAAGAAGGGAAACCAGACCACCCGTATGTCATATTTCAGTATGCCTTCATATAAACACAGACTATACTGCCATTTTCACCGATGGTGTTAGCCACACAGAGTCTAATACTAATCCCGACGAATATCAAGTTGAATTCCATCATCACTGAGAAACCAGGGAGCTTGGTGACAATCACATGCCAGCAGATTAAGATTTATGCACTTCCTCGTTTCAGGCCCCGGTATGCAACCTGAACCACGTTGATGTCCACCATGTTGTGTGCTCAGCTTGTGCTCGCACATAAGAGTTATGCCCATCAGATGATATAACACTGAGAAGCGACGCCAAAGGAGAGTAAAAGACAAAATGTGCTCATTTAAAAGTTGCAGAACTTGCAGCTGCAGATAACCACACTGATGAAATCTCAGCCTCTTGCACAATCGGTCCAAATAGTGTGACGGTCAACAATTTTTTCGTAGTGCTCGATGCTTAACAAGAGCTGAAGGGGTCTGCTTTACTGTCCCTGACCCACTGTCCCCCTTTACCCCCCGCCACTGTCCCATGTTCCCCGGTTCTTTCAGCCCCGCTCGGCTCCCACAGCCACCCCACCTCCCTCTGGGAGCCCTGGGAGTGTTTGTACTGGAGGCAGCCAGCGGAGACGGCTGGTGTTTTCATAGTGAAATCTCTTTCCTGAGGTAATGCTGGCCTGGGTTGACCGCTGCGGCACGTACAGACCGGCGGCGGCTCTGGCGAGAGGTCACGGATGGTCTGTGATCACATTACTACAGAGCACTACAGTTTAATGTTTAGCAGCCCATATTTGCGCCACGACGTAATTTCACAGACACTGCAGTTCACATGCGTTGGCTGTCTGGGAGACTAACTGCCAGCCTATGTGCACATGTCAGGGAACATTTAAAAAACATTAGATCATGCTAATTAATGACAGTAATGGCATTAAAAATAGCCATTACAAAAGGTAATATCTCCTGCTCATTATTTTTCTTTCTAGTCCCATATCACTTCAAATAAAAATAAAATGAAAGATGAATTATGTTTCCACTGACAATTATGGAATATACGACCCATCTGCCAACATGAAAAGATCTTGACAATGTAATTTATGGGTAAATAGTTGAACAGATTGCTTGCCCTCCCAGTGCGTATTGTTGCCTGAAGCAGCCACAAACATTTCAGTCAGTACCTGTCAGTCCTACCTTTAGCTCTGGCAGGCTGAACGAGTCATGTTAGCACGTGAGCTTAGGGTTTGAAAAAAGACTGCTGCACTCAGTCGCAAATTCTGTGGTGGAAGAGGACCAAAAAAAAAACTAGTCAAAAAGGGAAGATTATGCACACTTTGCAACAATTTGGCAAGTAGAAACTATGATTATGACCCTGGAACAAAAACAGAAACCCGCGGCTGAAAAGTTCCTGGAAACATTTCTTGAGTAGAATGGCCATGTAAAATAATAACTAATTCCTTTTTCATTTCATGTTTCTTTTGAAAACAAGTAATACATCAGAAAATTTATATTCATTATAATAACAATCTATCTTAATATTTCAACATTTTTAAAATCCCAATAATATTGTATCCTGACTTTAGCTTCGTATCGTGTCATATCGTATCGTGATAATATCATATCGTGTCTTAAGCATCGTGATGATATTGTATCGTTAAAATATCGGATCCTGACTTTAGCATCGTGATATCGTATCGTGATGATATCGTATCGTGATAATATCGTATCGTAATAATATTGCTATTGCATCATGATAATATCGCATCGTGGGGCCTACTTTTGGGTGTTTCCCAAAACTAGATTACTGGACCAAATCAACGTGTATCGGGATGCTGTGATATTAATGTATGCTACCAAGCTTCTACAGACCGTATACTTCCAAATAAAGCATGCAGTAACATCGGATGAGAGCGCTCTGAAGAGGCCGGGACAGCGGACGAACTTGAGGCAACAGTGAGCGTTTACTGTGGCCTCTAATTTACTTAAGTGCAGTCTAAACGGTGGGGAAGAGATAAGAACACCGCCAATAGACCTTGACCTCTAGTGACAGTCCCACAAAGCAGGCAAAGAAAGAACGAAACTTCTTTTGACAATCTACCGCCTCAAATGTATCACCTCGAGATTAAAGCCGGACCTGAAAACATGAGCGCTTCTTTGGATTACTAAAGTTCCTTTAAAGTCATTAGTAATTTTGATTTGTGTGTAAATCGAGGCCCTCGGGCTCTAGTGTCTTGGATAATTCACCTGAGCTGCGGTGGCTTTGTTTACTAAGTTTGGAGAAATTCTTCCATCTGGGCCTTACTCATGATAATTTAAGGGTGGGTGTGGTTTTCTACTGTAATAGACAGATAAACGGTTCATCTCGCTACTGCTCCGGGGGAAGGCTCCGGAGCGCTGCACTTAATGGTGCCTGCGCAAGCAATTTTTAAGCTGCAGAATAAGCAAAGTAAAGCCACACAAAGACAGACACACACACACACACACACACACACATGCACACAGATATACGCTTAACCCCGGCGAGGGAAACCAATCTGTCACAAAAAAAAAGGCTTTGCAGAGCGCCGGCGCAGTGTGGGGTTGCGTAAGAGAGGAGCGGATGAAAAGCGGGAATGTGTCGCTGTCAACACCCGAATCAGACGAGACGGAGTTTGTTTATCCGAACGCCTCCCGATCACCAGCCGTGAACCAGGAAGCAGCAGGTGCCTCGCTCCAACGGCAGGCCCTGTATTGTTGACAGTGGATAAACAGGTTGGGGTTGGGATGGGGGAGTTTAAGAGAAAGAGGAAAGGGTTGGTGAGGGTTGGTGTTTTCCCCTAAACATTGGAGGAGGAATTAGCCCTGACTAGTTCAGTGTAAAATTTGAAAGTGTAAGCTGTTTGTTGTTTTCTCCCCCAGTTGGCGTTTATTAGTGTTGTCTTATTGCGGCTCTGCTGAACAAGCCTGGCCCGCGTTGTCGCCTGGCAGGGGCGACAGTGGGATAAAAAACCCAGCGAGGGGAGATGGCTGGCGTTGGGGGAAGGAGAGTTTCCATTGTGTTCCCATTGTAGCTCTGTCACTCTCTGCTGCCCTGGCTCGCTGTCCCCTTTAAGCAGCCCGTCCATGTCAGCAGAAATGAGCTTTTTTCCTTCCTCTCTCATCCCCTTCCCCTTTTTTCTTTTCTTTCCCCGCTATTCACTCGGCTGTTTCTCCAAATGTCTTAAAAAGCCCGATCACACGGTCTTAGCACATTAACACATCTGCAGCTTAACCTTGAGAGCTCGGCCTATTGTCGCCAAGTGCCAAGAGCAGTGGGACAAACAAAAGTTTGGATTGTCAAACGCATACATGGGTTCATTTTTGGAACAACGTCGCTGTAAATCAACTGGAAAAAGGGGGGAAAAAAAGAAGTTGTTTCATGCAAAAGTTTGGCTCGACAGTGGGGGTATTGTTTCAATGTAATGTTTCATCAGTGCAGAATGCTGTGGATCATCCCGGCGGTTTCTCCTGTTCTTACTCACGGTGCCAGATGGAGGGGGAGGCTCGCCTCGGGGCAGGTGAGCAAAAGGGGAGATGGAGGTGGGGTAAGATGAAGGGGGAGGACTCGGGTGACCAGTTTTACCTGGGACTGACTCGAGCCCGTCCGGACATGCAACGGAGGGATCAGCCCGGGGGAGGAAAGAGAAAAGAGAGGGAAGAGAGGGATGGCAAGTGAGTCTTCAGAAAAAAGGAAAACACCTCTCATCACTTCTCATCAATCTTTTTCGTTTTGGACTCAATCTTTTTTTCCTCTCTCGCTTGCCTTTATCATAGCCATCTCCATCGTTTTCCTCCTCCCAAAAACTTTTCCTTCACATGTTTCTCCATTATGTGCTCCTCTCCTCGCTGAGTTTTTTTTTTTTTGAATTCCAGGGAGATGAAAATGTTCCTGTAATTGTTGGCCCATGGGAAAGAAAAAGAAAACCCCCCACATACCAAGAGAAGTTGGATAAATAGGTTTGGGCGAGCCAGACATTTTTAAAAGCAGTTTCTTTGCGTCAGTTTGGCTGCGTTGGCGTGTTGTTTGTTATCGTCATGTTTTTCACACTCGGCAATTAATCAGGTGTGAAAGTTGAGTGCTTTGACGATATCACTCAGTGGAAACCTAATTCTGATAAGCCGGACTTTTTCCATTGATAAGAACTATTTCTTTAAAATCCCTCCAAAGATAGTCAACTGCCCACGTGATAAGTTCATAAAGTTACCAATGAGCTTCTTTACGACCACAGCTGACGACCATTTAAACAGATATGGTAAAAACCCCAATGTCAAACTTCTAGATGGAATTACAGATAGCATGCTGGAGTCTAACTTAGTAATATGTCATCAGCAAAGCAACGAACGCTAGCATCAATGGGACGTTTCTTCTTAGCATCTAAATGCTCTGCAGCATGATTCCAGTAGTTAGTAATTATATTATATCAGTCTTGGGACTGCTTCAGCTGTAGCATTAGCATGCTTCAAAATCACTATAGCAGGTAGTGCTAGCATTAGCAGCAAACTAACAACCGTAACAATCACAACACGTGCAGTACTGCTTCATCCAATCCAACCCCCCAGACAGAGCCTTGAGACAGGCGGACCAAGTCATTTTAAAAGTCACAAGCTCAGGTCTGGGACTGGCAACTATGTATGAAGGAACTTCTGTAAGGTCCTAATTCTTGATGCCCCATCATTTATTCTCAGTTTAAGAAAAAAATCAGTTTGCGTCTGCTAAAGAGTTTTCTTAGTGACTCCCACATCAGACTCAACACGAACAGTATAGCAAAACTAATTAAAAAAAAAAAAAAAAAAAAGATCAGCAGTGTTATGCTCAACATGTACTGAAAGTCTTCTCACGCATACTTTAGTTTAACTGTATATACGAGGTATGCGGTCCCGGTGTCATTTGCATGCAGTTTGTCTGGCAGGCAGGGAAAACGAAACAATCTGAACTCTCCTTCACCCGGACGTTGATGCCTCGCAGCTAATTTCCCCGGTGAAGGGTGAGAAGGGGACGCGAGGTGGGGTATTTATGAGTTATTAACACTTGTCATACAGATATACAACCAGGAACTTTCTCTCTGAAACTCCACCAATCCTTTTTCTTTTTTGGTTTCACTTCACTTGTAAATTCCTTTTCCAAAAACTCTCCTTCTCTCTGGTTTGTACCTGTAAAGCAGGTTGAGACACCCACCATGGCCCAGTCACAGTTTAACTGACTGCTCTCAGAGGTTATGCTAATTACAGTTGCAACTGAAACTCTGGAAGACGCCCCTACCTTTCCCATAGTTTCTGATCAGATCCCCCTTCCTAGATTTGGTTGCTCAGTTTCCCCAGCACTTCCTCTCACAGAGAATGCTCCCATCCACTCTGTTGTAAATGCCACCACATACTTCATTTGTGTCTGATTCATTATTTAAAGTGTTATAAATTCTCAGATGTAATAGTATGTATGTAGATTTTAACAGTGCCATTATTGTGTCCCAACACAGTCTCACGGCAGTTTGTAAAATAGTCATGAAATATACTGATTTGCGTAAACAGACACAAACGTCTTTTTTTTTTTTTCGTGTCGCCCAGCATGACTTTAAAATAAATGTATTTCAACTGGAAGTATATTTCATGCCTGCACCTTGTGTTGTTTTCTGTCTGGGAGGACAATATGCTATAAAAAAAAAAAAAAAAACATAAGTCAGGTTTCGGCTACAAAGCCTCTTAGACAGCTTTAGGGAAAACAACATAGTTCTGCTTGAAATAATTAAGTATAGTTTAAGCAGCAAAAGGCGTGTTAGGTTCACTTTGGGTAAGTCATGTTTGTTGGACCCATGCACCCCCCCTCCCCCACCCTTCCACCCCCCACCTTCAGTAGTCTTACTCACTATTTAATACTATGTCACTAGCTCTGGCAGTTGCATAGTCACATGGATGTGTGTAATTTGTGTGTTTCCCAGGAAAACTATTGTTGTAAATAACAGCAATACATCGCATTTCGTGACTTTTTCATGACCGTGATGTGCGTTCATGCAGGTCTGAATTGGCCTTAATACTAAACAAAAAGTTGCCACGTCACCTTCATGCCACCTGATCCTCTCTCCGGTGAATGGCAGTTGCTTAAGCGTGCCTTTCTGAGGAAGCGTTACTCAGTGTTGGTCTATTGAACGCAGCGTGTTTACTGACTAACTCTCTCTGACTGTACAGCTGAAGACAGAACATGATGGATTGCCATCAGTGACAGGTGGATGACAGGAACCTTTAAAAACGTTTTTTGGGGGGGTTGGGTTGGAGGGGATGTTTTATAGCTGTGATGCGGAAGATGGATTGTGTTCATATTTGCTTTGACACTGTTTGACATGCATGGAGGTGTATTTGTTCTCTCCCTCTCATAATGTTATTGCTCCTGCTTGTTATTTTTGTAGTGTCTTGTTAGCCCACGCCTTAAAAACGGACTTTCTTTACTTCTGACTGTGTAACGTGATTCTTCACGTTTTTTGCTCATTAACCTTTTGGTACTCCAGCCTCCTAAAGATGACGATTCCACACAGTGAAAAGGCATCGTGAATTACATTTCAAGGGATTGTCGCGGATTACGTTTGACGTATCACAAATGAGTTTCAAAAGAGCACTTGGTAGTCCACTTAGGGAGGAGGTCTGGGTGGGGGGCTTTCACCGAGACGCTGCTGCTCGTGTCCAGTTACAAGAAAAGTACACTCGAAGAAAAGTTCGTAAAAATATGGGCCAATACTTTTCACCTCCGCTAGCATGAAAGTTATTTTTTTGGACGGAAGTGTCCCTGAATGGCCCAGACCATATACTGTGAATCTACACACTTTTCCATATTAGGGTTGAAGGAAACATCTGTAAAAATGTCGGGAAAGGTTCTGGTAAATTTTCTGCATTTTTTTCTTACAGTGTAGGTTAGTTGCAAGTTACTTTTCTTTTAATTCCATAGCCATTTTAATCCAAACCATGATGTATTTACTAAACACAACCAAGTAATTTTGTTAAACCTAGCTATGCGGTTTTGTCGCATGTTTTGTTCGTTAACCCCGAGTTTCAAAAGTTTTTTTAGACTTTTTTTACCTGGAAACTTAGAGTGCAGTTCAGTCGGAACAAATATAACTTTGTAGGCCACAGTGTTGCTCACAAACACATATGAGGCTTCCAGCATCATAATGGGACCATAATGACCTCTCAAATCAATGTCAGTGCCTGTTTGAATTTAATTAGTAGCCCCAGAACAGGCTGTCTGTGTGAGTGCATCCACTTAGAGGCCACTCGTTGGATTTTCACCTTCACAATGGAAAGACTGAAGCGTCAATTCTAGTAATCCTATATCTGCACTTGCTGGTCCTGTCCCCCGAGGGCGACCGCGCTTTCTCCCTGCATGCGCATGTCTTTCATACATTTATCATAAAACATATTTGCTGCATCTAAACGTGCCTTAAGTTCACGTGAGTGCTCGCACGGCGGTCAGGCTGATTGAGCGGTGAATTGCGGGTCCCCCGGGTGCTTTTTCCAGTGACTTGTTGTTTCTGTTTTGTGGCTCCACAATGGGCCTATGTGTATCGGGGTGGGATTTGTGTGCATGTGGGAAGTGTGTGACTTTCTGAACGTGTGCATGTGTTTGCGTGAGTGGCGAAGGGCTGGAATGAGAACTTGCCAAGCTCTTGAGCAACGGGGGAATCAAAAATTGTTTTTTTTTTCTCTTCCACCTCTGCTTCGGGTAATTCCAGTTTCAAAAAGACGCAGCATGACTGAGATGATGTAGCAAGTCCTGTGTTGGTTTAACGTTCTTGCCTCACATGGACTTGTTGGCAGCTGGAAGGTGCAGAAACATCTCTGGACATGTTGTTGACAATGTTCATTTTCCTCCGAATTAGGATGAACTCCTCATGAGGCTAACGGTTTTCATAGAAGGGCTCCAACCTGAACGGATGACTTGCCGAATCATGTCAATGAAGCATCTCCAGGTCCACCGCTCCTCTTCCTCCTCTCTGCTTGACCGGCCCTGCGTGACCACCAGCTCTCGGCCGGTGGAGGGCCGGCGATGAAAGCTGGGATTGTTGCGGGGTGGGACAGGTCCCTCCGTAGCACCTGGCCATCTGGACATTACATCCCCCAGAGCCGTAATGGATGCCCCCCCCTTCCTCCTCCAACTCCTGGCTGAAGACCCATAACGGACGCCCTCGCCAGCCCCCCGAGGGGAGCCCCGGTGGGACTTCAGTTTGGGAGGTTGTGCAACTGGATAATGGGCTTCATTTACAAGCTCCCATTCACAGTGCGGCTGGAGCCGGCTCCGTGGACTGCGGTGGAGGGGTCGCCGGGGTCACGGCATGGTTCACACAGCCCCTGACCACCGGCCGGCAGTTAAAACTCGATCACTGCAGTCGACTCATGCCATTACCCGCCTTCTGCCGCTGTGGAGACAGGTGTAAAGGGTCGCCTCTGGTGCAGGTGTGTGATTCGGGTTACCCACGACTATACAGCCACTCGGTTGTCCATTTCAAAACCTGAGCGAACGTGATTAAATCTGAGGGCCACGGCGGTGATCTGAACAAGGAAAAGGAAAGCAGCCCTGCCCTGTTATGACCTTTTCTTTTTTGGTGGAGCAACAAAAAGGCAGGAACAGGTGGGAGAGGCAGGTGTGTGTGTGTATGTGTGTGTGTGTCGGAGAGCGAAGGGACACGCTGCCGCATGAAGGAATGCTCACATGCTACTGTTCATTAACAGAGGGAAGTCATCGGTTGATTTCGCTCCCTGCGCCGCGGGGCTCCTCGCAACATTAACATTCTTGATTTCCATTTTCAAAGCTCAAAGTCGCACACAAATATGCACACGAGCATATAGAAGCTCGCAGCCGAGCGCACACACACGTGGTGCAGGGTACGTGAAAGGTGAGTCACGCTCGCTGTAATTCATGGCGAGAGGTGAAACGGAGTGCACGAGGACAGGTTTTTGGCATGTGAAGACATAGTGCAAGTGTGACAGCATGTACTATACTATCTGATATTTTTTACACATCATTAGGTGTGTTGTATCATGTATCCGGTACTCTGATGCAGGTATGATACAATACAACGTTAACTAAAGCAACTTTGGGGCGGTGGTTTACTCATTAACCTATCAAGTTTTACTTTGAAATTCTGAAAATCGGACACTCTCACACTCCTCGCATTCCTCAAGTGTTGTAACAGATGAGGCAAGATTTGACACGAAAATGCACCGAGGCCGAGAGTCGAGGCTTGTCCCGGAACGGTTGAACCTTTGTCTTGGTCGGACCTTCGTCCCAGTCGGACCTTCGTCTCGGTCGGACCTTCATCTCGGTCTAACCTTCGTCTCGTCGGACCTTCGTCTCGGTCCAACCTTCGTCTCGGTTGGACCTTCTTCTCGGTCGAACCTTCGTCTCGGTCGTTCCCTCAAATGGCGCTCCACCTCCTTTAAGCGTTTTGAGTCCCGATCTCTTTCCTACTGCCGCTGGGGAAAGGTAAAGAGTTTGAGAGCAGCCCTCCATCAACCCCCCCAACCCTCTTTTCCTCACGGGGAACGTGTCAGGTGTGATCGGAGAAGTGAGACAGAGATATTCCAAATAGCCGGAGCTGTGCTGTGCTCTCGAGTCGTGCTGACAGGAGGGCAGCCGGATGGAAGACTCCGACTTTATTTAATGGGGCCTCGGTTAAGATGATGGAATGCAGCGCGGTGCAGCCGGCGGTGAAAAACCATTCAGCCTCAGTCACTTTTAAGTTGACCGACCTTTTTTAAATCTTTAAAGACTCCAGCGCAAGAGTGCAGTTGAAAGGTGGATGTGATGTAATGGGAGGTCATATGTGACAGACGTCAAACCTCAGACGTGGTGGCATGATGTTGAATGAAATGCTTTTTTTATTTGCCGGTGTGTATACATTTATCTAGGACTTTAGGAAGAGTCACAGAGCAGGCGGAAATCTGTTTTGTTTACAGGGCAAAGCAAGAGTTCTCTCTCGTCAACGCTCTGTTTGACCTCCTGCCCCTCCCTTCCAAAAAGCCTAATCTTTGTTCTTCAGCTCATCTTCCTCTAGAAGCCCATACAGCTTTTACTAGCTTTGTGTGAGGGCGTGACAAACTAACGGCTGGGCAGATATTATGCAAATGTTTTACTTTGTGGGATCACCACTTTACAGAAGGGAAGACATTATTTGAATGGAGGCATTTGAAGCAATTGAGGAGTTTCTGTGGGGGAGTGAAAGTCCCTTTGGGCATTTGTCTTCAGGCTTTAACACTCTGGAGACGTTTTACACGAACAAATAACTATATAAGTCACTATGCAACAAATGGCTGGAATAAACTTCCTGAAGATGTAAGACTTGCCCCAACTCTGACCACTTTTAAAACTAGACTGAAAACTTTTATGTTCACCATAGCTTTCTGCTAAATCTTTTAATGTCTGCACTGTTTTTAATTATTGCAAATATGTTTTTATTCTATTTTCTTTCTGTAATGCATTTTTAAAATTTTTATTATTTTCTTTTAATTCTTCTATTTTTCTTTTCTTTTTTCTTCTCACTTTGTTTTATGATGTGAAGCACTTTGAGTCTGCCTTGTGTATGAAATGTGCTATACAAATAAAGTTGCCTTGCCTATAACACACTCAAGGAATGGGAAGAAGCATAATAGGACATTATTGCAGACTTTCCCTTTCATCAGCTAAGGGTGCTTTCACAGGCCAACATTCAGTCAGTTTTAAACAAACCCGGGTGAGATTCATTAATAAAGGTGTGAATGCAGTAATGATACTCTGGTGCGGACCAGAACAACCAGTCCAAGACCGCTTTCGAGAGGTGGTCTCGGACCGCTTCCATGCAAACCCCACAGAAAGTGAACCAAAATGCAGGCAAGTCTGTTTGCTTGACATGCGAGCCAAAGAGAACATGCATTAAATACTGAATAAAGTTACACAAAAACATGCAAAAACAGTATGTGTTAAATGTGACATTAGTGTTAGGAAATAAACATATAACTGCTGTTATAATACATTACTGTGATTGCAGATTATTCTAAGTGGTCATTGTTTGCTTTAAGAGAACTAACAACCTTTTGAGAACACTTATAATCACTTTCTAATGCATTATCACTAAAATTATAATGATTATTAATTAGTTAATTATTGAATACAATTATTATTAATTATAAAATGATGATGCTTGACCTTATACAAATGAAATCATTATATAATATGTATTGTTATAAAGCATATACATGAATAACTAATTATACAGGGCTATAAGAAGATTATAAGGGATTATGGGCATGTCTACAATGGAAGGCGTCCCAGAAAGTGATGCCAAGTTCCGTTTTGAACGCACCTGTTTCAGGTTAAATGTAGGCTAACCAGCTAATCTGCTTGATAAAACAAACAGAAACAAGGGAATTGTACTCGGTTAAAAGGCTCAGCTAGAGACGTCTTCTGCACAACCGTAAAGAAAACCATTAGGCCTCTTCCCTCCAACAGTCTAGTGTGACATGTTGGCATGTTTTTAAAAACTCCCAGCGCATCCTTTGATAGTTTTCCCTCCAAACACATTTCCCCGACCTTTTCTGGGGCAAGGTGACGCTATCAGCGCGATGGATCTTATCAGCTGTGTAATGTGTCATAAGTGGTAATGTAACTGAGGTGTGTGCCTGTGTGTGTGTGTGTGTGTGTGTGTGTTGGGTTGGCTGCATGTGTGGCGGAGTGATGGCGATGGCGATAGGCGTGATAAATGTGCCGATGTGTCAGTCATTTCTGATATGCCCGAGGGGGGGGGGGAGATGGGCCATGTTTGATAAATATGGGAGCGATTCCATCTGCAAACAAGTGAAACGTTAGATTCCTGATTAGGGCCTACATGTCTGAAGGCATGCTCTCGCTTTGGAGGACTGAGATTCACGATTTCTGCACGGTGACAGCTCTGTAAAGTAGCGGAGATAGCGGCGGGGAACGGGATGTTGGGTTTCTAACTGCTGATCCCGAGTGGGAACCGAGGAGCAAGATAAATGAATAAAATACACCGGGATTGTAGTGAAGTATGACACGGAAGCAGTGCTTTCTTCCTCACACTCCCTGTTTTCTGTGTGTGTGTGTGTGTGTGTGCGTGCGTGCGTGCGTGCGTATGTGTGTGTGTGTGTGTGTGTGTGTGTGTGTGTGCGTGCGTGCGTGCGTGTGTGTGTGTGTGTGGAATGTCTCTCTACCTGCATCGACAGGTTGCTCAGCTCTTCTTCTTTACCTGTCAGACCCGCAGGGCCAGGTCAGAGTTCGGTTTGTGTGACTGCATGGGGCTGTGTGTGTGTGTGTGTGTGTGTGTGTGTTGTGGGGGTCTCTATGTTTACAGTATCTACAGCTCAAAGCACACTTGTTATTGTGGGAATGTGTTTGTGTCCTTTGTCTGCTGCGTGTGAACTCCTTTTCGTCAGTTACTCGAGGCCGTTATTGAGCAACACATGCTCCTGATTGCATTTACACCTTAAAGTCGAGCTGAAATAATAAAAAAAAAAGAATACTTTTTTTACCCTTTTTTTCCACATTGTGCACCGATTGAATTTATGCTGAAAAAAAAAATAAATAATAATAAAATAAAATTCTATGTATTTTTTCTATAAAAATCCATTATTTGTTTCTTCCTGTAAAACAACCTATGATGCTTGCTTTTATAAGCTAGTACCAAGAGGTTTCAACCAATAACATCGTGACATCCATCCATCAATCAATCTGCAGCTCTTAGCGCTTAGAGCAGGTTGCAAGCTCATCTTTTCAATGATTTAATCAAATTCCCTACCAACGTCACGGCCCGCCTGTTTATCCTGTTTCACCGGAAATACGGAACAATATGAAGGCTGAATATTCATGAAATGCTGTTTCAGCTCGACTTTAAGTACGTTACATTATCCACCAAGAAGGGTAAAAACTTTTTATGCAACTGTGGAAGTTTTCTAAAGTTATTGAAACTTTGCAAACATATACTTAAAACAATGTGCATTAAAACATGAATGAAAAACGGCAGGTTTGCCTTATTAGCAGACTAGCAACAACACTGTAGCTAGTGTTGTGGAAAAATGAATCTGCCCAATAAAGATCAACAACCAGGATCAGCTTTTTCTCCGAGGTTTATTCCACTAAGTATTCTCATCTGCAGAGGAGGTTCACCCCTGCCTTCTGATGCAAAGGTTCAGAATCAGCAGGAACGACCCTGAGTCCAACAACAATCTCCCTTTTAAGGAGGAGGAACCAAAGGACGGATCATGTGCTATCTTACAAAGACAAGATGTACAGGCAAGGTCAAGATTTACAGAACACAGGCGTCATAGTCCTGAAATTATCTTATGTCAATGTGGCACTCATGTTCATATCATCTACAAACAGGCATTCATTTTCGTCACATTATAACAGTCAGATGAGGAGATGCGGATCGAGTCAGCCTGACAAATATTCTGATTATAAAGTACAAACATCCAAAATTCCCATTACACTAGTGTTACCGTAATTAGCTAATTTGGTTAGCAGTAGGAACCATGACTTCGGACTTTCTATAAATCACCATCATCATGTATTTATTTCAGCATCCTTTTTGTCTGTTTATTGCAATTAAATCACAGCTAAATAGTTTGTTTAGTGTGCATACCGCTGTAGTAAACCAGCCGATGTGTGTCTTGCTATTCACAATGAATACAGCTCAGTGAAACTCACCGAGCACCTCTGGGTGCTGCTATGAACTCAGACAGGACAGCGTTGGGACATCACAACATGAACAAAGCAGCAATAGTAGTTATTTCAGCCATGATGGATGAAACATCGTCAGTGTCTACATGAAGTTAAGCCCCGCCTCCTCTCCGGCTTGTCTAGCAGGAGTGATGCAAATGAACACAAACTATTCCATGAATAAACACAAATCCAGCGGTCAGACCAGTGCGAGTAACTGATTTGTGTTTGGTGTGATTGCACCTTTAAAGGACAATAATAATAATGATAATAATAATGATGTAATAATAATACATATGTTTTATATAGCGCTTTTCCAGGTGCTTAAAGAAAAACAAAAACTAAATCAAAACAAAAAAGAACAGAACAAAGCAAGCAGGCCAGCAGGAAAAACAATGACAACATATACTTGTGAATGCTACTGCTGCCTCATTGACTGAAAATGTCACGCAGCTGCTTGAGTTGCGAAAGTCATCAAGAAAAAATGACACAACAGCAACGTCAGAGAGAATAATTAAGCTGGAAGAAAACAATGATTCAGTTTGGTTATCAGCCTACGGGGAGAAAATACTTTAAGAGACAAAATTACTCATCGTCCTGTAAGTCACAGACTTAATTATTAAAAAAATACTTTTTTATCTCAAAGAAAAGGCAACAACTTTAAATGCTGAAGTTGTTTGGTTTCCTGATTTCAGAGTGAGAGGAAACAGACTCACCCTGATTTTAGAGAAAAACCCAACCACGAGATGACCGATCTGCAGGGTGTAACTAAAGTGTGAGAAATAAACCGTGTAACAATTTCTATTTGGGGGTAAAATAATACGTCTGGCTTTGAAAGGAGTAACAGGTAGAGTATAAAGTGGTGGAGGGGTAGAAATTAGCTTTCTATTTCTGTTTCAGCCGCCCGGCGTTTTGGAGTGTTTCTCTTTCAGGGATAGTGTGTCGCTCGCTCTATAGAGGGCCTTGTTCCTGGGCTGTATTGTTTTACCGGATCGCCCATTGTGCTCTCAGACAGAGCAGGGAGGGAGGGTGGGGGGGTGGCCCGGTGCCAGCCATGGCTACACTGACTGCCAGCCTCCCGCCAGGACACACACACACACACACACACACACACACACACACACACACACACACACACACACACACACACACAAAGCGGAATCGAGAAGCCCTGGATGCGAATGCGGGCCATGGATGGATCAGAACCACTCAGGCCCAACCAGGGCTCTGTTACACAGGCATGCAAAGACACACACACACACACACACACACACACACACACACACACACACACACACACACACACACACACACACACACACACACACACACACACACACACACACACACACACACCAAGTAGCAGTGAGTATTGGGTTGCAGAAATAACTGTAAGCAGCCATTCACACACTTGGATGTAATCATTTAAAAATATAGTTTACATATAAGACGGAGGAATATATATATAAAACAATGATGATGTACAAAAGCAAGAACGCTTTTGAGTTCTTGCTTTTTGTTTTTAGTCATATGCTGTTTCAATTAACTTTTTTATTTTATTTATAGTACATATGTATTGCTCTTATTTGCACACTCGTGTTTTTATGACTTTTTTATACACTTTATATTTATTAGTCCATTCTTTATTTACGTTAATATTATTACTCGTGCTTTTTCTTATTCTTCTGTTATACTTTTTGATCACCCTCTGGGAGAAGAATTTCCTTCAGGGATTAAAAAGTAAAAAGTACTTAAAACAATAATTATGATTAAATATCAACACACAGATTCCAAAGAGTTTGAGATTTATATGCAAATATTAAGAGGAAATGTTGATTATACACCTGGAATGAAGGGGAAACAAGAAAATAAAAACACTAAGTTACCTTCTAACTTTCTAAATGAACACAACATAAACATTCCATCAGTTATTTTGACATTAGATCTTCTCAGCGATGAAACGCCTGTTCTGTGTATTTCCTCAAACTTTTCTTTAACTGGCTTTCATTCTTTGATCCTGGAACATTTCCAATAGTTCTGTCTGACTATTCTTCTCTGGAAACTGATTTCCCTCGCGGTGCTATTTGGCGGCCATAGTCGCTCATCTCGGGTTGTGGTTAGTGAAAGGTGCTTTCTAAATGACACCTTTCATTGGGCGTAGCACAATATTTACACTGACGGAGGCCAGTGAGGAGAGGTGACGGAGCAGCAGAGAGAGAAAGTCAGCCAGCCGACAGCTCGTTAGGTCCATATTACAACTGATGTATCAAACAAACTGCTCTAATGATGTTTGTTGGGATTCAATGTGTTTGAATGGACGGTAAAACTAACATTTGGTTCAATGTGTTTCATATATTCAGCAACTATTCTGTTTTATCTTGTAAGAGGACCACCTTCTAGCAAGACCCCCTGTGTAATACATTAAAATGAAAATGAAGGCTCCATTCGCTGCTCAAAGGAACTGCGTCAGCTGTGCAACCAAAACAGGAAGTGGGGTTGTTTTCCCCGGTAGCTACCGCAGCTATCGCCAGTTACCAGAGTATCAGTGCAAGTATTCACAGTTAATATGCCCAGCAGTGGAAATGGAGGATGGTGGAACAAGCAGAGTCACTGTGGAAAACACAAGCAGTGACTGCTGTGTTGTTGCTACGCCAACAATGACTTGGAAACACTTAAACTTACTAATCATCTATAATGAGCCCGGGTTAGTAAATCAGTTAAGGAAGCACTTTTCATTTATTAATAACTGATTAACATTCTTAATGACGCCCTTGATGATTACTGTAAGATCCCCTTATTATTAAAATGTTCTAATTGCATACTGCAGTGTTAAAAACCAATACAGCTAACATTTGGAAATTCAGACTAACAGGCTAATTAGAGAGTGAGTAATTAGCAAAGTAGATGCAAACATTTCAAAGTGGTGCGAGGTGAGTACTTTGATACACGGGGGGGCATCCGAGGTGGAGTCATCCACCAGAAGCAGTCACACTGTTTCCACTTTGATCGACTTTCACAATAAAAGTGACAGACTGTGTGAATGTCTGACTGTGTGTAGGAGGTCTGACTCATCCCATCACACTTGCCAGGTTTCATTAGAATTAATAAAGATGGAATGATCTCCTGTGATTGTAAAAGATCCAGACTTGGCAACGCTGAAGAGGGAATGACTTCCTCTGACAAATTATTGTTTTATTGCAGGCAGAAATCTGTCCGTCCCCCCTCATTTACAACAGCCTTGTTTTTCTAAAGGCCTGAAAGTCGCAGTGAAACAGAAGTTAGAGGAGTTTAAAGTTACAACAGGGTTTGATCTGAATGGAGAGTTGGACTGTTACTCCTCACACCTCCAATGTCCCTAAACCTTTTTGTTGGATTAATGGATGGATGTTGTGATATTACTGGTCGAAATTGCTTGGTACTAGCTTAACTAAGCATGCGTCACTTTTTGTTTTACAAGAAGAAAAATATGATTTTGATATAAAACTATGAACAAAGATACTACGTGTATTGCATGTATTGTTAAATGGGTGCATCCAGTGCTATTTTGACAGAAACCTACTGCTTTGATCAGGAATGAGGATTCGATCGCATCGTATTTGATTACAAATAAGTGATGTTCAATACCATTAAGTCTTAGTACATGACCACAGCGAGGCATGGGGAGCGTCCTCAATTTAACGGCATTAGGAGCAAACAGTCAGAACACGTCTACGCCTCCAGGGCTCAGTAAGTTATACAGCTAGAACTCATGTTGTTAAACAATGATATGGTAACAGATTACACTATTACCTATTCTCGTAGCACACATATTTATGCCTCTCTTTGCATCGTCGGTGTCGAACTGCAGTGGCGAGAACCAGATCTGCCGAGTAATGCCTCCGAACAGAGCGAGCGCTTTCTGAACGGGACAACAAACGCGCGAAGCGCTCGCTCAACAACGGACGACTAAATCCACGCTCGGGGGCACTGAGGAGGTTGCGAGGAGCTTGGCAGGCTCTCCTCATGTCTCATCTTTCTCTCTTCTTCTGTCTCCCCCGCTCATCTCCTCGTCGTACGGGTGCTGGGTGAGCCTGAACCGAGAACAAAACCCCCTTGTGTAGGAAGAGGTGGAGGGAGATGTTGAATCACACGTTGTCTTTTGCATCGGTTATTGTGTGTGTAAATGATATCATGTCTGGAGATTCATTCATGTTGTCGGCTGTTGCTTGTGATTAACCTGACATGTCTATCTGCCGATACGGGCCTCTTATAAAAAAATCCTGTATTAACAAGCAGAGATCAATCCAACACTTGATGTGATCAAGATGTTTTCTCCGTTTTGTGCCGTCCATCAGGGCAGGGAGTCAGCAGGACGTCACTCGGCGGGCCGAGTGAATGCGCTAACGTGTGCTAAGCTTGACTACAGCTCTGGTTTGTGCTAATGCTAATGTGCTAATCTGTAACAAACTTAATGAAGTGATGGTTCATTTCCTGAGTGGTTGGACGAGTCCTTTGCTGTGTTTAATGTCTACTAGTGTCTGAATTAGAACAGGCCCGCAAGCGCGCACGCACACACACACACACAGACACACACACACACACACAAGCCTGATTCTTGGCAGATGCCAGAATGGCTAATTACAGGTGTGGATGTTTAAGTGATTGGTGTGGGTCTCTCTCTCTGTGTGTGTGTGTGTGTGTGCTTTTGAGTGAAGGATCAGATGGATACTTAAGCGCTCTTGTTGCCTCTCACTCATACTGTTCGGTAATCCCAACGGGCCTCAGCGCCAGACATAGTTGCTCAGTTACTGTCAGATCCACCTCAGGCGTTCCTAACTAAAACTAACTGCTTTGTGTGTTTACACAACTGAGTCATTTCTAAATGTCGGCATGACGGACATCAGGATACAGAACCTCGATTAAAGATATGACTAAAGTGCTGAAATGAGTAGTCAAGTAACAATGTAAATTGTCATTCCACACATTGTTGGGTTATAGTTATCTAAACTGAGGATTTGCTTATTTACTCTATTTTATTTTGACAACTTCACACATTTTTATGTCTCTTGAATCTGGAATTTTTAAGTAAATGCTCAAAAGTCTGACCTTTTAATGCCAATGTACGACAAGTGCACTTGGTCTTATTTGTTCCACATTGATGCAACAATGATGTTTTGTCTCACTTCCAAATCCTGTATTAAGTAAGTGAAATTATGGTGACATTACCGTTGGTTTGTGGACTACGGTTTTGAAGCCTTAAGTTCGGCATTTTGGCTGTCACATCTGGGAATTTTTGCAACCAGTGAAGGAAGTGACTATATTTGGACTGTGGAGGAGCGACAGGTCGATCTGATGAACCCAAGCAGCAGAGCAGCAACATTACTGGATCTAAACTCATGTTAACAATGTTTACTGAGATAATAAATCAAGTGAGAACTAGGGTCACTTTATCGTAGACTTCCATGTAATCAGACTTCTTCTTGCAACTACGAGGGTCCGACACCCGGGGGTTGTAGCGTTGCCATGGTGTTGGGTGTGCCGGCTCCTTTTCCACCTGTGGTGATATCTTTGAACCCAACAGGTCCCATATTGAACACCACATCAGTCCAGAGAGATATTCTATTAGAAATAGATGGAAAAGTTGATGCTTGAACCACGAATCTGCATCCGTCCACTCTTCATCACTTTTGACTGAATGGCCTCTGGTGTCGGCTTCCGTAAGAATCAATCGAGCTTTGGGCGGTGTAACACAACACAGTCATACTAGCCTCCACCAGCTCCCATAATATGGATCATTCCTTTAGACCCCGGATATAATTTATTAACAGGCCCCGACTAAAGAAGGCCTCGGCCCTTGTGTGATGGAGAAAGGTCTCCTCTCGGATGACTAAGTGTTTGTTTATGCTGGCTAATCTCAAAGGTGGATTTTTTTAACCATTGTGGAGGGAGTCTTTGTGTTCGCTTGGAAAAAAAGAAAGAAAGAAAGACTACTCAATGTAAATGAATGGGGGATCAGGGTTAACCCCTCTAGGGAGCGAGCGAGAGTGTGTGTGTGTGTGTGTGTGAATCTAGTTCAGCCATCTTAATCCAGCACCCAGACTCTTGGCTCCTTGGCTCATCAAAGTGAGAGGCCAGCAGTAGCCAGCCCAGATTTAATCTCTCTGTGTATTTGTTTGTGTGTGTGCACGTGTGTGTGTGTGTGTGTTGCATTGTGGCCTCTTCATACGCTCAAGGGCTTTGCGGTGTGATAGCGGAGCTGAGCTAACGTTAGCATCATTTCTATCTTTCGGTCAACAGCGGAGTGAGGGAGCTCCATTGTTGCGTCCACACGCCGGCAGCTGGACGGGCGGCGTGGCGGCGTGCAGCGCTGTCAGCTGCAGATAAACTGACACAGGTCTGGGTTTGCAGCGCTCAGCGAGAGCAAACACGCCGAGGTTGGAGTCGGATAAGAAGGTGGAGAGTTTGTTTATCTAAGTGTAACCATGGAGAGATACCGTTGGTGAAAACGGAGCACGTGTCAGGCTGGAGTTCAGGTTTAACCAGCATCACTTTGAGAAGACCCCCGATGATACCGATCTTCTATCAGTGTGTGTGTGTGTGTATATATACTGTGTATATATATACATATGAAAATATTGTATTATTGTCAACAGCCATAAAACATTAATTTTCGTGAAGTTTTAAGGAATAAAATGTTGTAAAAATGAGGCTATAAATGATATATAAGCAAACCCCTCTGTAGAAACATTTAGAATATAGTAATGTATGGCTTGGTGGAAATTAAGATTTCTGGATCACCTTTTAAGATATGGAATGTAAAATGACGCGTTGAAGACGCGACAGGTGAACAGGGTAAAAAATGAACTGATATCACCATGAAACTTCCCCAGAAGTGACACTTTTATCTTTTGTATGACACATTTTATGAAATGTTATGTATAAATATGCAAATGAGGCATTATCTAATGGTTACTTTGTTTCATTTAGGAGAAATCTACAGATGCACATAAAAAAAAAAAAATATCGAAATGTGTATTTTGGATGTTTTCTTTCCACTTTGAAAGAAGACATGTTCTCAATTAACCAGTGCATGAAAAACAAGGTTTTTGCCTGTTGGACACTGAGTTACGTAATCAACACTATCACATAATCCATAGCAGAGCCGGCCAAAATCAGATATTTAAGATAGAATAAAAAAAGAAAGAAAAGTTCACCAAAATAACGGGAGACGCATCTGCATTTATTGTTGCTATTTATGCATCACTGCTCACATACCAGACAGCTTCCCTTTTTTTAAAAATGTCACTCATTACTCACATTACCTGACATTATTATGCGTCGTTAACAACCTCCCTTCACCTGTGGGACGTGAGTTTCACTTCTGCTTTCCAAGACGTTTTCCAGTATTTCTTGAACTGTGCTTCTAGATAAAAAACTGCCTTTAATTTGCATTGGAAAAAAAAAAAAAAAGACATAAAACTCAGCTTCAATGCAGTGTATGTCTTTGTTGCAGTGTGTGATGTCAAATGGAAATAAACCTGCTCATATCGGGCCTTTCGTCACATCGGACTGTTGCCAAGATACATAGATCACTTTATATTAAATTCCTTCAACTAACCTGACACACAGCTGTAAATCAGAGCATGAAAGGAAAGTTAATCTGCTGCTCTCTCACTTTCTCTGCCCGTCTTCTCTCCATAACTTTAATGTCTTTTAGCTAATATGCCAAATATGCCTGGACCGTTCCACGTCTCCCAGCATCGGGGTCAAACCACTTAACAGACGCCATTTCGCCTTTTTTAATAGTTTTGTTTTTGGCTTGATTACGGGTGGATTCCCTCTCTGACAGACTCTTTCATCCTTTCTCTCTGTGTATAATTATGTAGAAATGATTCAGACAGAAAATGTGCTTTGTTCATTTCCCAGCATTCCCCAGGGTGTTATTTACCCGTGTGTCTGAGGTCCGATCGGCAGGGCTTTACCGCCTCATTAAGACGCGGGGCTAAATGGGTCAACGCCTGATGAACGTTTCCAGGGAGGAGAGTCCGCGTTTCCTCACAGCCGTATCTGCAGCTCGCACTTTTTCCTGCGCCGACACTTTCGCCGCCGACGTAGCGGATGAGAGAAAACTTATGTAACCATCATTTACAAAACATTCGCTTGTTGCCCAGGAATGGGTGCAATACCACCTGCCATTCCTACGTGGTGAGGTTTTCTGGGTTTGACTAATATTTGTGGATGCTATTAATAAAAGACCACAACTGGTGGTCTTCTTTGTTTTTCTGTCACACGACGCTTCGCTCTGCCTGTGAAACCTGAAAGCTGTTGTTGACTGATATTTTTGGGCTCATTTGTACCCTCGTAACGTGGAGGAAGTGGTTGGGTGAGAGTTTAATAGAGATCAAACCCGGCCTGCCTTCACACAACCACACACCTGGTCGGGCGTCGCTTCAAGTGGGTGTGTTTGTCGGTTTCGGAAAGTTTCGACGTGTGTCGGATGCGACCCCCATCCAGTTCTGATGTCAGAAAAGTGTTTTTTGATGTGTGACATATCCCCCGTTTACGATGAATATGTGGCCTCATAGTTCCCATCACGCTTTGGTTTGTTTTTGGGGGGCTGAGTTATGACTCTAATGTGTTAATATAGAAGAGAAGAGTTATATATCGCTGTCAACATCCTCCTGGATCCTGGTCCTGGTCCCGGTCCAGCTCGTCAGATAATTCCCACGCTCCGTCCCTTCTGTCCTTTTGTTCCTATTTCATTTTCTCCTCTCCATATCTGCAACTGATGACACTGACACCATCCTTATCATGAAGCACCAGGTTATATTTTTGTTTTAATTAGTGGAGGCCGGGACACAATGGGGCCTGTTGCTATCTGCGATGCCCACCTCCATGGATCCAGCTGTTTTTTAAAGGGTCATTCCCTTCATCATCTCAACCTGTTGTCCGTCTCCCTCCTCTTTCTCCAGAGAACCGTTCGGGGGTCCTGGTTCCCAGCGCTTTGGGACTCTCTCAGGAGACCAATATGGACTGATGGGTAGATAGCATCACTGTTCTGTTGCAGAAGGGAGGGAGGGGGAGGATTGGTGACTAAATGAGCCCAAATGAGGGCCAGAAAAGCAGTGTGAAGAGGGTTTTGATGAGGGCTAGTTTTTGGGAGGGGGCTGAACACTGAGTCCTCATATCGGTAGTTAGTGTTTATCCACAGGCTGCAGGGGGCTCGGACTCTGACCCCTCATAAGTAACCTTGACACAGGATCAACATCAATAAGGCCATGATGGCCAGGGAGCATAAGCTACTCTGTGTGTGTGCCGGGGAGCTGCAGGCTCCTGACAGCCGGCTGTAAGGCTTTAATAAACTGTTGGAATGAAAGTGAACAAATACAGTCAGTTTACCTAAAGATAAGCCTCACCAGGGAACAGCATTTCCATGTTTGAATTGTAATTTCTACTAAGATCAATAACACTGTGATCATAATAAATGATAAAAAAAACAATCCTTAGCTAAGCTGAGCAGTGTTATAGTGAGTGTTCAGTCACACCGGTAACAAAATACATTCGGAACAGGCGGCAACCTACGGTTCTGAAAAGTGAAGCCGATGTTGGTGATGTTGAGTGCCTTAAATTAGCAATTTCTCTACTGGGCATCAGGGGGCGACTCCTCCGGTTTGCAAAAGTCAGATTTTATGGAAGTCTATGAAAAAAATGACTGTACGTCTCACTTTATTTATTATCTCAGTAAACCGCTCTGCTGTTTGTGTTCATCAGATCCACCCGTCGCTCCTCCGCAGTCCAAATATGGTCACTTCTGTTCACAATCCAAGATGGCGGTGCTCAAAATGCCGAACTAGAGGCTTCAGAACCAGTCCACAAACCAATAGGTGACGTCACCATGACTACGTCCACTTCTATAATAACAATAACAGTCGGTCAAGACTTCGGGTGCTTTATGTTGTTGTAGTTGCAACAAAATTAAAATCCAAACTGACTGAGTCTAAGAAATGACTACGTCCACTTCTTACATAAAGTCTGGACTCTCCCATCTGTCCAATGTCAGCACTATAACAAGGTTTGTTATTGGTTAGTGGCAGAAATTCACTCGTCAAGGTAAATCACAGGAAGAACTCTACCTGGCTGTCCATTGTCGAACCGCTCACACAAGTTAAAGCAAAAGCAACGAAAGGAGGCCACGTTTTTTATATTGCATTTAACTAAATCCCAGAATAAATGTTGGCTGATTATACTTTTTGAGTTTGGAGACGTGGAGAACTTTGCATGCATTTAGAAAGGTCACGTTGCCACGTCCTCTGCGGGCCGAGCGACGACTCGGAGAGATAGCGAGGTTTAAATTAGATTGAAAGGACGCCGTTGCGGAGACGGCGAGGCCTCTCTGGGGATATCGCCAGCATCGCTTGTACATAAATAATCTGAGATTCCTCTAATGTGCGACAGATGAAAGCCACAGATCCTCATTTCCTTGGCCTAAATAAGTAGGTCACCTCTACAAGTCATTAGCCTCATCGGTTTCCATTACATATTCACTGAGAGAAATGAGTTTACATGTGGATCGCCCCCCCCGACCACCTCCTCACCCCCTCGTCAGTACACATGAAAGCTGGGGCCTAAACGGGCATTCTCTCGTTGTGGGCTGATTGTGCATCTCCCCTGTGGTCCTGGTGTGTATCAGAGAGCATTCAGAGCTCCCAGAGGACTGCCTCCTTTGTCGGAGCTCCGAGGAGTTAAATCGTATATAAAACAAATTAATTGCCCTGTTAGATCACTCAAGCACTCACCCAGGGGAACATGTGCTTATCACACACCCAGGACCGCACACACACACACACACACAGTCTGCTGTTAGCGTTCCTGTGCTTGCCAGCCTCAGCCCTCTGTGGAATTGGGGTTGGGGTGGGAGGGGTTTACTCCTCTCCATCTGTTGGTCTCCTCAGAGTCCCGACTCCTGCTTTAATTACGTACACCCGTCCCTACCTATCCCATCTCTGCGCTCCATCTGTCCCACCCAACTCCAATGTGTCTGATAGGGTCCCCTCGTGTGGTTTATGGGGCCAATCCTCGTGGCTCTTTAGAGCGGAGTACAGTGGCGATGAGAGATTTTACGGCCCTCCAGACCCGGGTCCTCATTCAGGCCGATCCTCTACTGTAGAGGTCACTCTGATTGCAACGTTTTATGGCCAACGCTAACTGTCGTCGTGGCAGACAGCACAGCAGGGCGGCCGACTGGCCTTTACGGCCTTAAGTGTGTGTTTGCGTTTATAAGTGTGTTCTGTAGTGGGGTCATGTAGAGGAGTAAAAACTTCTATATTTCCTGAAGTGCTGCAGAAGTTATAGAAACACTTTTTATATAATATTCATCATAACATGTTTTAAAACATTTTATAATGACTTGTAAGGTGAAGCATCATAATACTTCATAATTGCTGGAACAATATTGACATTTGTGTGTGTCATTGTGTGTTATAGTTCCCATAATTGTACTACATTATAATAGTGCAATCATTGATAATAATTACTGTTATATTGTATGATTATGTGATTAAAAGTTACTCTTAATGGTCATTGTTTACTTTAAGTTACGCATAAATAACGTTTTCTGAGGTGTTCTTGCATGAATGTAAAATTTTAAATGAGTTGTTTATATGACTACATATAGTGACTTCTAATAATATTATAATCCATTAAACAATGATTATAATAAATTAATTTTGGGGACTATAATACACTATGGATGACCAGCAATTACGAAGTATTATGAAGTCACGTTAAAATGCTTTGTAATGTGTTACAATTATTTTTTTATGGGTATTTATGATTCTATGACTGTATGGTATAAGCTGTTTAAAAATCCATTCTAACTAGCTTTATAAAACTATACTAATAACCTGTACTGTACTTCATTTATGAATGAACACCTCACTAACACACTGATTCTACTTTAACATGTGACAGCTATACATTCCATCAAACTGACTCCAGGTATCAGTCGCATGAGGCCCTCCCTGGGCGTTTAAAGGGACCCGGGTCCCCACCGGTGTGGTCTCTGGGTTTTTAAAGGGACCCGGGTCCCCACCGGTGTGGTCTCTGGGTTTTTTAAAGGGACCCGGGTCCCCAGCGGTGTGGTCTCTGGGTTTTTAAAGGGACCCATGTCCCCACCGGGTTGGTCTCTGGCCGTTTAAAGGGACCCGGGTCCCCACCGATGCAGTCTCTGGGCGTTCCCTGTGTGAGCAGGCTTTTTGGCACCATGTGTGTTGACTGTATAGAGTCTCATTTACCTCCTCCTGTGTTTCTGTGTTGCACTGCGCTGTCATCTGTCTCTGGGGTCGAGTGGACCTCCAACAGCACAATAAAACCAAATTGGCTATTTGTCTTCCGTGGCTCTGGCTGAGCAGGGGGCCCCGACGCCAACGATCAGCCCACACAGAGCCAGTCAGAGGGAGGCGAGCACACACACTCGTAATGTTAATGCAGCCCGTGGAGTTTGATTCCAGCTCCATTGTTTGGCAGAGTGACTCGTTGACCTGTTGCATCAGGTTGTTTACGGTGTAAGAAAGATGAACCCTGGTCGTTTTGGAAATATGTTATGCAAGTGCATAGTTATTGATATGACGAAAGATTAATCACAATACGGCGCCAGGATGAGGTAATAGTCTGAGATAAAAGTCTGAATATTTATATTCTCTGGGATTAAAATATCACAAATTCACACGAAAGAATCTTGAATATTATCTGAGATTATAAAATCGTACAATTGTGAGAAAAAAATGACCTGAGGATAAAGTCACACATTTATCATACATTTTACTTTTTCGTCATTATTTAACACTTTAATCTAATTGTTTTCTTGTAGATTTATGTCTTTAATCTTGTTAATGCCGGAGTACCACACTCACACAATCTAAACAAATCTAATACAAAACAGTCCTTGGTTCGTCTTTAGAGTTAATCGTTTTTACAGAACATTAACGATCTGAATAGATGAATGTTTATTTTATTTGTCTGTCAGCATCTTTTATTAAAAAAATATTTAGCTTATTTGAATTAAAAAAAAAATGATGTTAGTAATTGTCATATATATATAATAATAAAATATATACATATATATTATACATAATATATATTGCATCTTGGATTTTTGTTGTATTTTGTTTTTATTTGCAGTTCAACTGTATTGATGTCATTATTTAAAGTGACAGATATTGAATAGGCCTGTAATCTTAAATCTATGGGTAAATTTGATTCTGTGGTTGATCAATAAATGCCACAGTCAGTTAAAATCAGTCACGGAGGACAGACAGAGGGAGAAAGAAAGAGTTGACTCAGTAGAAGGTGGGACAGTAATGAATGGTTGAAAGCCTCGGCCCTATTAGATGTCAATGAGGCCCAGCTAGGCCGATCTGTAACGTCCACAAACACAGCGACACCCTGGGCCGAGCCGAGCCGGTCGGGCCAGTCGGCTCTTGGCGGATGTGGAGGACCGGTGGCCCCCAGCAGGACTAAACAAACTCCTCAGTCAGAGCCTTAGCAATGCAAATGGATGTAAATACCATAAATGTGTGAGTGCGTGTGCTGAATGGAGCGGGCCCCGGGGGGCTAACGTACCCCTGTAATCAGCCGACCCCAGAGCAGTGTGTGTGTGTGTTGCCTAATAAGCTCATTTACCCCAGGGGCCACGAGTGTGTTTATCAAAGACATTCTTCTGTCTCATTCATCCATCTCTAAACTCTTCAGGTCTTTGAGTGAAATGACAAAGAATTAACAAGATTCAACAGAGAAAATGCGGGAGCTTGTGAAGGAGAATCAGTATAGATCTCAGTGTGTTATCCATCAATAACAATAGCTGCCCTACTATGAGTTCAAGAGAGAAACGTCTCAAACATGGCAAATCTAAAATGACAAACATTTTATTTTTTATTTTTTTTGGGGGGGGGGGAGGCCCACAAGTCTTTCTGGACAGGAGGAACCATTAAGAAGGGACACAATTAGTCAACAATGTGAGGAACAGTAGCAGGTCCCAGGATTAGACAAGAGGTCAAATGTTAATGTCCGTTTTGTTGTTTTGAGGCCAAACATGTGAAGGAGCTGTGTGTGTGTGTGTGTGTGTGTGTGTAACTGGAAAGGCTTGTTTCTATGCGAGCCAGGGAAAGAAGTCACATTACAGCCACCTTAAAATGTTCCACCTTAAGCACTGAGGAATGTGAGCTATAGACATGGTTTAGTCGACTAAAATGAGGACAGAAACAAACTAAAGTCACTAACACACTGTGACATCAAACGCTCATTAGATAAGTACAAAAATAAAAGTTAGGATAAACATTTTTCAAAGCTACACTGAATGTGGCAAATTCTATCTGGAAACGTTTGTCGGAAATCAAAAGTGGAAACGTGTTTAAGTTTTAATTGGAAACGTTAACAACCCTTTTTCTCATAATCATTTCATTATTATTCCAGCCAGTCGGTCTCTTCTTGCTGTTAACTTCTGATTTATTTACAACAACAACATTGTTTCATTTCCGTTGGCAGCATTTCCCCGTCTCTCAATCGGTTCTGGATCTAATTGTCAGTGAAATGTAAAGTAATGACCACAAATAGGAGGATTAGGTACATGCATCATTTTTATGTGAAAAAAAAAGAAGAAATAAATAAAAAGAAGAAGTAATCAGTGGCAGTCCTCTAATTGTCCTTGGCAAAAGCTTTTACAATCTCCGCCACATCAGTGTGTATGTGCCGCTCACGGTTTCTCTAATTACAGGTTTCCTGAGTCCTGCATGTTGTGACGCTTTTAATACTTGGCTCTGTGGTTGTTTTGTTAGTTTTTTTTTTATCCCAGAGCAAATTTGCCCGCCCTCCCCAAAGAAGAAAATTAGCAGTTAGTCGATTTTAAAGACCTGCTTACATGCAGGAATTACCAGTGTGTAATTGATGAGCAGGTGTGAAAGGCCCACCTCCTGCACACTCAGCAGTTTCCTTTTTTTGGGCAGAACAAGCAGTCGATCCAGTTTGATTCTGACCCATGTTGGTTGCTGTTAGGAGTTAGGTGTCACGGTTTTATTTGATCTGTTGATTCCTTTCAGGAAGAGTAACTGAATGCCACATTTGAGCTTTTTTCCCTTGTCGACAACAGTGGTGTCCAACATTAACTTGTGACCCATAAAATGAATTACTGTGACCCCCAGTCATGTTATTATTATTGTGAGCGGTTTAATGGAAGAGCAATTTCTTCTTCTTGGAGTCTTACTCTTTTATTTATTGTATACAATGTTCATTGTTTTAATTGTGGCAATGTGCTTATAGTATGTATCTTAAATGGAATAGTTCCACATACAAATATGCTTATAGGAAATACATCTTTTATGAGTAGATTCACTCTCTGTCTGTACGCTAAATATGAAGCTACAGTCAGCAGCCATTTAGCTTAGCTTAGCCGTTTCACTTTTGTTCATATTAAACAAACATATAACTATGTTTTTAAGCTTCTTTTGTGCAGAATTAGTCAGATAGAGCCAGCCACGTGTCCAGTTGTTATGTTCAGCTAAGCTAAGCTAAGCTAAGCTAAGCAGCTGCTGTCGTTAGCTTCATATTAACTGTACAGAGCTTGTTGGTAATGGTCGTGGACATAAACACCATATCTAACTCTTAACTAAGCACATTTTTCAAAAGCCAAACCATTTAATTCCCCAACGACTCATCATCAGTGCTGGAAATAAGTCAGAAGAAAAATCTACCAAGCAAAACGTCCTGGAATCATCCAACATCAACAAAGACTTTCTTTCAGATCAGTTGCAGAGGGAAATCAAAGGATGGAAGGACTGAAGAAGAAGAAGAAGAAGAAGAAGAAGAAGAAGAAGAAGAAGAAGAAGAAGAAGAAGAAGAAGAAGAGGAAGAAGTAGACAAAAAAGGAAGCAAGGCATGAAGTGAAGAAAGATAATATAAAAATAATAGAGAATCTATACATCAATCAGTAACTCCAGCTGTTACATGCATGTAGTGGAGTGTTATTTAAATGAATATCCTCTATTCCAGAGAAAATAGAGTTTCTGTGAGTGTTGTCCCATCCTGACCCCTCGCTGGTGCTAATCGCTCCTCTCCCTGGAAGCAGCGGCCCAGATAATTACTCTGAGAAACCCACATCAAATGCAAGCCCTTCCAACAAACAAGCGTTCCCATGCACCGAAGCGGCAACACATCCCTCCGGAGCGCCGCGTTCCCCTACCTTCACCCGCTCCGGATCAAACCGCGGCCTCAAACATGGAGCCTAACAGCTTCCCCACTTCCTTCCTCCGCCCCCTCCAGCCCCCCCTCCCCCGTCTCTCTCTAATGAGTGTGATTATCAATCCAAACAATAGTTAGAATAATTGCAGCATTAAAGGGTGGCCATCTCGCAGGCACTTCCTGTCTGGGGGTGACTGACATGCCAGCGGCTTCCTGCTTCCTCTCCGAGTGAGTGGGAGTGCAGGAAAGGGCGGGGCCTCCCGTGACTTATCACTACAGGCGCTAGGAGCTAATGGGCTAACGAGGTTTAGTAATGTGCCATGCCGTGATGGGATTATGTTTCTCTATAATGACACATAGTGAACGTTATAGAGGTTTGATGGGCTTGATGTCGGGATCGGGCAGCAGAGGGAGGCCTTATCAGTTGGTGTTGCTTTCAGGGAGTGTTTATTTCCTCTCATTTTCCTTGAACGAAACTAATAGTTCAAGCGTAAAAGCGCAGCAATCCGATCTTGTTTCACCACCGTCTCAGCTCCATGATGAAAAGTGTGACTGATGGTGTATTTTTGGCAGTGAGACACTTTCAAAGGCGTCTCTCGCTCCGACAGAGGCCGACCAGTTTTACCGTTACCCCGCCGTCACCCCCCCTTCCCCCGTCTGTAACCACCTGCACGCCCGCAAACCGGCCAGAGTGAACGTGGCTCATCATCATCTATTATTACCCTGAGAACCAAAACAAGAGAGGCCGTCGCCGCCGTCAGCCAGACGCTTTCTCACACTTTCTGACATGTTTACACTCCAAACAGAGCTGCTGAGAAGGACCCTCGTCAGCAGGCGGCCCTCATCGCCGAGCTGACACACGCACGCTAACATGCGAGCGTGTTTTCCATCTTCCCCGGGGCTCTCAGCCCGCCGTGGCTCAGCGAACACACCGCGCATGTGTCCGGTCCGTCAGGGCACGAAGCATTTGTCCAGCCTTCGTGTGTCTGTACAGTACGCTCCGTCTTGAGGTCAGGGCGCCGCACGTCACACGCCAGTCCATGCTGCATGATGTCATGGCGAGAGTATGGGGACATTAATCACTCTGTGTCACAGCGCCGCACTTGGACCAGCATCGAGGAAGTGGTTACATATAGTGTTTTGCTTTTAAAAGAATGGAGAACCAACTGCAGGAACAGCTTAGAAGAAACAAGATAAAGATGTTTGTGAGCAGCGGGGGAGGTCTTTGTGCTGTGTTGGGTTCGGGTGCACACCTGGCATGTCGACGGGCAGGTTCATCCTACTGTTCGTCTGCTTTATGGGACAACTTTTTGACACATGATCAGGGAACATTTTCAGTGAAAGTACGACCGACAAATGCTCATTATTTTCAATTTACAAGTACCAAAAAGGAAAGTATATGATTATTTTTGCTGTATAAAGAAATCCAGTAGTCTCAGGTTTTCTCTTTTTTTCTGGTGTTATTTTTGTCTTCACACATTTCCTGTAAAATACAACCAACAGTTTTAGATGCATTAGGACGTAAAATCTTAAAAAATTAGGTTACATTTTTGTATTTTGTGTGTGTGTGTGTGTGTGTGTGTGGGGGGGGGGGGGGGGGGGGGGGGGGGGCTTATAGGCATTTAACCCCCAACTGTCCCCAATTTTTATATCATTTACCTTGAATTCTTTAACAAAACATGCATGCAAAGTCGCTCTCCAATGAAGATGATATAACGTGATCAGGCGGCAACTTTGGGATCTGAAAAGCCAAAGCTGAAGTTGCATTTTCAAAAGAAGTCAGATTGTATAGAAATCTATGACAAACTGACCCTACTTTTATTTTCTCAATTTCTATTTCCAAGTCCAGACTCTTCTCTGTTCTGGTCCTCAGTGGTGGAACGAACTCCCGACTAATGTCAGGACAGCAGAGTCATTTGCCATTTTCCGAAAAAGGCTCAAGACTCACCTGTTCAGACTTCACCTCGACTCTACATAGCATGACCCACTAACACCCCCCCCCAAAAAAAACCCTTACCTATAGCACTCTGATCGTAGCACTGTTGCTCTTGAAGTACTACTTTACTCAGATGAGGACCTAACACTTGTTCTATTTTTAGTTCTTACTTTATCAGCAATGATACGTTGTGGTTTCCTTGTTTCCTTCTTTTGACAAATGTACTTATTGTAAGTCGCTTTGGACGAAAGCGTCTGCTAAATGACCTAAATGTAAATGTAAATGTAAGTCTTCTACAATCCAGCATGATGTTCATTTAGTACATTAAGGTCCATTTAGAGACAAACAGACCAGAAAGCGGGGGATGCTTTAGGGGGCGGGGCTACCTTTGACAGGTCACTCCAACTTTAACCCCGTGTGTTTTTCAGTTCATGAAAGTTAACTAACATTTCGGTCACCTACAAATATCTTATTCATTCATTGGCACAGAGCTGAACACAGACTTTGGTTTTGACAGCAAAATGACACTAACGTATTCAAATACATAAATATCCCTCCCCTGGTATGAAACACGTGACTCCGTGTGACCACAGAGGCGGATCTCTTGGTAAGGCTGCATGCCACAGTCCGTACCTGCTCCGACATTCTTGCCTCTATTCAAACAGCCCGTCTGCATTCTGGCTCCTCACTGAAGTGTACCGAGTATCGCATCACATCTGATTACTGACTAATCTTGTTGTTCCTGCTCGGGGTTTCCTCATCATGCGATCTGCACCGAGATAGCGTGAGAGTTGATACGGCATCATGCTACTGTAACACTAGTCCCCCGTTTACCCAGTATGCAGTATGTCATACAGTAAGGCCGACCCCCCCTCCCACCGATGTCCTCATTGCCTGTCCTCCTCACTCCTCCACCCGTGGTTCATTTACAATGCATCAGACAGCCGTTGAGCAAGACGTGTCACTCCCGTGTCATCGCCGGCGGGTGACAAATAACTTCTCGACCTGGAGACAGAATTCCTGCGCTAACAAAAATAAACAGTTAACACGAGGGGGAATTTCAGTGGAACTGGCGTTGGAGTTGATCATATTTTTCATCTTTTCCCCCCAGAACGTGCAGCTGCTTGCGCTCCGCTCGGCGAGGCCGACGGGTCCACGTGCCAAAATACGCAAGCGAGATTGGCGCTGGTGTCGGAGGAGCCTCGTTTGATCACCTAATCCTGCAATTAGCCGCTCGTGATAGTCGTCCGGGGACGCTTGATTGCAATCAAAACAGTGACCCCGCTGTGGCGTTGCCGCATAGCGACGCGGTGATGCAAGCGAAAGTCGCCCCGTTAGCTCTGCTGCTCCGCCATGTGACGACGTAGCCGGGTGTTGGGGTGCCTGTTTCCTGCTTCCGTGTGAGCTGTAGTGGTGCATGTGTGTGTGTGTGTGTGTGTGTTATTCACACCTGCCAAACACTGGTTGACCACTGCTTCCTCTTCTGCTACTGACAGGCACGTCGGCAGGGATGAGGTGTGTTTTTTTGTATCACTCTTTGGAGCAAGCTGCAGTGGAATGTATTTTGTATTAGAGTGACTGTTTTTTTTTTTGGTGTCATGAACCTTTAAAAGGTGATAGTAGGCAACAATAAACCCGAGCGAAAAATGTGTGAAATGGAATATTTTCTGTCTGGCGTAGCACATCTGTTTGTGTCGGCGTGGGCTGTCGGCAAAGTGGAGCACAGTCAGTGAATATACTGTGTGTGTGTGTGTGTGTGGGTAAGGAGTAGTTTGTAAATATGAGTGGGTGAGAATATCAACCTCCCAACCACACCTATTTTTAGAGCGATGTCAGCTTAAAGCGAAAATGACTTGCCTCGCAAAAAAGAGAAGAAAAAAAGAAGTGAATACGCCACTTCCAGGGGTACATTCTGCCAGGCTGCATACATTCTTACCATAACAAACAAACAGCCTACAACTCCACTCCTCCTACAGAGATGTGACGCAGGAAACGCCTGAATACGTTATTAAAAGGGGATGTGGTTTATTGTCTGGTGGAGGAGAAAATAGAGTCAAGTATGTGGCGTATCCCAAAGAGCTGCAGGCTGAGACTCACACAGGCTCACCTGATGGAAGTCGAAGCTTCTTCTGCTACAAACAGTGATTATGCCACAGTTTCCCAACGTTGTCTCCCTCCCCCGGGTTGCCGATTTCTACCTCCTCACCTTCACCCACTCCTAGCCTTCCTCTCAGTACAGTAGCAGAGACGGTGAGCCACTTCAAGCAGTTTTTCAAAAAACAAAAACTAAAAAAACCCGCTGCCTCCCTTCAACCTCTACGACGCCCCCCTAAGCGTCACACCAGACCTCTCTCTCTCTCTCTCTCTCCTCCACAGGAAGTTGTGGTTGAGATGTCAAAACTAGAGAGTCAAACTACTACAAGTTAATCGTGTTTTTCTCAAACCTGGGTGAGCAGATCAGTGAATGAATTTTAATAAATCTAAACGTAGGCCTGTAGCACCCTATAATGTAATCATTCCTGAAAATGTAAGAAAATATGCACTTTACCCAATCGAAAATGTAATTAAACCCAATAATGCAATAAAATATGCTGACTGATATTGTAATAACATTTTTAATGATAATGTCATACCTTATTACATTATTGGGAATTTATTATATGTCAAGTATTACATTTATAAGTTTTGAAAAAAAAGACCCTCCTGAAATGAATTCCCAATAATGTAATATGGTATGACATTATCACTAAAAATGTTATTACAATATCAGTCCTGATTTTTCCAAAAAAGAAATTCCAAATTTTTCTTGCATTTTCAGGCGTTATATGGGTGCTACATGGCCCGCTGGGATTCCTGCTTTAAACGTTTTCTCTGCTGATTCTTAACTGGTTGCAACAGGATGCTCAAAACTGAAATATTGAAATATGGTGCCAGTGGTTTACCTTTGTGAGCACTTTAAATTAAGCTATATCTACTTGTGATTACAGATCAATCGGCTGCCTGATCGGTTTCATATTTCATTTACACACATGTGCCGAGTGTTACAGCTAAACGCACCAATCGAACCCGCAGAACTTCACCATTCTAGTTGTTGGAAAGATATTAGAAATAAAATCATTGATTTACTAATTGTGTTTTTTTTTTCCATACAAATAAGACTTAGGTAGCATTTGGCTGGTTTACACTGACTTTGGGACGGTTGAAAACAAAAAGTTTGGAGTTTTTGCTTTGAATTATAGTTCTTCGAAAGAAAACCGGAATCCCTTGAAAATAATCTGCATCATCCAAGAACATTGCGATTGGTGCATCTCCACTTCCTCACCCCTCGTCCCGTGTTTCCAGTCCTTCTACTGGGAGAGGGCCGTCAATCTTGTCATCCGAGCCTCGTCATAAAAATCAAAGAAAAGATGAAATTACAAAGTAGTAGATATTTATGTATGAGTGGGGGTTTTCAGGGACGAGCTGACACACATGTCCAGCGTTAATGTGGTTTGTGGAACAGAATCTTGAGGTCGACTGTTGGATCTTGAGTGTGGGGGGGAGGGGAGGTGAGGGGGAGGGAGGCAGAGGAGGTGAGCTTCAGAGAAATTAAACTAATATCACTCTCCGTCTGTAGTGGCTGATATTTCATTTACCGGTGGGGACCGAGCTGCTGCGACCCCCCTCCCATCCGAACCATCCCCCCGCCACCACCACCACCACCGCTATATCTGTCAGTGGCTGGCCCCGACGCTCCCCTGCAGGTGATAACAGATTAAACCTATTCCATTTCATGCCTCAGGCTCCCAAATACAATCCATGTGGGGCTCCTCCAGGCCCCGCGGCTCCCCTGTGCCCCCCCTCCAGGACCCCCGCCCCGGGTAGAAAGCTGGCAGCGGCTGCCCCAGTCCACTGGGCTAAGCCGCCGAGATGGAGGCCTGCAAGATTACAGGCCATCTGAGGAAATTACTGTGTGTGTGCATGTGTGTGTCCGAGAATGTGTATGTGTTTGTGTGTGTGTGTGTGTGTGTGTATATATAATAGGGTTATGTCAGCTTAGATGGTCCATGTGCTGTATTTAACACCTTATTGCCTTCTCTTTTTTCACTTATTAAAGTTTGGAAGTAGCTGAGAAGCATAATTGCGACTGAGTACACGTGCTGATTGTGAGAGTCTCACCTCAAGATTCCGGCCGTAATAAATGAATCAATCGCACGGCCGCAGGGCTGATGTCTTATTTTCTTCGGAGTGGAGAAAAGTCCACAGGACGCCGCCGAGTTGCTTCCCCGCCTGCATTCCTGCACTCCAACCAGGAACGGTGTCAGAGGAGGAAATGAGAGAAATCGAACCCGCGGAGCTTCCTCAAAAGTGGGCTTCCTGGACTCAGGAAATGGAACGGCCCCCCGGTGTGTGAAGGTAGCCCTGAGTGACCAGACGAGGCCTTCGTGGCCTCTGAGCCCGCTCGGACTGACATCAAAGTGTCACACTTTTAAGAGAAAACACATTACACCAAAAAAGAAGAAGCTGAGTAAACTCCGATGGCGTTCATCTTCCTATCAGCGCCTCCATCTATCTGGTCACGGTGTGGATGTAATTTGTCATGAGGTAGGTGGTGAGGGTGGCGACAGATAAGTGGCTAAACAGCTCACCTGCTGCCAAGGCATCACTCACATTAATTAGGGAGGAGGAGCCGAGTGCAGATGTTTGAATGGTGGAGGATCTGACAGGGACTAGATGACTCAGTCAGGACTCAGACTCTTTCATATTTCTCTGTGTACAGCTGTGTGACTTGAGTTCAATGTCTGACTGTCGGCTGTCAGTCTCACCAACTGTTAGTCAACACTCCTGGTCACCAGAGGATGAATCCTACTGAATCGACCTCCAGCATGATACACAAGCGCCACCTTGAGGTTGACATTCCAAATGTTGAGTTCAACAACTATTGGACGGATTGCCATTAAATACGATACCGACACGTTGCCTTCGGGATAAATCGTAAGTTTGGATATCCCTTAAGCGACCAGTGTGCCGACTGACTTCGCTAACTTCGTTTTCCAAACATGTCGGAAACATTACGGAGGCTTTCAGGTAAAGTCATCTCGAGAGCATGGGTTTAGTTTGTCCGTCCTGGGCTTCTGTAGGAGAACATTTCTCTCCGATCCTGCAAACGGACCTCGCACGTTTGCCGTAAAATGTTACGTTTCCAATACTTTGATTCACATCCAAGTCCAGACAAACATTACATTCCCATCAGTCTCAGCTGTACTCTGTGTTTGTTGCACATTAGCAAATGTTAGCATGCTAACATGAGATGGTTGGCATGGAGAACTTTTTATCTAGTAAACATGGTCACTATAAGCATGTGAGCTTGCCGATGTTAGCATTAAGCTCAAGGCGCCATCGCACAGTCTCACACAGCTGCTAGCATGACTGTTGTAAATCTGTAGGTAATTATTCATCATGACAAAGTCAAGTGTTCAAAAGTGTTAATAACAGGGAATTAAGTTCAAATCTCCCCACGCTTTTGTGTGATTTACAAACTTTTTATGGATTAAATTTGAATCTATTTCCAACACTTTTTGGGACTTCATGTGCAAGCAGCCTGCATGCTGTTATTAGCTCCTGGAAACTTTCCCCTCACTTTGCCACGCGTCATTGAACACAGACAACCACTGGCTTAGCGTTTTGGACTCAGAAATCTGACATGGTATTTTGTTTCAGGTGTCACACCAAAAACCCCTCTGCTGGCGCTTCTCTAAAGGTCTGCGGGTCACGAAGCTGAAACTCGCAGAGAGCCGCCGTCATAACAGAATCATGAGCTACTTTTTTTTGCCTTTGTGAAAGCCAGGCGTCTCCCCTCCTCTCCCTTCACAGATATGCCATGCAGGAGTTACACAATACTAGGCTTGAGTAAACCTGCTCCGCGCTTCTTAACAGCCAAATAGCAATTCCTCCAATGACCCCTTAAGCGCCGCAGATTACTTTATGAAATGAGAAACAGCGATTATGCCAATATTTACAACTTACTTAGCCCTTACTAGAATCAACCTCCTACAAGAGAAATGTGAAAATATAGATTTATTGCCTTCTTAGGTAGCCAAGGCTGGATCATCTGTGATTATGCCTTATATTCCTATTTTCAGACTGGGATGTGGTAGAAAATGTGCTTTTTCTTTCGCGAGGGAGAAAAAGTTTAAGACTTGCAATGTCCCACAAGAAAGTATCAACATTTTGAACGTGCATATGTGTATGTGGAGTTAAAAAGCAGTGAGGGGGAGGGAGGGGGGTGAAGAAGCGAGCTCTCCACAGCTTAGTAAAACTCTTCAGACAGAGAAGCAAGAAGCAAACGCTCCTATTTCTGAGAGGCTGGCCATTGATGTGGGATTGTGATGTGTAACTGCATAGCTGATGCATAACAGAGCGTCGAGGAATGTGGCAAAGAAATAAATAAATAAAATGAAAACGGAGTGGAAGATTGAGGAAGAAATCAAGAAATAGAGATGTGTGTATTTATACTGTATCTCGGCTCTGCACATTGGAGTGTGTTTGTGAGTGTGATTTCTCTCATGTATCGCTTGCACTAAGAAGAGCTGGCTGATGATAAACAGGATTAGCGGATTATTAGAGGGGGCTGAGGTGTGTGTGTGTGTGTGTGTGTGTGTGTGTGTGTGTGTGTGTGTGAGTGTGTGTCTATGCGTCTCCATGCGTTTGTAGCCACCGTTTGCTTATTTCTCTCCCAGTTCCCCGGTCACACCCACACTCAACTTCTCTCAGTATCAATGCGTCTCAAAAGAAAATCCTTCAAAAATAGCCGCGCGATCAATGCTTGACCCGTTTCCGCATCAATCCCACACATCTAGTCATCCGTCCTTCAGCCCCGTGCGTTTCATGTTATAGTATCTGTGTCACCGACTCGGCGCTTAAGGGGAGGAATCCCGCCGCAGACGCGCTGAAAGAGAAAATGAAGTCATTAGCCAGACCTTCCCGTCTGCTCTCCTTCACTTCTCTCCTTCACAAAGTCGCCGCCGATGTGTCGGAGACCCCACAGCCGAATTTGCATGAAGTTAACAGAAAGGGGTGGGGGAAAGAAGAAAGAGCAAGGATCTATTCATTACCAGGTAATGGAGGGTGATGAAAGGGGAAGTGTGAAATAGCAGATAGAGATTTGAGCGTGCATATTTAAATGGAAGAAAGAGAAGGCCAGAGGGAGCCACGCAGCTATCACAGCCCGTCTGATAGCTGTAATCAAAACGCTATCTGCTCGCTGAAATTGGTCCGAGCCTGTAAGGTTGTTAGAATTGGAGACGGGGCGGGGATTGTGAATGAGTAACCGCCGCGGAAGTACCTGCGTCAAAACTAATAACTAGGTACGGCTGTAGTGGGCCGGTGCATATGGTCCTTAAATAGGACTCAGCCATGCTATCGGCCCTATGTGCCAACTAAGGGTTAACATGTTTGTAATATATATTGAAGAAAATAAAAATAAAATTGTGATTCCCTAATTCATGTTGTCAGACAACGCTGACCTGGCTGTAGTAATTATACCACGAGGAAGGGAGGACACCTTATAAAGGGGTTGAGTCCAGTATAGAGCAGAAGCCTGGTTGGATGGATGGGTCAAATAAACACAGGACTACATCCGGTTCTGAAAAGTGAAGCTAAGGCTGAAGTGCCTCAAACTTGCATCCCCTCTAATGGCCATCAGGGGGCAATGACCCTAATTTTAATAAACATTGCAAACATGAGATTATAACTTTAACCCTTTCACATTGGGGTTCCGGTTTGTGAACGTTCACTGTAACATTCTCTACTGACTGCAAAATCCAAGATGGCGGCAAGTATTCAAAACCGTAGTCCACCAACCAATGAGTGACGTCACGGTGACTATGTCCAATTATAAGCAGTCTAGATGCCATAATCCAACTTTTGTTTCAATTTACAACGTTAACCACACATCTGAAAACTGACAGTTTCACTTTCACAGCTCGGGGTCGGCGCCACTGGGCCTGTCTGAAGCATCAAGATGGTTGTGATAACCACAGATAATGGACATTTAATGGGCTGCTAATGATTAAAATGAGGCTGCAATGCTCATTTGACGCATGAAAAACAGAGAGAAAACTACATGCTGCTTCCCATATTGTGATATTTTTTGTGAGATGGACAACAGCTGCTTCTCTCGTCTCTCTCTGCAAAAATTAAATGTCCCCTTTAATAACATTTCAAGCCCAAATGTTTTCTGTATCACATCAAGAAAAACCTGTTTTTTGTTATTGTAACAAAGCAGAATTATTTGCAGCAACAGATGTCACCCCTCTCACCTAAGAGTGCAGTTTGTGACAGGAAGCTTAATGGGGAAAACTCAGCCCCGTCTTGGGATTGTTGGTTAAAAAGAGGCCGTGCAAACATATCGACAGTCCGCTGAGCTCTCACACACACACACACACACACACACACACACACACACACACACACACACACACACACACACACACACACACACACACACACACACACACACAAACCAGACTTCAGTTGGTGGTCTTTCCTGTCTGTGCAGCACAGGTGTGTGCGGTGTATACGTGTGCGTGTTAGACTGCCTCTCTGTCTTTCATGTAACGCTTAATTAGACCACAAACTGACAACTGTGAGTGTGTGGTGTGTGTGTGTGTGTGTGTGTGTGTTTTGCTGAATGCGTTAAAAGCTAGAAACTAAGTACATTCCCACTTTCTCATCTCATTTCTAAGCATTTCTGCTGAATACAAGTGTGTAAAACTGTCAAAAGTCCCAACAACATGCCTCGTAAACACACAAACAGCCACGCTCTCTCTCGCCTCTTATAGAGCATCCTGTTCACAAACACCTCGAGAGCAAGTTATTTTGTGCTTCTTGGGCTCACTTGTACAAAGGAAGAATTAGGGAACTTATTTGTGTTGTAGCGTGCACTCACTTCTACAAAGGGGGAATTAGGAAGTTATTTGTGTAGCTCATGTTCACTTTTTAAGAGAGCAAGCCATCAGTGGAGCTGTTTATCTGTGCCTGTACAAAGCCAGGATTAGGGCCCTGTCTTTGAGGCCCGCTCCGTAATCCCTTTATGGATGTCACCTGTCATCTCTCTCTAATCACCCTCCAACTTTCCCTCGCCCTCCACACCTCCACCAGCCCTCTCTCCTTCCCGTCCCCCCCCCCCCCCCCCCCTCCCTCATTCGCTATCTGCTCATCACAACTGCCTTTCGCTTGTTTCCCTGGAATGGAGATGAAGAAAAAAAAAGGGGGGAGGCAAAAAAGCGGGGAGAGTTCAAGAGTGAAGGATGGCGAGAGCGAGACACGGGGTTTAGGGAAATGGGAGTTCATAGGAAGGGAGGGGAGTGTGGAGGAGAGGGAGCGCACACATGGAAAAACACACACCCTGGCACCCGGCCTAATACCACCCGGAGGCCATGAATCCAGCTCCCCTCCATCTTTTTCTCTCTCCACCTTTTCATCACTCCCTCTATCGCCACACCAATTTTTTCCCTCTCCTCTCCATCACCCCATCCCACACCTTTTCTACCTTTGTTGCTCTCACTCATGTCCTGCCGAGCTCCCTCCAGCTCTTCATTCGGGAGACTTTCACGGCTGCAGCCGGGAGTGCACGTCCATCCATCCATCCATCAGTCCATCCTGCCCTATCTCTCCATCCATCTCGACTCATCTCCTCTCAGCTTGCATGTTTAATGTGATGTATTTATCCTGCGTGTAATGTAAGCCGCAGCTGGCCATTAGTCAATTATGAAATTTAATCGTAACAATTATGAGAATCCATAGCGATTAACGCAGCATTTCCTCTTTCATTTACCCCTGATGATTTTTGCAGTGGGGCCATGAATCCTAACTTCCTTATCTCCCCCTTTCTACCCCCCCCCCCCCCCCTTCTCAAGCCTTTCTCTTCTCATGAGGCAAAACTTTTCATCACTCCGCACAAAACCTGCCCAGACAGGCCTCGGCCCGCTCCTTTAAGCCAACTAATCGAAACTATGAATGAAAGTGTGCTTTAAAGAAGCAAGGAGGGAGAGGAAAAAAAAAAGTATATCTCATTAGGCCTTGTCTGGCCCCCATCACATTAAGCCTTCTCCCTTTCTTTCTGTTTCTGGGCAGTGGAGCGGTGCGGTAGCGTGCGCGGGGCCAGGGACTGAGGAATCTGATAGGGATAAACCAATTTGCCGTCCACACAAACATCCCAGCAGGCTTACGCCCCCGCCCCGGCTCCCATTGCTCATTTAAGATGGCGGTCGGAGAGGCCAGCAATTAAGTTTTAATTAGGTGGGGTAATTATTGCCGGGCAGGAAGTATCAGACGCCAGGCTGATTGTTCTCCGGCCCGAGGAGGAGGGGATGCGAGCTAATGGGGGGAGGGGTTAGGAGGCGAGGAGTGGGAGACCTTTACGCCCACAACCCTTCCCGCCCCCACCTCCCATCCCCACTCACACTGTCCATGACCTTCAGAGCTCGCTGTGTGTGAAAGTTTCAGGCAGTAGTTTGGTCCAGGTGGTCACGGCACCTGTGGAAGGTACCACATGCCCGGCCTTTAAAATCGAATAAATCTCATAATATATAAACTTACCCTAAAAAACACAGAGACGTTGAAGTTTTGTCCAAGTTATACATGTATATAAAGTTTGTACCATTCTGTAAATCATTACCAATCAGCAACAATGACAATCTCTTCCCATGGGTCCACGAGCAAAGTAGTTTACCCGCTTCTGATTGGCTCAAAGTTCAGGAAGTCCTTCAGCTGAAGACCAAATGCATTTGGAACTGTTTGCCTGTATGTCAATTAAAGTTTGATTGAGAAGTCAAATGTAACCAGGAAAAAAACAGTCAACATAATGTAGCTCATCCTGTAGTAGTGGAGGGATTCTACTGAAGGACACCATCAGCTTTCATGAGGCCAAACACAATCTGGATATATAAAATAACATTATACAGCTAGAAACTGGATCTGGATTCCGGAAACTATTGATTTATTGAATATTACAGATGGACATGATTTATGATTGCAGATAGTGTTTGCACACGTTTGTTGGATTGTACTCAGATTGACACTAAAGAGATGTGACGAATGCTGCATGAATGTTTAACACACTTTAACGTGGCGATCTTAGAAACACAAAAGCAAACAAATGCCTCTCCATGCATATGTACGTCTACGTGTGTGCTCATAGACACATATGTAGAGGAAAATAACACTCAGAGATTGTTAGTAATGCTTATAAATAAGCGTCATCCATTGGGGAGTTGGGGATTCACCCACAACCCCCCCCGACACCCCCTTACCATCTCTTATCAGCAGCTACCACCAACCTCCCCACACACACACACACACACACAGACCGTCAATGATGTCACGAGGCTAATCTCGTCGCGCCTCGGAACCCAATTAAAAAACAGAGATGTGTGGCTGCCAACATCAGGAATCTAATCACATTCCAGGAAAAGGCGCGTAATTTCCCTGGCTTTCTGCTGGGGTCGAGATAGAGATTGAGAGTACAGGCAGCAGGGATGGGTGCAGCTCATCACACTCGGGCCCCAGAGGTAGGCCTGCAGGGTGCTGGGGTTGGGCCGCTACATGTGTGTGTGTGTGTGTGTGTGTGTGTGTGTGGCAGTATGACAGGGTAGGGAAGAAATGAAGTGGTTATAGGCTCAAAAACGTTGCCAGGGTAAAAAAAAAAAAAAAAAAAACCTCCACAACAAGGAAGCATTAATCCACCTCACCGCCCCGACACGCACAACAATAGCTGCAGAAAGAGAGTGTGAGTCTATAGGGGCCGCCATGCCATGTTACACTTGTAAGTGGTGGTAATGTACGGCAGATGTCTCTGTGTGTGTCTCCTAAACAGACAACATAAAGTCTGCATGTAACACTTCGACAACAATTACACAATGAAAAACCAGCTGGATTTGGAGATTTGGTTTGTGACCATTTTTTTCTTCTCTTTTACATCACTCTTAAAAAAACAGTTTTACAGTCCGCTTTTTTAAGTGCTCATATTTTTACTGTTTTCATTTATTTATTTTTGTGCTTATTGCATTTTCTTTTCATTTAGATTTATTGTATTGACCTTAGTTTTGTATTGCTTTTGTTTGGCTTCCTGTTGTTGTAGCGCCTTGTATCTTGCTTCTTTTGGAAGATGTTTTTAGGCGACCAAAATGTTACAATTATCTTTCATGAAGTGAAAACACACTGTGGAGGGGGGCAGAGTTGTATGATGAGAACACAGAAAACTCCCAGACTGTGGTAGTGATCTGTCAATCACAAGGTAGCTATCATCCTAATCCTATCATCCTAACTCTAAATGAACCATCATTTACCAAATGAACTTCATGTTGTATTAAAGAAGAGTTGAAACTAGAGATTGAGACCATAAATTCATGTTTACAGTGTTTCCTGAGATAATAAACCAAGTACCAAGAAGTAGGAACATTTTCTCATAGACTTCCATACAATCAGAAAGGAGTCGCCCCCTGATGGCCACTAAAGAGAAGTTTAAGGCACTTCAGCGCTGGTTTCACTTTTAAGACCCGGTGTTTTCCGCCTGATTAAAAGTCAGGATATCTCGGCCTCAGCTGGATCGATTTTGAATATTCTTTTGTTATGTGAAATGTTGATCTTTATCTCACACTTGTATTTGAGTTTAGCTGTATTTCCTACTAAACTTGGTGGTGTAATACGAACCATGCTGTGACATCAAGCATCCTGTTTCTTTCTCAGTTTCCTGCATGTTTCCTCTTCTCCTACAACCAGGCTTCACTAAATTTGATTGGTTAACCAGATCACACTACAGGATGATAGATACAGCAAACATGAGTGACACATGAGTCAGCAGATGTCAAACTGACAAACTAGAATGCTACTGCCAATTAAGCTTGACAAAGATGAAGTGCAATGTTCTTTTAAAGATTTAATTAAAAAAAAACTAATCTTTGTGAGATATTTTCTCACCGCCGTCCACAGTTCTAATTTTGTGCAGCTGCACGTGGCGCCTCCATCCACCATGAGAATTGCATTATGGGATGACAGTGTCCATACGTCAACTCAAAATCAACCAAACAGATCGTTGCATACTCAAAACCAAACTGTGAAGTATGGAGCTGCGCTTTTTCCGCCAAAAGTCTTGTTTTGATTTAAAATCAAACTTTTTTTTCTTTCTTTTAAGAAGCTGGGGATGGTCCCGACTCCATCATGATGCAAGAGTCCTGAAACCACAAATGCTTTTGGCCCGAGCGAGCAGAGACTTGCTCCAATCCTGAAACTTAGTTATGATGACAAAACTGTGGCTTTTTGACCCGAGTCATGCAGCGTTTTCTCAAGAAGAGTCGAGAGCTGCCTGCATTTTGGGTTTGTTCTGCAGCTCAAGTGGGGTTGAGAGGTTTTGTGGTGTTTCGAGGGGGGGACGTTGTGGCGGCGGTAAAGGTGGTCAGTTCATGACCTGGTCAGGAATGCAGTCACCCTTCGGAGGAGAGCCACAGGGACTTTACACCAGGGGGAAACTCTATACCTCCAGTAGAAAGGCCTGTCAATCACCTCCGGGCCTGGCAGGGGAGGCCCGTCGCTCCGACCCGCAGACCTGGACAGACGCACCGACGCAGACCCAACGGAGTCACTTAGGCATATTCGTGCTTTGGATTTTTCCGTCTTCACAAATGTACTGCACACTGGTGACTCCCTGCCTCTGTAAGCAAGGGGGGGCAGCGAGGAGTCGCTCCGTCTTGCCGAGATGGGAGCAAACACAGTTGACAGCTTCCTTCCTCACAGTAAACATTGCAGCGCCACTTAGACATGGGTCAGGGACACCCCTCCACCTCCCACCTACTGCCTTACTCACCCACCAGAAAGAGTCTCGCCGACATGTACCCCCCCTCCTCCTGCAACCCTCCAAGTTTGGGATGGAAACAGCCCTTCACCACGCAGCCAGACATGTGACCCGCTGGTCTGCATTACCTTTCATCTCTTCACAAACACACCCTGAGTACCCCCCCACCTCCCCACCTCCCCTACACACACACAAGCAAACACACACGCTACACTTTAGCCCTCTCAGCTCACTCTTAGCACCAACTAAAGGGCCGTTTAGAAGATGAGACAACACTGTGTCAATAGCTCGTCGCTGGTCAGAAGGTGGCTGAGAGACGGACGTGCCTGCTGGTTTTACCGACTCCAGGAAACAATCCGATACGATCATTATGTAACATGGAAATATAACAGATTTTGGGAGATTGCCTGGTTGGTTCACAGGTTTACAAAAACTAAACTAAGAATCAAGCATTTCAATACAGTTTCAGAATAGATGAATAGATGAAAATATGATTCTATTTCTGAAAAAGGATGGAGAGTTTGACACAGGATGATATATAAGGAGAAATATACTCTCCAGTCTATTCATTATTTCCACAGATGGCCGTGGGACGATGTGAAAATGTTTCATTCTGATCAACATCAAAATATGCTTAAAGCTCTTAAAATCCAGAAGTACAGACATTCACTACTCAAGTAGAAGTATAGAAACTTACGTTCAAAAAGACTGGTCAAAGTAGAAGTACTGATTCAAGTCCTTTACTTCAGTAAAAGTGGAAAAAGTACAGGCTGTGAAATATAAGTATAGAGTAGAAAGTATCCATGGAGGCCATTCCCACTGGCCGTTTGTTAGAAGGCAAAGTGAATCTCGTGTCATTAATAAGAAAAGAAACAACCAATAATTCCACTCAAATCAGGAGTACAGATATTTCTTTTTAAAATGAACGGAGTAAAAGTAAAAATTTGTTCAAAAAAATAAATATAGTACAGATACCTGGAAATCCTACTGAAGTACACTAACGAGGTATTTGTACCGGGGCTACAAACTGCATTTGGTAATGTGGGTTACATTGTTTTATAATGAAAATAACCCTTATTAAAGATGCTAATTTACTAAAGATAAGTGTGATTAAAACATACATAAAGTGGTATGTAAATGTTATTTAATGATAAGGAAGTGTGATTAAGGCATGATAAGAAGCTTTCTGTTGCATCCTGATATGAGTTGCGTGGTTATAATGGATCAGTACGCCGACAGTTGACAGTAATAGATCATATTCTATTTGCGTTACAGAATCATTGTAGCAGATTATCCACGTTGTTGGTCCCGGGTGACACCCACAGCACCCATCACACCTCGGGTATAATGCGTAGTGTGTGATGGTTGGTGGTCATGGAAGATTCTATATGTAACAACACAGAGGCATCTATGATTCATACATAGCACTATTGAGGATTCCTCCTCTGAATGATTTCATCCATCATATTTGTCAGCGGGATGAAGAGAAACTCTTTTATGTTTTATGTCCAGCTGTTGGAGGTTTAAGCAGAAGAAGAAGAACCCGCGTGGATCCGAGGTTCTGAGCGACCTGGTTTCGCCTCTGAAACGTAGAAGCGCGGATCATTCTTAATGCAAAGCGACTGATGAGATACATCGCTGACATTTCACTGGAATCTCTCTGAAAACCATTCGGACGGCCGCTGGTTCGCTCTGTACCAATTGAGGGAATTAATTGCCACGCTTTCATCTTCCTTTTCCAGAACAATGCTCATTTATTTATGCTGAATATTATGCCTGGCATGTCAATTAATTATCAGCAAATTTGTTGGTAAGATTCAGCCCGTGTGTGTGTGTGTGTGTGTGTGTGTGTGTGTAATTGAGTGACGTTGCCTCCGTGGGGAGCTGGGGAATGGACTGCCGGTTCTAGATGCAGTTTTCACATCCTAATTGAAGTTGGTCTTTTGAAGTAATTAAGATAAGGGTGTGGAGACAAAATAATTGGTATTATGCGACAGTAATTAAGCCATGCTGGGGTTTTTTTCCTGCCTTAATTCAACAGCATCGGCTTTTCTTCACAAACAATGCAGCCGTCTGCAGCTGTTGTGTTGACTCGGCACTTTGCTTTCATCTCTGTTTGTGTTTTTAGCGGCGGCCCCTCAGATCACCTTACAGACCGCTGGAGCACACACACATAGTAACACACTCGCTGGCCAGTTTATCAGGTACACCGGGCCGGCATTACAACGGCCCCGCAGTAAAGCCTGCTCTGGGATGCAGCGTGTTCCCAATATTCTGCACACACACAGCAGCCTCTTGTGACCAGGGTTAGAAAAGCAAAGCCATTGTAACTGTATTTAATAAAACAAATTACGCTACTACTCAAACCCCACTGTGAAGTCTGAGCCTTCTGTGTAGTCTACACGGAGCGTGTGTGTGTGTGTGTGTGTGTGTGTGTGTGTGTGTGTGCTGAATTCTCCATGGGTAGCAAACATTTTGCGCCGCAAACGGAGCAGCTCAGAAAACACCACTTTAAGCAAACGGTAACCCTCTTAACCCAGCAACAATATGTAATTTCACATTGTTCACGAGAAACTGGACACCTTCACACGCACACACACACACACACACAGTTTTAGCCTTCCTGATACTGAGCGTGTCTGCAGAACAGCTACGGACACATCAGCCAATTTCTGAAGAGACTAATCTCACAAGGTGTCTTTCTCACTTATTCACGTACCATCATTCAGGAGATGTCACACACACACACACACACACAAACACACACACACACACACTTTCATTTGTGGCTGTAGGATTATAAAGAATTCAGAGGCAGGCCTGAACAAAAGGAACGTCTTAAATAGTGGACGTGTGTGTTTATGTGTGTGTGTGTGTGTGTGTGTGTGTGTGTGTGTGTGCGTGTGTGTGTGTGTGTGATTTTAGTGTTGGCACAACATCAGCCAGCCAGCTTAATCTTGCCCCCACCCCTCCCTGAGCTTGGCCACAACTAAAACAGGTAATACACACTGTCACTGTGTGTGTTTGTGTGCGTGTGTTAGTGTGTGTGTTTTATGGGTGCTCGCAGCTATTTTGGAGAGGGATGCTGTAGCCAAATAAGAGGGAACAATGCAGGTGCCACCAACAGTCTTGGGTGCTGTCCAATTTGGTGGCAGGGTGCTTGTCTTCTGTGTGTGTGTGTGTGTGTGTGTGTGTGTATGTGTGTGTGTTTCTTACGTGTGTGTTTATGTGTATTTGTGTGTTTGTCTGTTTCTGACATGTGTGTGCATGTGTGTGTGTGAGAGAGAGAGACCTAGCTGTGGTTAAAAGCAGGAGTTGTCAGTGGAGTTAATAAAGGCTTCTGGAGCAGCGTCTTCCTCTGGTGGGTTCACCCCCCCCCCCCCCCCCCACCCCCTGCTCTGCTTCCTTATTTTAAGAGTGTGTGTGTGTGTGTGTGTGTGTGTGTGTGTGTGTGTGTGTGTGATCAACACCTGATCACCGGTTTGAAACTGCAAAGTTCCTCTCTCTCAGTATTTGATTTTCTTCCTCTCACCTGCACTCCAGCTCATGATTCTTTGTATGTTTTATTATCTGTGTGTTGAAATATGAATCATTCCTGACAGATTATTTCATGTAGATGTCAGGAGGCCGATTAGTGCACAATGGGTTCATAACTTGGGAGTAAAATGACGTCTTCATAAGATGTTGCAATTCATTTCTTGAAATGTAAGAACATTTGAAGTCATCTTATCAGGTAGATCATTTATTATGACTTCTTAAGTGTTTTAGAACAAGTATTTATGGCATTTTTATGACTTATGAATCAAATGACGTGATCTAAATTACACGTTGTGGCCTCTGAGGGTTAACGTTGTGCTGCTTTGGCTTTGAGTAGGTGTTTTCTGTCGACATTATTGGTAACGAGAGGATCATTACGATTGAAATGTGATTAAATCAATTCAGTTTGATCCAGTATGTTTTAGTGCCTTTTGAAGAGTTTTAAGCACATTTTAATGATTATTGGGATGATATCTCACTTATTTTGGTCAGGGTGATCCTCCCATGACAATTTCACATCATTGTTACGACACACCTTAAATGTGTAGTAGGAGGTCAGATTAATATAGAGTCGATATGCATTTACTTTTTCTTTTTTTTTTATCGGGTGGCAAATGAAGACTTCGTTTTCTAGACCTTCTGCATAAGTCTGGGAAATCCAAGTAGATGTTTCTCAGTTCTATTTCCGTCATCTTAAATGTGTGTTTATTGTCACACAGGCTACAATACCAATAAGACACACGGGACAACAGCTCACTGGGCTCGGCTGTTTGTTCTGAGTGTTTACATCAAAGCCTGTAGAACGGCAGCAGGTTTTATAGGCGGCTGTTCTGTCGAGCCTACGGACATCAGCGCCATAAAAGCTTCAGTTTACCTGAACCTGCTGACCCTATCAGTCTTCTCTCAGATCACTCCTTTCTCCCTCTGCCTGCTTTTCTCCCTCCAGGCTCTGGTTTGGTCGACCAAATTACCACAGAAATACTTGTGGGTGCCACTAATGAGCCTAGATTACTCCCAAACCCTGCCCACCTGGCTCCAACCTATTCCTGGCTCTGACTCATCCAGGCAGGTAGCGACGGAGCAAAAAATGCAGCTCCGCCCACCCCCTGAGCTCTCAACCAATCAGAGCAGACCAACAGAGTATTGAGTAATGGTAGTAAGCACCACAGAGCCCTGGAGTGATCAATCAATGCAGGCCGATCAAGCTCATACATCTTCTTATATATCACTTTGGATGGAATCAGCTTAAAAACATCTAATATAAGAATATTGAGTCTAATTGAGTTTAAGATTTATTTATTTTCAATTATACTCATTAGCAAGATATATTACGATCATAATGCTGCAGGTATTTTACATCATGCCACACCCATATTCCCTCAAACCAGGGAGGGGAGATAACATGATACACATGGAAGATTAGTTAAACATGGCTTTAAATGAAGTAATCACAGACACAGTAACAGTACATAAATTGATTAAAATATGTAATTAAAATAATAATAAATGATACAAATAATACAGACACAGAAGGAAACATTAGAATTTAAGATTTCTTAACAGATAAATTAAAACAATTTTAAAAGCTTCGACACTAAACCATCATGCCATAAGTGTCTCTGATTGGCTGGCAGGTGTTCATTACAATCCCATACAAGGACAGCTAAAAAAGAACTCCAGATAACCAGATTAAACAAAACAGGCTTGATCTTGCAGCCTAGTCGCCAAAAAAATATGTCGGAATACGTTGATCCGTTTCTACATTTAGTCAGAGTGACGTAGTACAATGAGCGACTGTTATTGAAAGTTACGTAGTATAACAATGAGTAAAACAAGCGTGAAGGTCCCCTCAGGGTTTTTGCGACCAGAGGAGTCGCCCCCTGATGGCCAGTAGAGTATAATGTGCAAGTGTATAACAGTAGGACTGCTGGAGTGTGTTGAAACATGAGGTGTAAGAGAGATCCGCTCTCCTTTGTTGCCGGGATGTCAACAGTAAAATCAGGCAGACAGCCGAGCTACAGTCCCTGCACCTCCTGAGCTCGTCTGAAATTAGCAATGAGAAGGCAGTTCTGTGGAGAGGACAGTCAGAGGTCATACAGTACACTCACAAAGCACAGGCACGCATGAAGTGACGGTGTCAAAAATATCTACGGCTCCCTTTTCTTTTTTTCTTGATCATCTGCGTCCTGGCACATGGGGAATGAAGAAATAACAGCACTAGTTAATTCCCCATCTGAAAGGTGCGACATGTTGAAATGTAATGACTTGGCTTGCTGAACTGAAACCGAACACTGCTTTAAACCACAGAGGTGTCGTGGATGGGAGCCGAGAGAGAAAAGGGGCACGGAGGCAAAGGTTTCTTATCCAAATTAATACGGAGCCTCGCCTTTCATCACAGCCTTTATTGAGTAATATGGACTGTTCCAACTCACAATGGCTCTTTCAACACTCTCTTGGCAAAAGACTGCCACAGATTCATGTCCCCCTTTTTTTATACACTCCAAACATTTTCCTTATTTCGTGCTTCTATCTCAGAGCCCGTTTCTGCTATTCATCTATTCCCCTTGCATCTCGCCTTTCCGGAGCCATCTTTTCATGGCCCCTTCATTGACAGTCTCCCAGTCCACCACCTCCCCTGGTCACCGGGGAGCTCATTCTTAGTTGCACAAAAAACGTCCGTCACGGATTGCCTTCCTCCCGTCCGCCTGTGAATTAGCTGTGTGATTACACTGAGCTGGTGGGGTAAAGCCCATGGTTGGATTAGGGGCTGCACGGGCTAAGGCCTGTGATTGGAGAAGCCCAGCAGAGTACAGACGGACCGACCCACGGACGGGCAGACTGCTGGAAGCGCTAGCGGGCTAACTAGCTGCAGAAGCCAGGCGAGGCGCGATCCGCGCGGCATGCAGTTGTCGCTTTGGCACATCGCACTGATACTGGCTGCAGAGAAAGGCCAGCCAGATAGAGGCTGTGCCAGGAAGCCACAGAGAGGACAGTGTTTGGGCTTTGGGTTGTTATTTTTGGTTTTGGATGAATGAGGCCGGGGGTGGGGGTGGCATTAAGTTAAGTGGAACTAGATCCTTCTGAGCAGTGAAGTTTGCCTGACAAATTGTCATTGTTTATGTCCTGTCATGTTCAAATGTCAATGAATGATAAGTAGTCGCTTAAACTAAACAGTTAGGTAATGCAGTTTGGCTCATTACTCACTGATGAAGTGCAGGCCGAAAGCATTAAGAGTATGTTTTGAGTATGTTGTAAACCCCAGATTTGACTGGTTACAGGGGATGCTGCTACTTGCTACATGTCTGTCTGTATTCCTTCAGAGCACTGGTTGTACACGTCTGAAGAAATCAGTGGTCAGCAGCAGACTCTGAACATCAACAACAATCATGGTGGAAACTTTTCAAGAGCAGCTCACTACTGCCAATAGAGGAAGTTGCTCAACTGTTGCCATGTTTAGCGCTGAAGGAAGATAATTTGGTGTTAGCCCAGTCGCTAACAGGAGCACATGTTTACACAGCTTATTCAAGAAACACCGTTGCACCATCAACTCTTGTTTATGCTCACTATACAAGGAAATCCGTCGTAGGCATGCAGCAATATTCCTTCATTTCACGATTATCCTGGCCAAAATAATTGTGATCCACAATATTAACCCCATAACCAACAAAATTGGTTTAAAATGCCTAAAATGGTACTAAAACATCCTGGAATTACTTTACATTTAGTCATGAAACAGATGTTATCGGGTCACAGATAAGACACATTTTGTATTTTAGTGAACACATTTTTTTTGTATAATAAACTAAAATAATTGTATATAAGTGGATCATGTCTGCATAAATATAGGATGCATGCAAACAAGCATATTTTTGTATCCTGTATTTTTTAAATCAGGCTCCATTTTTCACTGAGCTAAGATATTTATGATCATCCCAATAATTGAAATTCAACACAATCAACTTGTGTGTTATTTATTGCGATCTGCGATGAATTCCTATATCGTCCCATTTACGGTGACTCCATTGCAATGAAAGATTCCCACACAAAATGTTGCCGTTTCATATGCTAGTGTGACCAGACTTTGAGAATCAATTACACCTGGTGTCAAATAAAAACTACATTTAGTAGAAAGGGAGTAACTGTCGACCTATAAATGGTAATTACTGCGTTTAAATTTGTCCAAATTACCCTGACAACGATTTATGGTGCTAGAACACTAATGTGTTAACACCTTGTGAACTCGACGGGCAATAACATCTTCTAAAAGCTTCTCCCTTTTCGTTTGAAGAATTCCCCTCAGCACAAAGATCCACGAGAGAGAAAGAACTTCTTAGTGTCAACGTCTTATGTGTCAAATGGCTAAACGGCTCTCAAAGTACTTGGAGATTTATGGCTGTTGGGCGGTATGTAGCGGTTCCACCACTGCTTAGTGTAACCTCGCCGACAACGGTGCCTTCGGTCTGGTCTGTGAGAAAGAGACTCCTGCTTTTAAACATCAATGATATTAAATGTGTCAGAGTCGTACATTAAGAAGACAAATGAAGTTGTGTGCTTGTCTTGTGCCCATGTTGTTTGAGCAGTGTGAGCCAATCCAAACAAGGGTGCTGACATCCTTGAAATGTGTTTTCTTGCCCGGCGTCACAGCTCGCAGTCATCGGCAAACAGTGGAATTCTGGGAGTAGAAACCCGTGCTGACCAGTCTGACCTTGGCCGGCGGTGTGGCCCGCGGAGAAAGGGAAACATGGGAGAAGAAAAGAGGGGGACAGACATAGGGAGGACAAAAGGAGAGATGGAGATAGAAGGAGAAATGGAGGAGGGAGAGCGAGAAACAGCTGCAAAGCAACAGCCAGAAAATCATCCCTTTAACATCAAGGGCAACAGCGATTATTAAGCCTTCGCCTGCTCTGGCAGCATAGTTAAGTCTGTGTAGAAGTACAATAAAGATAGTGAATTATGACTGAGATGTATTCCTGCCTGCTGAGAATGGGTATCAGTGAGGAGTCCATTTGAAAGCTGCGTTCATTACCTTGCGCAATTTGATTTTTGTGAAATCTAAGCAGAATTTTTAATGGTATGCCACACTGCTCAATAATTCCACTGATAAGAGCCGGGGAGAATGGGAGTGCAATGGCCTGTGTAAATCTGTGACTGAAGACATTGCGGTTATCGCTCTCCTGCCGCCATCCCCATCCCATCCTCCATCCTTCCCCTCGCTCTGTACTCATCCTTTACATCCTCCCTTTCCCCCGCCGCCATCTCTCCTTCATTCGCTCAGGTTACCCATCCCTCTCATTCTTCACCTCTTCCTCCCTTTTCTCTCCATTCCCACTCCTTCGATCTCCCTCCCTTTTGTGTCTCATAGCAACACACCAGCCTATATGTGCCACCCCCCCCAACCCGAGCACCCGCGTACGCATTGTGATCGATCGTCCCCGCCTTTAGACGCTCGCATTTAAATGCATTTTTTTTTATCTCGTCTGAAGCGTTTCCGCTTCTTGTTGTCCTTTTTAATAAAACGAGATAAAGCCAGGCTTCATTAAAAAGGTCACCGTTTGTTTATGCATTGTTGTTGTTGTTGTGGAGGTTCACGGAGAGACCTTGGACGTATATCAGCGCCCATCAGGCAGGGACCTTTCATTACACTCCTATACTAATAATGTTAAAACACACACACACCCACCCACACACACACACACACCCAAGAGATAAGGGTCCCCTTTAAAAGCGGATGCATTATTTAACACAGCCGGCTAATGGCCCAGATTGTCCTGTAACAATTGAATAACATCGGCAGATAACGGCGAGCCTTTGCTCTGCGCCTTTTAAAGGATGGCCCTGTGAAACCGTAGATAGTGGCCTCGCACCGGCGAAGAGGAGGAGGGGGGGCGGCCTCTTCCCCCTCGCCAGGCCACAAAACATTGCCCCATCAGAAAATAAGATCACCGCCAGAGGTCCAGAAGAAGACGAGGAGGGAGAGTAAAAAAAAAGCAGTGGGTAGGGAGCGAGGAGGGAGGGGTTGGAAATCAATAACATGTTGGTCAGTATTAATCTGGCATCAATATAGCCGGTATCTTTTACTTTTCATGGTAATGGCTCCAGTGATCTCCTAAAGTGCCTCTCAAGTGCTTAGAGGGCTGCTGATAGCATCTTATCAGGGCCAGAGGAGAGCACTGGCCAGGGAGGAAGGTAAGAGAGGTGGGGGGGTAGTACCAACAGGGTCCTGGGCCAGTTTAAGGGGGGGTGTAAGTGCGTGTGAACCCACAAGAGCCCTTTCACTTCACCCCTGACTGATGAGGAAGCCACCTCTGGTCTACTGGGCGACAAGGGGTCGCCTTTCTTTTGGGGGGGCAGATTTTGTTTTGATGCATTTTTAGGTGCAGAAAATGGCAACTTTTCATTTGTCTCTTTTTTGTCATCTTTAAGTCCTCTGTGTTTGATTCTGTATGGAAGCATTGAGCTCGCACCCTAGTGGCTTTCTGATACCATACGCTTTATGCTGGTTTTACTGGGATGACAGCGTTTTTTTTCCCTTTCTCCATATGCAAATCAATTGACTGTGCTCTTGATACGAGGGCTGTCAGCATGTGATAACTGTACATGAATCTTGAATGGATTGTGAGGCCGGACATGGTGCGTTACCGTTTTTACACATGTGGTCTTGTGTTTAGATTCATGGTGGTTTGTGAAAACCATAAGGAGATTACCAGCCCATCAACAAGTCCTTCCTTTTAATAGTCGATGTGCATTTCCCTGATTGGCTCTTTCACAATGGTATTTATCATACATAAGCTCGCGGCTTTACATAAGCTTACAAGCTTATACTCACAAACTAGATATCTATAACAGTTCTACAGCTGTCAGTGTGTCAAATAGTTGTCACAATTAACAAATGTTGTTGCCATCAGCAACGTCCAAAACACCACTTCATATGGTTTCAAACAGAAAGAGAAATTATAAAAAAAAAAACTTATTTGAAAGTTACGCGGCTAATAGCTTCTTCAACAAAGCTATCAATGAAGCGTAAACTTAGCTAAGTAATTTAAAGTTACAGAGGCTAGTTTTAATTACTTAGCATCATTTATGCTAACATAATAGTGTCTTTAAAAGAAGGGATGGAGAGTGTAAAAAAGATATATCTTGGCGGTTGGAGTGAAGGAATAGCACATTTAAACAATCACAAAAGTTGCTTTGGATATTTTTCAACAAAGCTTTCATTGGCAAGATTGCCTGTATAAACTTTACGACTTATGAATGATGATATTGTTTGACTGGCAGGTTTAGTTTCTAAATCAAACTACAATGCTACAAGTTCCTAGTGTGCTTGTTGTATTTTCAGTTTTGTTTTTATTCTCTAAAGCGCTGCTTGGTAAAGTGTTAGCATTAGCAGCTGACACATGCCAGAGATGACTTTGATGCCAGTCCTGGCAAGATGACTAACGGCTATTCTTATAGTCCCGAGATTTGAAAGTGTTCTTTACAGTTCGGCATCTGGGGATTAACTTTTCTTGGCCCAGTGCTGGGGTTACACCGGCTACGTTACATGATTTCTTTTTTCCCCGCCCCTCACATCTTCTTCCCCTTAAAGCTGTCATCCACCTGCAAGATGGCATCCCAGTAAGACCAGTGCTCTCTTACTGGCTGATAGACTGGGGTGGGGTATGCCTGGTGGATGTGGTCCACCCTTCAGGGTGTATGAGGGATTCCTTGAGGGAGAGAGGCGGGGCGCATATAAACTGTGTGTGTGTGTGTGTGTGTGTGCGCCAGGCATTGGCAGCATGCCCTACTCACTGATCCCATTGGATGCCTTCCATTGGCCCTCTTCCTCTTAACTCCCCCATTCCTCCCCCTCTCTCTCTCTATTCCTCTTCCTCTCTCATTTCAACAGTAGTTGTAGAGTGAACATTGTGTAACAATAAACTCTGCATGTAATATGATGAAAACAATTAAATTAATCAAATGAAATGAATTAAGACACAATTTCTTTTGTTCCGATGGATACATGGTGGCGGCGTCCTTTCATTCGCGACGCCAGTTCACACCCGGTGTGCGTGTTTTGTGTGACGAACCCGAGCAGGTGGATGATGAACAAGTTAACAGTGGAATCTCCCGCCGCTGCCCGTGTCGGAATAAAAAAACTCCACAGCAGAAGCAGTGCTTGGCCGTCGGAGGATTACTCCTTCGAGCTTCTTTTGTCTCGGCTGGCTTAGACAGTGAACTGAGGGACATCTGAAATGCCCCCGAAATGCAGTATATCTAATGAAAATGTTTTAAATCTCTATGCCCATATAAACTATTTGGGATTATCCAATATCTTTACAAATAGAGCTGATTATCCCATTAAGCTGAACTCTTACTATAAATAGTTTTTTAATACCGATGTAGATTTGTGGGGGCCGGAGCGGAGGGATGGAGGGGATAAGTGTTTCTGGCGATGTTTTTTTATTTGATGCCCCCCCTCCTCCATCCTCCTCATCTCCCGCCACATACACACCAAGGCTCTCTTGCGCCCGTGGTCCTTTTCTGCATGCTGTGAATATTCTACACTAATACCATTCTCCAAATGTCAGAATGGGAGAGCATAAAAACCTTGGCTTTATGATTTTATTTTTCACCTCCAGAAAAAAAAAAAAAAAAGAAGTCCAGGAGAGTGTTTCTTTTATTCCTGTTCCCCTCTCCCGGTCTCTTCTCTTCCTCCATCTCTCTTCTGTCTGCCACGCTCAGTCTCTCTCTCTATTCCTGTTCCATTCTATTCCATTTATTCATATTCAACAGTCAATCATTTTCTGAAAAAAAGAGAGTGAGTGAGAGTGAGGGAGGAAGGCAGAGAGAAATCCGGAGATTGCAGATGGAAGTGGTATTTTTTTTCTTTCTTTTTTTTTCATGTTCTTATCCTTCCGCATTTGAACCGGCGATGTGGAAAAGCGCTAGGAGCACCGCTTTACATAGCAGCCTCCCTCTCATCAAAAGCCGCCAATCGGGCCTAAATCAGCATGCAAAATGCCACTCAACCCTGTAGCCTTTATTAAAGTTTGCAGGGACTCAATTTGAGATAGCGATCGTTCCTATTAAAAAGCCAAATGTAAGATAGTTTTTTTATATAAATCTCAGGGTGGAATGGAATTGTTAATCAGCATAGGCTGATGTGATTTCTCTGTCACAAATCCTGCCCAGGGCTCAGCGGCACACCAGCTTTACCGTAACTTCGGGCTTAGCAGTCGCCACGGAAACCAGGGGAGGAGGGTATAGGGAGGTGGAGGGGGTGAGTGTATTCGGGTGGAGTGTGGATGGTGTGTGTGTGGGGGGGTGCAGGTTGGGTGATGGGGTGGGGTGGGGTGGGTCGGCTTAGCCCCCAACACCGCCACCCCTGCGCCCCCACCAGCCTCCATCAGCAGCCCTCCTTGATGAGAAGAGAGCTGATAACGGGTTTGATTGGATTTGAAGCAAAGTGCTGGAGTGTGTTTTATTTTGAAGGGCTGAAAAAATGCAATCTCTGACCTGTGGCTTACAAAAAAATAATAAATAAACAGAATAAAAATAAAAGAACACCCGTCACCTTCGTTGCAAATTCTTTCGAAGGCGTTGAAAGAAATGTTGCTCTTTCTGTGTGTTTTCCGGGCTGTTTGTTTTCTGTTCCTCTGTAAAGGCGCCATGCTGGAGAAGAGTGTGAAATTGGGTGGCCCCCTAGTGTGACCCGAGCGCCAGAGTTTTAAAAAGGATGAGAGTGGTTGTCTTCCCTCCCTCTCTGCTGCCGCCGCCCCTCCACCACCAGCACCACCCCACTATTGGCCTACGTCCTGCCTGGCACAGCCCCTTGTTTGGGGGCTGAGCTGCGGACCCTTGGCACCCCTCAGACCCCGTGGTTCTCTGGATCGGTATCGGCCACGCTTACAGAGCAGCACCAGCTTAACCTCCCAAACCACACCGAACACACATATACACCCAGAGAGGGACGCACAGAGTGTGGGAGTGGATTAAAGAATATGCACAATAAGGAGTGAATGAGAGTCCTCGTACAGGCTATAGTGTTAGTTCCTCTTATCCAATTTGAGGAATCGCCAGAAAGAGGTCATCCTGTCGTAGATGTGACGGTAAACAAATGACTCGAGCTTGACGCTGATTGGTTCATGTTCGCAGGAACGACTGGCCAAGGGAACATGATCCCATGATGCACTGCATGGGTTGCCGGGCCAATGCCCTCCTATACGGCGAGCCGAACTCCTGCTCCTTCCGTGAGGAATGAAATGCACCGAGGTGGCAGATCCCATGAAAACATGGCGGAAATATGCATAAGAAAGTCTGCGAGAGAGATTTCTTTTTTAATTATCTCTGTTTATACACACGTGCCAGCGTATGCGCCGCGTTCGCAGTCATAATTTGACGACCTTCCCCATTAGCCGGGCTGCTGTCTCGCCAATCTTCCCTGCCTCTCGGTAATTGAATGTGATTTTAATGGTGAGAAGCCTGTGTGCACTGTAATCCAACACTAGAGAGGGGAAGATAATGCCGGCGGCTGTCAAGTGAAGGGCTACTTCTGCTTGGTTATGGGTTTTGGGACAACACATACAGGTTGGGTCTTGTTAAGTCAAGAAAGGGTTGGAGGTATTAGTTATGACCATCAGATCGCATCTCGGCGGCGCAGCGGTGACCCAGTACAGCGTCCGTGTTGTGCGGGTCAACAATGGGCTTAAGAGTTTAGGAGTGTTGTGTAATGATGCACATTCCCTGCTTTTGTCTCCGTCTGTGTTATTGTCGTCTGTGGTTTGGATTAGCAGCTCTCTAACCTGGCATCAAGTCAGTAGCTGTCTCTGTCTGATGATGTCACAAAGCTCTTAGCTGATGGTTATCTGTCGGGTTTGGCTGAGCCCGCCGGGGATTTGGCTTAGCCGCAGTGTCTTGTGGTGTTGTTAGCGGGGCTCGCGGTGCACGGGGGCCCGGTGATTGCATTCACGGCGCTGCCATAGGACGCGTTATCGAGAGGGGCGATTGGATGGATTGCAGAGAGGGAACCCCCGGCCCTCTCGTGTGAAGCCGGAACGTTTTGGCAAAGGTCAAGTTGAACAATCCCAGGTCTCACTCTGATCTCCAACATCAGAAACTCATGGTGCCGAGATGAAGTTATGTGGCGTCTTTTGGGGGAAGAACAAAGCTTTTTCATTTCTCTTTCTTCCCCTCTTTGTCGTCTCATTCCTTTCTCATCAGTAACGTGGTCGGGTATCATGTTGAATAAAGCCAAATCATTCCCACCTTTATTTTATTTGCCTTTTTGTGTCCCTCAACTTTACTGAAGTAATTAGCAAAAAAGCACATCATACTTCCACAGCAAATGAAAGGCTGAAGCAAAATCATGCCGGCCATCTGCGTCTGATCTACTGTACTCATCCTCCGACCCGCTTTCCTTCTGTCAGTTTGGAACTGCGAGTCCCTAAATCATGCGTTAGCTATTGTGCACGGCTACGGGGAAGGGTTATCGATAAAATCAACGCAGATGTCGGGGCATCTGTCTCTCATATGCATGTTGCTTTTCCATCCCTTTTTTTTTTGTCGATACAAATTTGTTGCAACTCTCCGGCAGCGTATATCGGACCGGACCGTTAATGTCTTCGCATAGTTTACCGCAAATCTACGTTTACGAGAAGAACCAAAAAAAAAAGTGGAAGAAAGGGTAAAAATAAAACCAGTGCAGACGGGGGAGCCATGTGTCTCAAACGTGGTCGTATTCATTTCATTCTTTCTCAGCATGAACAGCGTAGAGGGCTACCAGAGAGCAGGCTGTATGTATTAGTATCACCACGGCAGGCTATGCATCCCATACAGCGCAGCCTCCCCACATCAGTACGGGCTGGAGGACAATCTATTGTCTTCTGTCCGAGGGAGAACACACGTACACACTTTTGCAAAAAGGGCAGCCAGACAAACATACATTGCTTTTGGGAGTGTTGTTGCAGTATATTTCCTCCTCTCCCTCCCTCTGTATGATATGTTTACCAAATACCTGTTTAGAATGCGGCGGTGGCTGCGCCGCACGCTCCCCTTCCCAGTCCCCGAGGATGCTCGGCGGTAAATGGCGGTATTATTTGTCAGCTCTGGCAGTGTCTTGAGGCTGCTTCAGAGAGATACAAGGAGGCAACTGATAAGGAGAGCATCAGAAGGGCAGTTAATTGCCTCCAGTCTCCGGGAGCTGGGGAATATTTAAAATCTATGGGATTAAAGACAGATTAAAAACTGCAGAAGCAGTGGGCCCAATGGCGCTTAAAGATTGCAATCAGCAAGGGTAATGGCGGAGAAGAAGGAGGGGAAAGAGAGAGGGAGGGGAGGAAAAAAAAAACACTGAACGAATGCGGTGGCTGGTGGTGGGGGGGGAGGGAAAAAATGACAGATAGGAAATTCAGATCCGCTCCTAATGCCCAGGGTTCCATCTTGTAAGCACGATTCATCTACGTGTAAATCGCCCCCCCCCCCCCCCCCCCCTCCCCCATCTCCCCCGTCTTTTCGTTTTCTTTTTTTCTCCCCCTCCTCATCCAAGGCCTGCTTCGCTAGCGTTGCCGCCGCTTCTCTGGCGCTGTGCCTCGGCGCCCCTTATCAGTCCATCAGTGAATTAAAAGCGCTTCTCCCTATGAGGATTAAGGAGGTTGATTGAAGACGGTGCGAAAACTAGCTAATAAGTCGAAAATGTCAGAAGGGCACTCTATCGAAACTGTGTACTTTTCATAATAAAGCTGACGAGAAAGGGGGTTGGGGGTGTGGGGGGGGGGGGGGAGTGAAAAGGGGGGAAAGAATCTGTCACGTCAGATGTGGCGGATGGAGAGACAGTAGGAAGGAGAGGATGGAGCTGAACCGAAAGCCCGTTTTGCGTTCAAGAGGGCGGCACCACGTTTTGTTGTCGTCGTGGTCTTGGGGGTAAAAATGGCAACAGTCATATAGCGAGAACAAAGGAAGGGCAAACGGCGGCCTCCTCGACGCCAACGTGGAGCAACGTTGCCCTCACAGCACAACGCGTGATGCAACCGCGACAGTGCAGAGGGCTGTAATGCTATCATTAGTGATATTAATGATATCCGCAGCTTATCGCCGTCATCTGAAGGCATCACGAATTACAGAAGAAAGAAAAACATGGGCCACATACACTGATATGTCTCCGTTTGGGTTAAAGAGGACAAGATGTGCCGAATCCTGAATTGTTTTCCTACCTTATCAGAAGCCCACTCACTTAATCCTGTTAATGACTACATGAGATACTTAAGGTATCATCTCCAAAATCAGCCATTCGCTTCACATATCAGCAAAAAATCTGTGGCAGTTTTTTTTTTTTTTTTCCTTCTTTATAATCCATTTTTTTCCTCTCTCACACTCCCTCTCCTCTCTCTCTGTCTGCAGTCTTTCGGTGAAAGATTAGCCTTATAAATTATGCATTGGTGGGTAGTGGGGGTAATCCGAGGCACAGATAGAATCGCCAGAGTGTTGAAGGGGGCATCGGAGAGGCAGCGCCACCATCATAAATATGAAACAGATGTTGGGTGACATTTTAAAAAAGTGAATCCAATCCCCTCCTCTGCTGCGTCGTGTGTTTTATATGAAGAGAAGAACCTGACATCCATCGCCTTCACTCTCTCTCCCCCCCTCACTCTCCCTTACTCACCATCGCTTTCCAACCCCCCCCCCCCCCCCCCCCAGTCTCTCTTTTTTCGCCATAATCCTGTGGAACCAGCGATGCATAGATTATACTCTCCCTTTATTCAGCATGTGTCTTACTGGTGTGACTGAGCCAAGAAAAAAAAAACCTTCCAAATGCCAGTTCCATCAATACTCATCTGAAATGGCATCTAATCTACCCTGATTAAAGTCTATTTTAAACGATCCTTTTAGGAAGAAAAAAAATTTTAAATGACGCCTTAAGAAGGTGCAAAACACACATGCGGGCGTGTGAAAGGAAGGGTTATGTAAATGGAAGATGTTTCTGATACCAGGAGATGTTATGATTGCAATCCGAGCGTCGAGCAGCCATTCAGAAGGGGGGGGGGGGGGGGGGGTGCAGATGAATACGGCTTCCACAATGGCGTCCTAATGTGCTCGGATGGGCGGCGTGGTCGTGGCGTACGAGGCGCGATTGTTCTGCAGCTGGCAGCGGCCCTGACGACTCCGCGCCGCCGTCTTTTATGGCGCAACGAGAAAAGACGCCACAATGAAGATCGTCCCTCTCATCCCGCTTTGTCTCGTCTCCTCTCTGCCACTTCTCACGACGGCCTCAACACCATTCTGCCACGTCCCATAAAAGGCTCCCGTTGTTGCCGCGCATTGCCGCACATTGTCATGCATTGTTTGGTGCTCAAAAATGAAGATAATGCGCGTTGGAACAATGCTGGTGCTTTTGTTTGCATCTTTCTTTCGATGCGTTTGCTTTCCGTCTTGCTTTGGCGTTGGGGAAAGAAGGCACCTCTGAGCGACTAACTGAGGTTTAGGGGTCAAGTTTTTGTTAGTAAGCGATCAGAACCTGAGGAGAGCTTCAACTGTGCAGCCTCCACCGCTAAACAAAGGGGAATGTATCAGTCCATAGCTTTATAGATAAATACAAACATGAAACTATCGTAGAACAGCAAGACACATCAGCAGATTAAAGTGTTTGTGTACTGATGCATAGTACTCTGTGTTGGTGAAGGCCTTGAAAAAAATGCACACATTCACATTGAGTGCTATTGTAAAGAAAAGCATTTTCCATCAGTAATAATAACACTGCACTCCCAAAGTTAATTAATGAGGTCTGGAAACGAGGCTAAAAATAGGTCCAACAGGGCCAGAAACAGTCAAAACAAACCCATAGGTCCATCAAACTTATTTGGACTATTGTTATTTTACGTGTCAGTCACACAGTCTGATACAGTATTTCATTACATGTGGGTGCACTTACGTTTTTACCTGTTATCAGTGGTTTACAGAAGATAATCTGGACGATTAGATCACTTTGAGCAAACTGTTGAAGTGGAGTAATTGAGAATCGTTGGAATACATGTTCCTAGAAAAACCCTTATCAGAGCTGATTCATGATTTTCTTATTTAAGATAATTTGACTTTTCACTAAAAAAAGATGTAAGATGAACTAATACCTGTATGTTAAAGTGCCTTCATAATAGTTTTATACACATTTTGATGATTATCGGGATAATATCATGACCCGCAGTTATTTTGGCCATGAAAATCGTGACATGAAATCTTCATATCGCTCCATGCCTCCAACGGACGGAAAGGGGGAAACATAATAAATTCCTTGTTCAAAGAAAAACTCAGACAAAGAGAAAAGAGGAGACATGCTACACTAAGAGGGTAAAATAAAAGAAAACACTTGATTAAAGCAGAAAGTGTATTTGGGAGCAGGTGACGGGAGGAAGAATGGGATGATGAAGAGTATGATAGAGGCGGAGAGCGAGACAGAGAGAGTGATGGCCTAGAGAAAGTGTGATAGCGGTAGGGGAGTGATGGAGGGAGGTGTGTCTCGGGGGGGCTTTGCTGAGCCCTCCCCCTGGCCTGTCAATCAAAACGGAATGAGGAGGTCTTATCTCTTTCGCACACGTGACCCCTAACCTGACCTCCCCCTCCTCTTCCTTCCCTCCTCGCTCCCAACTCCCTCCCTCGCTTCACCTATCCGCCTGCCTTTACCCACACTCCCATCCCTCCTCTTCGTCCCTTTAGCTCCTTCCATCTCTCATCTATCCCCTAAAATATTATTCTGGGGAAAGAGGAGTGTGGGAGGGTGGGATATGAAAATCTCTGTAGTGAAAATGTATCGTTTTTGGACCTTTTTTTTCGGGGTGTGGTGAATTGACAAAGTGTTCCCACTCTCCTGCAGAGAAATGATAATCTATAAGGAAATGGAGGACACATCAATGTGCTGCGTGTATCTGCAGTGTGTGTGTGTGTGTGTGTGTGTTTGGCAGCAGGTCAGAGGTGTACAACAGTGGAACTGGCCTGGTGTTTATGGGTCTGAGTGTTGTGTGGTTGCATAGTGCAACATCCTCACCAACACACTCATGTACTGCGCATATATACAGGTCCCTGAGGCCAACTACAGCAACCGGCAACCAGCCCCGCATGGTCCCACATGCCTTAATGACAGCACTGTAAATCTAGAGGGTCATCTGCAGTATCACACGGCAGGTGTTAGCGATCTACAGGTTATCAGAAATGTGCTACATGGAATGGCTGCATGCCGAAACTCAGCGTGCTGTCACAGGAAATGTGTCCAAAATGTATAAAGATATAACCTTTAACAGTCAAAAGATTCAATGTAAAATTAAATTAAATTTGTTTAAGGTTGCAAAAAGCATTAGCAGAAACGTACAAAGACAACAGTTAACGATGTTACAAAGACTACAGCTAATGATGTTACCATGACTACAGTTAACGATGTTACAAAGACTACGCTAATGATGTTACAAAGGCTACAACTAACGATGTTACAAAGACTACAGCTAACGATGTTACCATGACTACAGCTAACAATGTTACAAAGACAACAGCTAACGATGTTACAAAGACAACAGTTAACGATGTTACAAAGACAACAGTTAACGATGTTACAAAGACTACAGCTAATGATGTTACAAAGACTACAACTAACAATGTTACAAATAATACAGCTTACAATGTTACAAGGACTACAGCTAACAATGTTACAAAGACTACAGCTAACGGTGTTACAAAGACTACAGCTTACAATGTTACAAAAACTACAGCTAACAATGTTACAAAGACTATAGCTAACCGTGTTACGAAGACTACAGCTAACAATGTTACAAAGACTACAGCTAACAATGTTACAAAGACTACAGCTAACAATGTTAAAAAGACTACAGCTAACAATGTTACATAGACTACAGCTAACAATGTTACAAAGACTACAGCTAACCATGTTACAAAGACTACAGCTAACCATGTTACAAAGACTACAGCTAACGATGTTACAAAGACTACAGCTAACCATGTTACAAAGACTACAGCTAACGATGTTACAAAGACTACAGCTAACGATGTTACAAAGACTACAGCTAACCATGTTACAAAGACTACAGCTAACCATGTTACAAAGACTACAGCTAACGATGTTACAAAGACTACAGCTAACGATGTTACAAAGACTACAGCTAACCATGTTACAAAGACTACAGCTAACGATGTTACAAAGACTACAGCTAACCATGTTACAAAGACTACAGCTAACGATGTTACAAAGACTACAGCTAACGATGTTACAAAGACTACAGCTAACCATGTTACAAAGACTACAGCTAACCATGTTACAAAGACTACAGCTAACGATGTTACAAAGACTACAGCTAACAATGTTACAAAGACTACAGCTAACCATGTTACAAAGACTACAGCTAACGATGTTACAAAGACTACAGCTAACGATGTTACAAAGACTACAGCTTACAATGTTACAAAAACTACAGCTAACGATGTTACAAAGACTACAGCTAACGATGTTACAAAGACTACAGCTAACCATAAGATTCAATAACAAGAACAATCTCTTTTTACTTTCAGCACAAGGAACACACGTTCCCTTGGCTGCATCCCATTGGCCAAAGGTTCTCTGGCTGGCTCCGATTGGACCAGCAAGCAGTGAGATAAACAAATTGTATGAGATACCGCTCAACGTACAGGGAGAAGTTGAAAATCATTAATTTGTGGCGACGTGTCGTCTTATCCATTATGAGCCTGAAATGCACAAAAGCACGAGGTGCAACTTTCAGCCAACCGTTGACATTCTTTATACTTTGGTTCCGCCCTCTGGGTTGTCAATCACAACAGAGCCAAGAGAGTCATTGTGCCGAATGTTATTACGCCTGGAAAAATAGTTCCTTACAAGCTCTGAATTTCTAACTGGAATTTGAGCTAGAAGGAGGATTTTAACGTTGAGGTGAGTTTTAACAGACCTTGACAAACATTGTCAGGTACATTCTGGTTCGTTTATTGAATATGGACAAAAAGTAAACAAACAAACTCAAAACTCAGGCAATTTTGATAAATATGGTGGTCAATGTAAACTGGGTGGCCAATGTTGTCAATGGACAATGACATTTTAAACTAAGTTTGTGTATTACACAAAATACAGTGTTGATTTATTGGGGTGTATTCATATTAAAAGACTGGAAATGCACCCAGTTACCAATCATATTAATGCATTAAGGCCAAATATCACAATGTGATAAACCTGTACAAGCTCTACAAAGGAAACTATTAATTGCATAAGCTGTTGTATTATTTAGTTATCTGTGTGTACTTGACAAACTCTCATTCTAAAATCAAACCCTCAACTGGGCGCAATATGAAACTGCTTTAAGGTATCAGAGCAACACGTCCTCATATAGGCACAATGCAGCTCACATGCATGTACACACACACACACACACACACACACACACACACACACACACACACACACACACACACACACAGGCCAGGTGCGTCTGCCTCAGTTAGCGGGCCTATCAGCAGTCAGATAGGGAGTAATTAGACAGGAGGGCAGTCATTAGCCTGCTGTCTCCCAGCAAAGACTTGAACGGCAGAGCCCAGCACACCTCCAGCCTCAGGCCTAGCAGCTCTCGCTACTGTACAGACCCGGCTGGGAGGAGCCGACTGCCGCCGTCAAAACTGGCCAAAAAGGATGTTTGAATGTTCATTCTTAGAAAACAGCTATTGGAACATCTAATTTGGTTGTGCTTTACGTCCACGACACGGCGTCCTTACAAGCGAGCGCTGCTGAACTTCTGAAGCCTTTTTCTATTCACTCCTGTCGCTTCATTTGAAAGCCCACAATGAAGACGGCTGATCCGTGAAGCTGAAATGAGGCGTCACCGATACAATACCTCCTCATGTCACTACAAAGACCCAAATAAGGCGTCAGCTGGAGATCACCCGAATGAGCCCTACTTCTTGTTGACCGTGTTGTATTTCCAGTAATTATCAAAATATGAATATATGAAGGACTATTTTTATAGGAATAACTATTGGAATTCGGAAAATATCACGTTGTTAGGGGTGTGCTTATTTTCAGTATATCATGATTCGATTTGGATTCTTGGGGTCACGATTTGCTTTCAGGATCAGCTCCAGTCTGCTGTGTGCTAGTAAAAGCAGTGTGGAAAATTATGGCATGAAAAAAAGAATAAAATCTCTGAGAGATCATGGTGTTTTTATATTTTAATTTGTATATTTGGAAAATTATCTGCAAAAAAACCTAGGCTAAATGTCACATTTTTTCATGCTAAATTTGCACAAATAAACATGTTTTTAGTATTTGACTTCAAGAAAAATGATTTCACATTATGCAAAAAGTAAAAACGCTGCAGTAGTCGCCTCCCAAGTTTATACAAGCAAACATGAAAATAATTGAAAACTTTTGAGAACAAAGCTGAAAATAATTTATATATCAATTCTATATTTAATTAATTTCTGTTGTCTCTCTGCTTGTTGCTTGTGTTTGGTATTAATCTGTGCTGTGCACATTAGTGAGATAGCATCATCACACTCCATTTCTGTGCCTCTAATTAATAAATTAATCAGCAGGAATAAAAAGAACAACATGAATATGAGAAAGCATATTTGTCAGGTATTTTAAAGGACCTCCACAGAGGATCTCGGCCTCGTCTGTTTTTTTTTTTTAACCTCGCCGCTGGCAAAGTGTAAACTGCCAAACTTTTTCCTGGTTGCTGCTTCGTGCCTCGCGGCTTTCAAACGCAGGTGAAGGGGGCACAGATACGACTAATGCAACAATCCCTCGAACCTTCCCTCGCTCGCCGCCGTGCCGTTTAGCACGAGGACTTTGTGCCCGTCAGAAGAATCCGACAAATTGTCAGATTGTTTGAACAGCGGCGGAGTTATCCATCCTCTGTGCGAATTATGAGCGAACACTGAAACTCAGTGGGAGTTTTTCTACTCGCTCCATTCTTACCCTCCCAGTAAAACAAACATTTGAAGGCTTTTGTGTTTGCCTGTCTGTATTTTACCATTTCAAAACGTTGTCTTCTTACGGGTGATCTAAACTATAATCACCTTGACATCCGTCAAGCTTCGGCATGAAACAATGCCGCCCGGCTGCTCAGAACTGAACATCAATAAGCTTAGAGGCACACTGCCTTTCCCCGACGCCGATTTACACTTTAATGCAAATAGCCGGCTTTGTACTCTCCATATGAAAGGTGTTATTAAATCTTATTTTGCATTATTCTGGGGTTTGGGGGGGATAAATCTATCAAAGGGTTCAGAATTCAATAACTTGGGTTTTTTTCTCTCTCCGTTGTTTTTATTTATTCAAAATTTTAATTAAGTTTTGATTCCAAATGCGTTGGGGGGTAAATTGGCGACTAGTGACAGGAGAGAGAAGGAAGAAATCCCTGTGAAGTTTTTCCCCCTCCGACTCTCCTCCCTTTTCCCACAGCTTGCTGTTTACTCACTGTCAGGTTCTCTCTAAACGGGAGCTGCACACCTTTTTTCTTTTTCGAGGATCGTTGGTATGAGACTGGAATGCCGGCGATCTGGGTACGGTACAGTCAGCCGGTGAGGTTTGGGAGAGGAGGGCGGAGGTTGTAGTCCAGACAAGCCTCAGGTCCCTCCTCTGCAGGTCAAGCGAGGTCAATCTCTTCTGAACCAGGCTCATCATGTTGTAAATTTACGGCCCCCCTTCAGGCACCGGCCCCACCCGAGCTACTGGCTTCACGGCTCTGCTGGATCAACCTGGATCACAGGTAGGGACGTGTCGTTGTCGTCTGATTGGAGGCAGAACAAGGATCGCAACGTAGTGCCTTTCTTTACACATGGTGAGCATTAATGCACGTAAGGAAAAAGAGAAATACTCGCCTGTGAATATTCTATAGCTAGCGCTTTTATTATGAAAGGTTAGAATGGGAGGAACGCTGTGTATATTGTGAAAAATTAATTACAGGAAAAATATATATCCCTGGTGTGTAATGGCCTTTAGGGTCAGAAAACCCTCCTAACCCTGCTGGAAAATGCCCAGAATGCACTTCACCCAGGTGAAAAAAGGTGGTGTTGGATTTTGGAGATACCAGGTTTTTACATGTCAACACCAGAACATTTTATTTATTATATTTATCAAGTGAATCATTTTCATTCATTCTCACTTAATTTTTTCGAAAATCAATTATGAAGTCTTTTGTTTTATTTTTGCATGTTTTATTGTTGAAACATTGATTTGACAAGTTTTTTTCTGTTATCTAATCAGTGAATACCTACATAAAGTACACAACCTGAAAACGATGAACCTTTGGATACTCTGTCATTCTCATCGTTGCCCGTGTAGCGACAGCTTGACCCGGACCACGTCTGGCGGTCTGACTGTACGGAGGGGCGGGGCTGGGGGGGGTTGGAGAGAGGTGGTCTGAGTGGAGGTGTCAGATGTTGGCTGCGGTCTCTGAAAACAGCCCTAAAAGCCTTGTGCTTTCAATTAAAACATCCATCACGGATTACTCGCACAAAAACATACCTTCAGCCCGCTACGAGTGGTGCCTGTTACTTACAAAGGGCTTACAAATCCCACCTCGCTGCCTCGGGCTACGGCATCTCACCAACACACACACACACACACACACGCTCTCTCATCTCTGCACTCCCTTTTCTCCTCGTCCTCTTCTCCCCTCCGTCGGTTGTGTATAAAAAATTAAAAACAGAGTGACCCGTCGTATGAAGCGGTTATTTTTAACATGATGAATGGCGGCAGACGATGAGGTGGCTCGGGCCTTTTTCTGCGCAGGAATGTGGCGTTGCTCGCGTCGGGGCTGTCAGACAAGTTGGGAAACCCACACCGCTTTAGAGACAATACTTCCACGTCTGACCCCCCCACCCCCGACCTCCCCTTGGCGCTACCAGACAGGCTGTTTAGAGCAGTAACTGAACCCCTGGCCAGTGTGTGTGTGTGTGTGTGTGTGTGCGTGTGTGTGTGTGTGTGTGGCAGAAATGCCTGCCATCGTGGCCACCATGTGTTTTTTTTCCTTTTCACAGGGGCTCAGGTAACCTCTCAGCCCAGAGGATGCCAATTTGAATAAACCCCGATCGACTCAGGTGAGGAGGAGGAGGGAGAATGAAATGTCTTGAAGAAGTAGGAAGCTAAGAGGGCTGCCGGTGGTTGTGGTGGTGCTGAGTTTGCAGTAACACCCCCCCTCCCCTTCTCCCTTGCCTCCCTTCTTCCTGTTTAGTGTATCATATTCATTTCCAGATAAATGTGCTCAGAGGCTACTGTCGGGCTCGCTGATATACTCCCCGACTCGGCTTTGAGCGCAAGACGACCGTCGATCTATTCTCCCTCCAAACCTCCTTCTCAGATCAGCCCGTGTTTACATAGCATTACCATATATTAAGCCTCGCATTTTCATGCATAGTGTCCCCGTCGCAATTCTGACAGCAGAAGAGAGGGGAGAAGCAACCAGAGGCCCAAAGGGACGGGAGCAGCCCCCATTCCCCACGCCATTGATATTCATTACAGTAGATCTACAGAGGCTGAATCTGCCTCCCGCCCCCTTGGGGACAGAAACACTTTATGTCCTTATCAGTGTTGGGAACAAGGATTTTCTCCTCAGCTAACAACAACACTGGCTGGCTGCTACACTGGCTCTCCCTCTGGCTCCGTTTCTTTAGGCCCCGGCAGTTAGCGTCGCTTCGGAAATGTGTTTAATCTCTGCGAACACAGCCCACCTCGCCGCAGATAAGGTGAGGTTGGGGCGTCTGCAGATGACCCACACCTGCTGTCGTACACGCACACACACACACACACACCCGTATCCCCCATTGGTTCCCATGTATACACTCTCTCCACACAACGGTGCACATCTCAGAGCAAAAGCGTCACCAATCTCCCATGAATTACCTGCAGCTTCTGCAGGCGAAAGCAATCACATGTTGTGTTTGTGTGTCCGTACGTGTTCAGACTCGGCTCCCGTTTGCCCATATTGACCTTTGGAGAGAAAAAAAAAAATCAAGATGGTTCCTTCTTGCCATATATATTGGAAATGATGGCGTGCTTTTATTGACAGCTTCAGGTAGTAAATCATCATCTTCATGAAAGAAGCGTCAATAAGCTGCAGCACACCTTGCTTTAACAACAGCTCTGGAACAATGAAGCGTCCGTCAGGTTAAACGATTAAACGTTTTTCATCCTAACTTATAGAATTATGTAAAGAGTTCTCATTTTGTTGGGAACACCGCTTTATCTGTCGTTAATTGACATTCTGAATGGAAGATTAAAAAATTCCAAATGTCTCCAAGTAACACAACTGGTGGGCAGAGCAGGCCCTCTCTTGTGTTGAGATTTGAATACAGCAAATATAAATATATCTGCACCTTTATTCCTGTTTACACTCATTTCCATAATGTGTTAAGAAATGAGTAATGTACGCTTTATGGGAAGGGTTTGTGAATGATGTGCGACCAATGTAAAGCGTTAGTCCTGAGCGCTGCACAGACAACTCTGCTGCGCTTCCTCAACTAGCAGCCAGCTGTTAGAGGCGGTCCAGATGTGTTGGCTTCAATTTCGGGAGGCTGCTGTCGCTGCGCATGCAAACTACAGCATGTGGAACTCTGAATGCTGCGGCTGCAGGCCGGAGTAGGAGACTAAAGTACTGCTCATGTATGCAGCAAACAAAAATACACTGAATTAACCTTACGTTAACTCTTATTTTGATAGCAGAAATGTAGCACAGCATGGAAGTGAAAGCAGAGCTCGGTTGTATTTGTTATAAAAAGTTTGGGTACAATTGATCTGTCTTCTGTAGATGCACTGTGAATAAATAACAGTCTTATTTCAATGCAAAGATTTGTATATTACCAGTAAAGTGCACAAAAAAAAATCAATGACTAATCCTGATGAAGTTCCTGATCTCAATATTGATGAAAATAATTAGCATTCTGGTCATAATGCTGCAGCCTGAGGCGACCCGTTTGTTTCCCAGCTGGCTGCATACCATTCTGCTACTCTGTTAGTCCACATGTACTGTCTCCTTCCAATCACACCGTCAAAGGCTTAACGGCCAAACAAATACTACAAATCTCTTATTGCTGACTGACTTTAAGGAAATACAAAGTCAACTCCACCTAAAGCTTCAGTTTTATTCATAGTGGCAGTATTCTGCCATTAACCTGAGACCTATACAGGATGTGTGTGTGTGTGTGTGTGTGTGTGTGTGTGTGTGTGTGTGTGTGTGTGTGTGTCTACAAAGAAACAATGTCATTGTTTTTCTTTCATTGCTTCATGTGCAAACTTAAATTGCATCTGAATAATCCAGAAATGTTCATATATAACGACTCAGAAACACATTTCTCCATGACTCCTTATAAAATATATATGTTGCTTTAATTTAGAAATAATAATTATCTCCACATTTCAACAACATGAGAGTTGAAGGTTACAAGCTTCTATGGGAGAATTAAAAACTCCAATGCAATGATGAGTGTGTAAAGTGCAGGTGGCTGCTCACCTGTTCTTGACACCCATCAGACGCTGGTTATCTGTGTGTGTGTGTGTGTGTGTGTGTGTGTGTGTGGTTTATCAGTTAAGCCCCAAACAGGGAAAGTTCATCCTCTGTGTAGATGATATCAGAGTGTGTTGACAGCAGTGAGTCTTGGGTAAGCTGAGCGCGTGACGAGTGCTGCGACTTGGCTTTGTGTTGTTCTAGACGGATTTCCCAATTAATCAGCGTTCTGGCTGCAGATTCCACACATGCTGGAGCTGCCGGAGGACCGCCAGACGACGAGCACAGCCACTCGCTGGGCCGGCCCACTGGATTCCAACAGGATGTCAAATCAGGAGCTACATGGAGGTGGCAGCGATGTGTATAAACGTGCATTCGTGTTGCAGCAGCTTCCAGACCAGACTACAGATATACTGCTCCTATAGTCAAATTCAAAACAACTTTATTTATCCCACCAGATTGCTACGGTAACAACGAACAAATACACCAAGGAAGTAGTGGTAACAACAGAGAGCATTGGTCTAAAATGACTAAGATGTTAACTGGTTTATTATACTTGCTGGGTTGCTGGTTGTCTTCTTGTTTCATATATTCTCATGTATTATTACTAATAAGACAGAACATTATGAGCATTACCTGAATCCACCAAATCTAATCCAAGAGCAACAAATTGATCTAATCCTAATCTGTGTGCAATTTCGGAAGAAATAAACAAAAACATAAAAGTGAAAAATAACGATAATAATGAGTTAATAAACTCAGTATTGGCTGATGAAGTACCAGGAAGGAAACATGATGTTGAGATCATCTCGTCTACAAACATCCACTAAACAAGACAGCTGGTCGGACAACCTGTTGCCAGGCAGACTACACCTATTCAAAGCCACAACACCGACCTCATCATGTCAACTAGAAGACACTGATATTTAAACAAATTAAAAAGTCACTACTGGGGATTCCAGCCTGAGAGGAAATCACATCAACTGAATACACCATTCGAACAAAAGTTATTTTCAGGGTTAAAAGCAGAAAACACAGAAAAACGTTGATATTTTGATTATTCCCTTCCACTAAATCACACAGTTAACAGACTCTTTAGGGGAAACGGAGCGACCCGTTATCCTCAAACACTAATTCAGCTTGACGGCAACATTTCTGGGTAATCACAGTTATTTGCCGCGGCTAACGACATGATGGATATTTTCCGCTCGTCCCCCCTCCCCCACCTCCATACCTGCGGGGGCCCTCGAGGAAACAAGAGACACAGAGCGTAGTGTTTTAAGAAGAGGATCTCCACCTTTTTTATTTGAAGGGAAGACACAAGCCTTATTATCTCCCTCTGACAGCCACAAATTACTGCTGGCTCCCCGGCTCGCCGTCCACACGCATCAATGGACGGACACAATCCTCTCTCTCTTCCTACAAGCCTCTCCTCCATCTCTACCTGCTTCACATCACGGTGGCCGACATGACACAAACCCCACCCGGGGTCTGACGTCGCAGGTGTAAATGTGTTCGCTGGTGCTGGCGTTAAGGTGAGGGCTAAGTTTAGTTGAGGGTTTAATTCAGGATTAGCAGTTACATATTGAATATAAGCCCTTTTTGTGTGTATGAGCGTGCGGGTAACCCAACCCTGGTCCGGGCCCATCCTGGGCGGCCCTAATTGGCCCTAATGCCGGCCCTCGGTCCGTGCGGCTTTCATGGACGCAATTAGCCTAATGGAGGGGCGCCGGTGCCAGACTGCGAGCCAGACCAGGGGTCAGTAGCCAGCGGGGGCCAGTGGACTGCTGCCGGGCAGCCATGCGACCGGGAAGAACAAGGAGGTCTTTGGAGGCTGAATGGCCACCGGTAATGGTCGTAGTGACAGTCGCGTTGGCGAGGGAGGGCCCACAGCCCGGCGATGACAGAAGCCATGCCAAAACGCCGTCTCCTTCCTTTCACGCGGACCTAACGATGAGGTTTTGTTTACAGGTGGATTCTTGCGTGGAAGGTTTCGGGATGTCCACATTCCAAACCTCCAGAACCCGTGGATTAAAGTGGGTTTGCCGGTACGAGCCGTCCACCTCGTCGTGACTTGACAGATCCCAGATCCGCCTCCAGCGTGAATGTAGGGAACCTACGCCGCCGCATGTGTATGCGGACATTTATTTTCTTCTCCTGTGTGCACAAGCGGGGAATCTTGACTGATAATTAAATGGCAGAAACGTGCACACGCAGCCAAAGTGTTTTGTAATCTAAGAGGCTTAACACAGCAAGGCTTCAGCGCTGCAACAGTACGGCGATGCTGCCTCAGTCCGCCGCCACCCAGATTTCATTTCAAGGGTTTGCGCTTAAAGTCTTACTTACTTAAGGAGAGGGAGAAAAAAATGACTACGCTGCATATTTACCCCATCAAACATGCCCCCATCTTCATTGTGCTCTCTCACTCTCTTCCTTCCCTTTTTTGGGGGGTCAGATGACGGTAATATCTAATCTGAATGAGCTCATCTCCGTCACCTCCCTGTAATGGCTCTTATCATCTTTATTGGCTGACCTGCCTGTCACCGTGGAGACGGGTTTGACTGGCAGGCTGGCGATGAGGGTTTGTGCATGTGTGGGCATCTGTTGGAATGTGATGTAATGTCATGTCACCTGTACATTGTTCTCTTTGTGGCATGCCTGGAGGTGCATGATTGTGCTGAGGGTCAATTTAAAAAAAAGAAACAATGTTTTGAAAGGTTTCATGTGTTGGTTTAACCTCTGCTGGAGTGACTCTAGTTCCATATGCCTTAAATGTGATGTAAGGCTGCACTTTCAACACGAGCAGAGTGGGCATGAAAGTGAAAAAGTTCATCTTTTGCACGTCACCGACTACATTTAGATTTTAATTTGACCCTTTTATGAAAAAGAGAATCCACCTCGTTATCTTTCTCGTTTATGACAAAATAATATAGAAGCCCAATTATTGAAAAAGAGGTGTTTTTTTTGTTTGTTTTTAACTTGAATACTAAAAATGTATATTAGACTCTAAAGAACACTATCATTATTACTTTGCAAGATTTTAGAAGTATTGCATTAAAATATGTTTGCGGCAGAGATTTTGCAGATTATTTTTTTGCTGATGGTAGGTAAGTCTTGGAACAGAAATAACTCATCAATGTGAAAAATATGAGGTTTGCTGCTCAGCACAATCCCCACCGCAGCCTTGTGAACATGACACGAACAAACCACAATAACAATGTAACACAGAACCGATGAGATGCTGGTATTTTTGCAGTAATGTTTTATTAGCAAGTGTTCTGAGGAGGAGTAGATGAGGTACGCGAGGCCAAAGGGCTTGGATGGCATGTTTTCCATACTTCAAGACTCAGGAATGTAGAGCCCCCCCCCCTCTCTTTGATCACCTGCATTAACCACCAGAGGATGTTTGACCTTCCATGAATGGTAGCTGGCTTTGGACCAACATGAGATTATCACAATGTTAAATATCAAATTATGTCCAATATCACACCAAACTCACCCTCACTTGAATCTGGGCTTCTTTTTCTTTTTTTTATAGCGAAAGCATCATTTATAATTCTGATATTGAATTTCACAAATGCAGAAAACAGAAGAAGTGGGGGAACAAGTGGTTGGAACGCGAGGAAGGAAGCCCAGAGACGACGACGACAAAAATGAGGCCGGGAACAGAAAAAAGAAAGAAAGAAAGAAAAGCAGAGGAGGCAACAGAATGCTTCCTTGTGTCTTCTGGCAGTTGAGCTTTTGTTTGAAATGAAAATTCAGAGTGTTTGAGGGATTACAGTGGATTGGCAGGCCCATGGGAGCCAAGCAGTTATCTGTACACCAGTAATATAGAGTATGGTAATCATCGCTGTGTGTGTGTGTGTGTGTGCGCAGAGAAGTGTGTGTGCGTCTGCTATTATGAAGTGATGAGTGGCAATTCAAACAAACACACAATGTGGTCAATCAGGAAGTAAAAAAAGCCCTTTTTCATTCGACCACATCTTCACCTCGACGATGAAATACTGAAAAAATCTGATTTCTTTTTTTTCCAATTACACTTTTTATTCTCTCCTCTCTCTCATTGAGTCACCTCCCGTCCTCCCCCTCCCTCCCTCCCTCCCTCCCCCCTACATCCATACATTCACCTCTTCATTCCTCCCCTCCCCTTCATCCCTGCCAGTGGGGCAGAAAAAACGCAGACACGCTCCATCGGCCTTGAGAGGCAGTAATTTTAGGTTTGTGTCCAACTTCAGATTCATGTCGGTATTTTGGCTTGTAGTGTGGAAGCTGGGTGTGTGTGTGTGTGTGTGAGTGTGTTTTAGGGGCGTCGCTCCCTTCCGCTGACTGCCTGCTCACCTTGTCCATTAGGGGGGTCAGTGGGAGGTAATGTTGTGGTTGAAACATACCTGTGGGGCTGACCTGGGTACGAACATAAACACTGGCTTTACACACACACACACACACACACACACACACACACCTGACATTCCTCAACACACACATTCTCTCTTTTAATCCAACTGCGTTTCCCACTCATTAACTTTACTGTTATTGTGTCATAGAAACATAGAAACAAGGTTCCAACACTGGTGAACAATATTCTGGTTAAGAATTCTCAAAGGACTCAAAGGAAAGGTTGTGTCATATAACAAATTCCGTGATGGGCTCTGAAAGCCGATACTGGTATTTTTCACCTGAAGTTGTACTGAGATCAAATAAAAGGTGCTGATTTCTCTGCCCAAGCATCACAAGTATTTGGTGTTTTCCCTCAACGGCAGACGATGTTGAGACAATGAGCCACTAAATTAAAATGAATGCATGCCTGTATGGAAGGTGACACCCGTTATTAGTGAGAATCGAGGGTGTGGTTTGTACGTCTATCACCACTTGTTTCACAGAATTACTTATGAGGGCTGGGACTCACCAGAGAACCCACAATGCAATAGTGTTAAGATACTTAAGTCACGCTATTAATGCAATTTTAAATAGTTTATGATAACATATATTGCGATTTACTACTTTTTTTTTCAAATGCGAAACATGCCAACGTGGCATCATGCCTTTTTGTAAATATGCACGCCACTGGCGTGTTATCCGTACACAATTCGAGCTATCTGCGTGTATGTGTACGTTCTGAGCGAAACGACCCATCACATCCACGTGTTTGTCAGCGCCCTCTAGCGAAACGACCCATCACATCCACGTGTTTGTCAGCGCCCTCTAGCGAAACGACCCATCACATCCGTGTGTATGTAAACGCCCTTTAGGGTTAGGGTTCGGCGTTGATAAACACGCAAAAAGGCGATTGTGCGTAGTGATAACACGCCATAATGGCATACGAGTTGGCGTGTCATACATACGCCACTTCATGAGGGATGAATATGCAGTTAGGGACAGAAAAAAGCAAGTTTACTTACATTTGTCATATTTGTTAATATTATAAAAAATCGATACTTTAAACAAGATACTAAAAAGATTTTCCAAATAAAAGTAAACAAACAAACACAGGACTTTCACCCAGGAGAATTCAACGTTGACTTATTTGACCTCATTTTTTAGTTCTTTCGTAATAAAGTGATGCTAGTTACGTAACGAGTGTACTTATTTTAGGGAACAAACTTACTTATTTGAACCCAAACAACAATCTTTTCCTGAGTCGTACGAGTACTTTGTTGCCTAAACCTAACCAAGTAGTTTTGTTGCATGAGTAAACCTAAAAAATAAAACATGTAATTACTTAAGATGTAAAATCAGATGTTTGTTAAGCGTCTTCATTCATTTTTATTTTAAACATTTTTCGGGACCTTTTTGTTTTTTGTTGAGAAACATTTCAAGAAATGAAACTCCTCTCCTCAATTCTTATTCATGTTCTCAATATTCACACACACACACACACACACACACACACACACACACACACACACACACACACACACACACACACACACACACACACACACACACGTAAGGCCTGAATAAAATGTCTTCAGTGTAATAACAGAAGCCATTTCTCCATCAGAATTAGTTCAACCACCATATCCTGTAATGCATTGTAATTTAATACTGTTCCAATTCGCTGCAGATTCGTCTTCGGCTCAAACTCTTCGCCGTTTCAGGTCTCGTTGGACGCCGAGCTTCTAAAATCACCCATTGAAGCTGAAGTACCTCCGTCTCATTCAAAAAAAGACCATAATTCCTGCTGCAGACAGACGGGGAGGGTGATCCAACCGCCCCTCTCCGTCGCCATCACCGCCTCTGTATTTGTGTCTAAACACTCCATCCCATAACACAAGATAGTATTGGTCTCCAGTTTAGCCGCCCGTTAGCAGCTTTAATGTTGTGTGCACACAACAAACGTTTGCTTTTACCTGCGCTGGAGTTGCATAAATATGTGTGAGGTGAAAACAGACGGGCCCCGATGCAATATTACGCTTTGTGTTTCCAGTTTCCTTTTCTGTCTGATGAACCGTTCCTCATCTGTAAACACGGCAATGAAATTCAAGTAGAATACACACTCTGATTGGTTTAGTCGCTGAGGCTTAATGCTGTATTATTATACGTTCTTCATCATCGTCATCACAGCATGCATGTTTCTGTGAACGGCCTGTAAAACACTACATTCGAGTGTGTAATGAGACTTTAATGGATCTGAGGACAAATCTCTCCAGCTGGTTCAGCTTGGGTTTATTGTACGAACATCCTCGCCTACAGAATATAACTACACCCCTAATCTGCTTGTTGGTGGGGCGACGTGTTTGCTTTAACTCTGTAACTGTTGTAAAGCTTCCCTGGAGTCATGCATCAGATGACCTGGCATCCTGTCTGATGGCATTGTTAGCTGACCACAGCCACAGGGTCAGAGGGGAGGCCATAAATACTGTAAATGATTGAAGAGGGAGGAGAAACACACAGGCAACTCACCTGAGTCACCACACACACACACACACACACACACACACAGCTATTTGATGTATGGCAGGAATGTGTGAATGCACCGTGCTGACCAGGAGTAAATCCTCTTGAGAGCAGAAGAAAGAAGGGGGGGGGGGCAGCATTAAAGCTGCAGTTTGGTCTAATTTGCTAATTACAGGGCCTGTTTTCTAATTTTTTGGAGCCGGGGTCAGTCTGTGGGCATGTAATTACACGTGTGCATACAACACACACTGCAGCCTCTGTTGGGCCTTACAGGTTTTGAATGCAGGTGTCAATTATTGAATGTGAAACAAGGAAGTGAAGCCAACACTGAAGTGCCTTCTGTGCCTTCTGTCGTCTGGCCATCAGGGTTGTAAGAATACGTCTGATTGCATCAAAGTCTATGAGAACGAATTACCTTCTTCAACACAGCATGATATACATTTAGTAAAAAACAGTCTAGTCTAGTCTAACAGACCATAAAGCAGGGGATGCTTTAGGGCGGGGCTTTAACATTTAGCTGTAAAGTTGACCTTGAATCACCAAGCTAAGTTTGTTCATCAGATCTACCTCAGTCCAAATATGGTCACTTCCTTCACTGGTTGCAAAACCTCCAAGATGATGACGGACAAAATCCCAGACTTGAGACTTCCAAACCGTAGTCCTCAAATCAACGTCTACTTGTTATACACAGTCCATGTGTGAAACTCCAGCTCGGTCAATTACTTTTTAAGTGTTTTCTTCTGGATTACGCTTGTATTTGATCATCATAACTATGTTTAATCTAAGTTTGCTTAGGGAGGAGGTTAGGTTGGGCTTGATTAGTGTGAAAACAAAGCAACCCAAAACAGAATCATTAACTAAACCTAAACAAGTCGTTTTTTCGCCTAACCTAAACAGAATTGAAAAAGCAGTTAAGAAACAGCAAATGCACCACAAGCAGTTAAAACACTGTAACGTTGATACACGCATCTTGAAATGTTGATATAAAATGTAATTTGGGTTCAGAAAAGTCAAGATTCAATGTACATTTACATTTAGGTCATTTAGCAGACGCTTTTGTCCAAAGCGACTTACAATAAGTACATTTGTCAAAAGAAGGAAACAAAGAAACCACAACGTATCATTGCAGATAAAGTAAGAATTTGTGGTTTGCAGAAAGATGCCGATCCAGTAGGTTTATCAGTTTGAATGAGCTCCTCTTCCATCCAGACCAATGAAATTCCTTCACTTGAAGAAAGCCCTCCCACGTTAGAGTGTTTTTTTTTCTCATCAGATAATAAATAATACAAATATTCAAGTTTTCTTGTGTAAAATCGGAGCAAAATCAGCATTTCTGGGTCAGCTTTCTTCATCTCCTGGCTGCACTGGAGGTAAAACGTGTGTGTGTGTGTGTGTGTGCTACTGGCCGCCCTCTCTGCTCTCCCCTGGTCATTAGACGTGTGTCAGTGAACAGAGGGCTGATCAAAGTGTGTGTCGGTGGGCCGGCGGGCCGGACAGCCACGGACCTGTCTCTAATTGGCTGGGGAGGAAACGTGTAATGAAAGGCTATTAGCCCGGCCAGGAACCTTGGAGCAGCCAGGCGCACACCAACAGAAATTGCTTTTTTGGTTAATGGACAGTTTTCTCCCCTTCTCTGTTTCCTTCACTTGTACAACTTTCTCAAAATGCATCCAAATGTTTCTGGAGGAGAAAAAAAAAAAAAAAAAACGTGTACGCGTTTCAGGATCCTGGTGGCCAACAGCTTTGGATACAGTGTAATTTCATTCATCGCTGAGTCTTGTGACAGAATCCATGCATTTGCTTTAACCACTCCAAAAAAAAAAGAGGGAGAAAAGAGGAGCTGAGCTGGCAGACAAACGGACTTGACCCTGTGTGGGGTTTTTTTTTCTACCACCATAAAAGAGGCGGACGCAGACGAAGGTCACCTACCGACTGTAGCGCCTCCTTTGTCACTCGTCCAGGAAAAGACAAAAAAAGAAAAGGGAAAAAAGAAAACGTGCAGCAGACGGTGGGAGAGAGAAAGAAAGGAGAGAAGCGCTCCTCTTCTTCCTTCCTTCCTTCTCGCTCTGTCTGGCCCGCCTTTGTTCACCACTCTGGAGTTATATATCATGTACACGATGCATGAAGTTCACCTTGTCAGAGAAACCCAACACAACCCCGCCGCCATCGGTCACCGTGTGTGTGTGCGTGTGTGTGGGCCGATTATGGAATTCATAATACATCTCAGGTGTGAGGCAAAACTGTCATCACCCCCATTGCCCAGATTGACCCTTTTGATTCCAACTTCTTTATTCTACACTTACTTTTTTCCCCCCGCTCTCTTTGACCGCGTCTACATGCATGTAATCTGGGCTGATAGAAAGCTCCGGAGCGATCTCCCTCCCTCCCCCCCCCCTAATGAAGAAGTGCCTCTGCAGGCTTCGCCCAGGGTTAACCTGTCGCCCTGCCTTCCACACAGACTCTCTCATCTCCACTCAAAAGTGACCTGGATTCTTCTTCACACTCCATTCTCACTTATCCTTGCATTCTGTCCAGGCAATCTTTGAAAAATATATATGCTTTTTTTTTTTTAATCTGAAAGTCTTCTTCTCGCAGATTTAAAAGACAGAAGGATGAAAGAGTTGGCTTTAAGAAACTGTCCACTTCACATACTCACAGGTGGGAATTCAAACTCTGCCGTCTGGGCTTCGTAAAAAAAAAAAAAGTTTAAAAAGAGGGAAAAATTATCATGACAAAACTTGCATCACTTTGATAATACCTGATATAATGCATGTTATAGGAATTTACACCACAAAGGCGGACATTTTCAAACTCCTGCGACGAGGAGGGAGACTTCTAGGTTTTGTTGGCCAGCAGGAGAAACCAGACAGGTTCAGACTGAAACAGTCCTATTGGACGGAAGCTATGAAGAAACACTAACTGTCTCAAAAGTATAAAAATCCCCAGACTTTTCACCCAAATAACCACAAACAATATCAACACGTTTTAAACCCTTAAAAAGACAAAATGTTAAGAAAATGAAGACCAAACCTCAGCCTGAATGGGATTCAGGTTTAGCTTACATCCTAACGTGCTAAATTAGCAAAGAAAAACGAGCTAACAGCAGATTGCTCATTAGCAAGCTAACACAATCACAGGCTAACCGGCGCTAATGAGACACTTAACGTATCTTTAAAACGCCGTGGTGGAAAGTAACTAAGTACTGTACTTAGCATTTCCATTTGATGATACTTTTTACTTGACTATATTTATTTGATTCATTGAGTTACTAGTTACTATGCAGACTCAGATTATTAATAAAAATACAACCAATAAAATCAATTATGATGCATATTTCTACAATAAGATATGGCTTAATTGATCACTTGGCAGTTTATAAAGTAAAACATGAGCCGGACCTTTACCAGCAGCAACACAGAACGTATATTAATGCATCAATAATTCTTAATTATTCATATTACATTGCTACTTCAAGTATGCAGGTTTTTTAACTAACATTATCCGGCCTTCAGAGGGGTCAAAAGATGAATCTGAAAGATCACGAGATGATTAACAGCATAGAAAAGCAGAAAAACAAAACTAGTATGCAACCTAAAGAATAGGACTGCCTCCGCTCAAGCCGGCAAATCGGTTCACTTTGGTGTATCAGGATTCCAAGATGACGAAGATGTCTTTGGTCGGAATCGTTTTATGCTGAATAATATTTACAATACATTGTGAGCACATTTCTGTTAATTACATCAACTATTCAATTGGTCAACAAAATATTAAATTTTTCATCAATTAATAATTTCTTTGTTCAAGGACAGCCCTACCCAAAAATACATCTTGTTTTTTTATGTTCGTGATTTAACATAATTTTACCACTTTATGAATCTAAAATCCAGTCAAATACCCCCCCCCCCCCCCCCTAAACACACACAAACACACTCTGATGGGTTAATATATGTGGACTGATGAAATGTCACTTCACATAAAAACAGGCTCCTACGTGTGTGAGGATACAGAGGATTCATTATTTAAGAGGAAAAATCACAGTTATTGAAACTGTTAAACCTTTTGTAAAAAAGAAAAAGAAAAAAGAAGACTTATTGAACACATTTAGAGACATCCTAGCTGCCTTATAACTGCAGACCACATAGTTCCTGACAGCATTAACATACATGGACACACACACACACACACACACACACACACACACACACACACACACACACACACACACACACACACACACACACACACACACACACACACACACAGCGAGGCCCCGGCGCAAACAACCCGACAATACCGCCAGCGATTCTCCTTCAGAAACCCAGCCACCAAGGCCCGCCTTTCAGATGGAAATATGTTTGTGTGTCATCCCGCCACACAAAAGGGGGGAGGGAGGTGGGGGGGGGGAGTCTGAGAGCGGGGGTCCGACCAGTGATTACCTCTTAAATACATATAGACGCGTCCCTTTGAATGGCGGCCTATTGAGCAGGAGATTGGGTTAAATTAGATGTTAATCATTTCCGTTCTCCTGTTGGTGAAGCGATAAGGCCTTCACGACCACCCCTCCACATGAGATAGGATGAAAAAAAAGAAAAGAAAGAAATACACACACACACACACACACACACACACACACACACACACACACACACACACACACACACACACACACACACACACACTCACTCCCCCTTTTTTATGGTAATGCAGGGAGTGTGCCTCCCCATTTAGATTTTTGACTCACTCTCTGTCCCTTAGAGAAACGCCGATCATTCGCTCACTGCATTTAATAACAAAGAGGAAGAGGGAGATAAGTTGTGCGGCTCAGACTGAAAGCAGCCTAGAAACACATTTACTTTTTTTCAGCGGGGTTGAAATAGCCCAAGTTAAACCCGTACAGGGGGGCGAGAAGGGAGGGGGAGTAAAAAAAAAAAAAAAAAAAATCAACTCTTTGAAAAGGGAGGAAATAAGACGGCGGTGAAAAGTGTTGTATGGAATCCTTCAACTTCTGAAAGAGTCGCGGACAGAGATGATTGTGCACCGGGATCCCGTCGCCTCATTCAACGCACAATCGAGAGCTTTTTGCCCGAGAGATGACATATTTATGTATTGGGACGAATAAGCATAATCTACCCACACTGTGTACCGTTCAGCTGAATATAAAGTCATTATATTAGTCTCCAAATATGGGTGTGGCCTGCTAGTCGGGATTATGAGACATCATTACACCGCTGAGATGAACTAAAAGTATGTTCATTCTCCGTCACAATGGCTCCTCTGTTCATATTCTCCTGTCTGCTGAGGGATAATGTCATATAGTTTTTTTTTTACTCCTGCAGACAATACACTTGAAATATTGACATTTTCCTTTGTGAGAGAGGAGCCATGATGGCGGCGAGGTCGGTTTTCACCGCCCTGCATTAAGACACCACATCAGATGGAGGAAACCAACGGGTGCCGAGCCGTAGGAAGTTCCACCGGAGGACTTCGGGCCCAGGTGGCAGACGGTGACGTGTGCAGAGGGGGAGTCTCGCAAAAAGGTCTCTGCTGGTCTTTTAAGGTGACTGTTGCAACACAGTGTACAGCACGGCGTGCCAAACCGCATATGACAGACACAGGTGCAGGGCGAAAAGTCAACGAACCGAGCACCAAGGACCCCACCCCCACCCACCACCACCACCACCATGTTGCTGCATCAATAAATCAGCACCAGTTTACCTCGACTGTCATTACTGTAAACAAAGTTTACAAGAAGATTCAAATGGACAATTATGGCGGGAAAGTTGATTTAAAGCACAAAAGAAACCGACTGACAACAATAACACATTAGGGTTTTTAAAAAGTATAAGCAGCATAAATTTTATATTTTGGCTTTTGGATTGTTTGGTGGACAAAACAAAAAAAATGTATGACGTCATCAGGAAACTGCGTCCTTTTTGATGATTTGGGGTTTTAAGGTTGAAACAATTAATTGATTGGGGAAATAATCTGAAAATTAATGCAATTTAAAAAATTGTTGCAGCCCTGAAGATCAATATTTTAAATAATTGGGTGTGTTTTTTCCCCTCAAAATTACAGGATTTTGGCCTATCAAAGATGTGACCAATGGGATGAACATAAGTTGAACTTTATTTTGTAATTGGGAATCCTTTAGTAGAATTAACTTTCTGGTTATTATGGCATCATTAACGTCGTCATTAACGTTACTGCTTTTGATGTTTAAATGGTGGAAGATCATTAAATACATTTACACACGTATTTAAAATGATTGTCACTGTTTTCATAGAAGAACATTGGACCTCTATTTATTATAATAATTTCAGATTTTATATACAAAACAAACTACAGATGAAACCAACAAACAGAACGTGCAAAGGTGTTATTTTTGCTGATCCTGGACCAGCAACAACATGAAAAAGTCGCTTACAGGTTAATCCATCAATAATTCTAATCCAACAATAAATCTGAGAGTGTTTATGACATTATGGATGTGTTCCTTCTATAGAAGTAACAGATATTTAGATCTGGATGCTGTGAAAATCTTCTCCAACGCGATCCCGTTTTGTTTACGGTAATTACGGCGAGGTATCACGACTAATTTGACAATGACGCATCGCCGCGCCGCGCTCCTTTAATGTCTCCCATCCAGATTACGCCCGTGTGTGCTTTTCCCCTCCACCGGCTCTTTTCTCTGCGACTTCATGCACCGCAGTTTGACTGTTTCAGGTCAGAGGAAGAGAGATAAGGAGAAGTGATTTTTCTTACCTTGGTCACCCCCCCCTCCTCCACCATCAGCACCAGCATCCCTCCCTCCGACAGCCCGAGTGACAGGCCTCCAGTGTAAGCCTTTATTTACATTAGCCGTAATACTACAGGTGATCAAAACAACATGGTCGTCTCCCACGATTAGCCCGCTAAACGCCAGATGTGTTATGACAAGCTGACTCCCACTCCCACCGACACACCGACACACACACACACACACACACTCTGCTATCTGAGCGCAGGCCGAGGCGTTATCTGGATCGGTTTGCATGCATGTCGTGGGCATTGGAACACAATGAAACCTCTTTTGGATAGAAATCACACACATCTCCACGGTTAATTGTATCAGGATGTTTTCTTGTTTTCGCTCCGGATCGCTGATGTACACAAGCTGATTTCATATGAGTCACGTAAGCTTCTTATGAGCCGCTTCGTCGGAGTTTTAACTCCAAACTGTTGATCCGTTCCGACGGCGAGAAAAGACGATTTCTATCTGTCGTTCCCCCTCCGCGTCTGCAATTAGGCTGCTGATCAGCTATTAAGAACCGATTTGGACTCGACCTAAAGGCCGTTTTCGTGTCCGTTAAGAAAAATAAAGGACTGAATGAGTGAAACTAAAAGGGGGGAAAGAAAGAAAAAAAACTGCCCAATAAAAGAAGACACTTCTGAAGCTCGTATGACAAGATACCGAATTTCAATTTGAGTTTGCGGAGGCGTGGAGGAGAAAGGCGGTGTTGTGAGCCTTTGATACCCTGCCGAACGGAGTCCTTCCCCAGCTGTGCTGGCTAATTTGTTCCCCCGGTCCTATCTTGCCCCCTCCCAGCCTCTGTTTAGCATTATTAATCAAATTACACCCACTAAACTTTCTTTTTCTTGTGTTATTGAAAATTGTCTCTCTCCCCGCCCCCCCCCTCGACTTTCTTCTCGAGCATGTCTCTTCATGTTCTCTCGCTGCTAGTTAAGGAAAGAGTGAAAAGCGGAGGACTTGTCATTCAGAAACGGTGGCATCAGGTTAATGATTTAATTTTTTCAATTAAGATAAAGAAACACTCTCCCTCCTGACCTGCAGGGCAGCACTGAACATCAAAGCACCACTGCTCCTAATTGTTTTTGTACTCAAGAATGAAATTTGCGTGCGTTTGTGTCGGTGTGTCGGTGTGTGTGTGTGTGTGTGTGTGTGTGCTCTGCAGCCATCTCCGCCCAACGGTGGCCCGATCATTTGAATCCTCCCCATTCCCACACCAGTATTAGCCCATGATATGCCATTTACACCAGTGCCAACGGCTCCGTCTCCCCCCCGAGTGGCTTCCTACGCTGCGTTCAGGACGCCAGCGTTCAGGACGCCGTCGTTCACGGTTCAAAGTTGAAGCCCATATGTTCAATTAAAAAGCAACCTTATTAAAAGAGTCAGCACACGCCTGCAAATCGAAGCGCCTCATCTTTTGCCACCCCTGCACTCGGCTTTGTCTTTGCCGTCTCTGAGTCGAACGCGAGTCTGGCGTATGAAATTACCTTTTTTTTTTTTTGACAGATGAAAGTCATTAGGAAAACCATTTGAATATGCTAATACTGGCTAGATTAAAAGCTGCTGATGAGTGTGGATGTGGCGAGAGGCGGCGGGGGGGAAAAGGCGGGATGCATACCTTTATTATAAGTGCAATAGATTTTCTTTTTTTAAAAAACAAGAATTTAAATCAGTGTTTAGAAAATATAAGGAGGTGGAAGCACAGTAAACATGTTTATTACTAGCTTTTTAATTTTCTAGCATCAATGTATTTTACTGATTCGATGCAGCTGCAACTTTGATTTGTCTGCATCTGGTTGGTTTTTTTTGCAGGGATGTCCCCCGTTGCCTCGGAGACCGTCCTGCGATACGGAGAAAACGCTGACCATGACGATGATGTTTTGGTCATTTTCACAAACACCACTGATGTGGCATAAAGGCAGAGTAAATCCGGAGGTCTGCGGCTGATGCTGAGGACGATGTGCGTCGCTGCGAGCAGTCAGCCTCGGCTCGCTCCGTGTGCAGCCTTGCATTGCCCCCTACTGAAACCCGACTCCTCCATCCACTCTCCGATGCTCTATTCAATGATTTCTTTTTTTTAATTCTCTGCCCCTCTGCTGGTTTTCTTCTTCCACTCAGCTTTGCCCTCGCCCTCATCGGTCACGATAGGATGATTAATATAGAGATGTTCACGTCGGGGGTCGAGGGAGGGCCTGAATGTGGAGGGTGGAGGAAAAAAAATCATGTGTGTGAAGTCCGAGTGCAGGGAGAGTCTTTTTCTCCCAAAGTTCACGGGGTGAACGCTGGCAAACACGTGCTCTCTCCGACTGTATCACCGGCCTCGTTGGGGCGTGGCACAGGAAAGGAAAGTGTTGACATCCCCGGATGATGAGCACTCCAGCGAGGGACGGGTCACCCCCCCTCCGATACACCCGGAACCCAACGTGTCGGCTCAAACAGCATTTTACAATCCGGCATTGTGAACAAGGTGATAAAACAGTTCGATAGACCTGACCTAAAATAATAAAAAGGAATACGCTGGATGAATCCTTCGACGTGCAGCGTGATGCGATTGTGTGCGTTGCCGGTGTCGGGGGGGAGGGGGGGCTCCGGGGCTTTTGGGAAGCAGCGGCTGCTGCTGGTTAAATCCTCAAAGTGGCCTGGCCGCTCTTTGCCAAAGCTGCCCGCCTCAGTCCAGAAGTAATCCACAGCAAATTCCTTCAGCCTCAGTATCACAGGCCTAGCGCTGTGGAAAGACGCGCTGCCAGGGGACTCGGGTTTGTGCATGTGTAAGAGTGTGTGTGTGTCGTCGTCGTACTCGTTCTGAGCATGAACGGCGTGACGGGGGGGGGGATATGTGCGCATGTTTGCTTGTATGTATAGTGCATGCTGATGTGTGTGTGTGTGTTTTCAGTGTGTCGGGAGATGGCGTTGCTGCAGCCGGAGCCCGGCCAGCTGACATTCAGACTGGCTTTCTTGCCTCTACTTCCTGGCCGCCGTCCCAGCCAGCGGTTTGTTGGCGGAGGAGGAGGCACTCCATTCGCCTGGTTAAACATCCCCGTGTGCTCGTTCCCCGGTGATGAAACATTTGTTTCTTTACGAGGAGGGTTAACGGGACACGGGGAGGAGAAGGAGAAGAAGAGGAAGCGAGAGGCGATCTGCTCAAGAGTCGTTTCACAGATTCGTAAGAAGCAGGCAGGTTTTTTTTTTGTTGCCATCGCTCGTTTTTTCACCTGTAACACGAGTCCTTCTTTTCTCCGGTAGGCTTGTGTTGCTGGTCTGGATTCTGTTCAGCCTCCGCAGCAGATACATCACACTCTGAAGGCTCGCTAGGAAGCATTTGAGAGACGGGACGGGCCGAGACCTGCGTCTTCGGTTTACACACGTGTCATTCGTGTTCAACGTCAACTGAAACGGAGAGAAAACTTTTGCCAGATGATGTAACTGCAATGCAAACTCAACTGAACAACACATTCTCTCTGCCAACGGGTCAGATACCGGCGCCGGGTCAGTGGTCCCACGCTTCAGAGTGTGATGCTCCGGGAGCGTCACTGTGGACGTGGCAGAGAGTCTCTGCTGGTGATCACATGAATAGCTTTTCAAAATAAACTTCAGTGTTCATATAAATATGGTGCACAGCATCTTTTCAAAGAAAAGTCCAAAGTTCACATTAATCTGGTGCTTAGTATCTTTTCAAAATAAACGTCCCTGTTGATATGCACATCATTTCTTTTCAAAATAAAATGTGGGTTTTTAGGTTTAGGCAACAAAACTTTTTGTTGTTACATAAAATAAGTGTGTGTCCGTATGTCACTGAGATTTGTAGAGCATTAGTTAAAAGCACACCTGGATTCGTGAACATTGGATTCCTGGGTGAAAGTCCCGTGTTTGTTTGACCCAACCATCCACCCTGACCTCCTCTCTTTTTCTCTGTTTCACACTCTTTACACTCCATCAGTAACTCGGATGATCTACTAATGTTGCCGGTGGGTTTACACTGGAGTTATCATACAAACTTTCCACATTAATGTATGATAAAGGTTGAAGGATTCAAGGATCATTTGTTATTATGCAGCACATTAATGCACAATTAAGTAGAGTTGTAGCCTAGTTGCTACACAATACGAGGAAAAAGGCAAACAGGGTGGTGCACTACTGCAGTGGGTGTTTTATAAATTTGCATTAGGAGAGTGCAACAAAAACAATTCTCTTGGCAGATATCATGGCCGGCAGTAGAATATTCTAAACTTTGACCCCGGTGGTCATAGCTGGTTATCTTAACTTCCATGGACCATATCCACATCTATTCAGTATCAACATGACATTTAACCCTCTCAGTGATTTCAGTATAAAAGGGATTGTTTGACACTTGAAGCACCAGTTTCTGGTCATTCGTCTGTGATTTCCTGACTCCAACTCCATGTCACGAGTGAAACCAGTGGCAGCGCCGAAAAAGCAGAGCACAGTGTAATAAAGTCAACGTTGACATTTGATGAGTTGTCAGTGTTTTGCTTCTCTTCCTCTCTCCGTTGGACTTAAGCCGTTTGGCGGGGAAATCTTTGAAGTTAAAAACAAGGAACCTGGACATTATTGAATCCTATTTGGAAGGGCCCGGATTGAGAAAGCCTTAAAGACACGCAGGAGAGCGACGCTCGGGCTTCTGTGCCTTTTAATGTTCACAGCATCCCGCTGCCTTTCATGTCCGCGCTATCTGGAATTAATTGCTTTTTCAAAGACGGTGTGTTTCGTTTGGCGTGCGCGGGAGAACACGTGTGTACGTTTGATTGTGAGCGTGCACATACTGCCTGCATTTGTTTACCATCCGTCGGTGCGTTTTACCGCGTAAATGTACAGGACGTCGCCGCGTGTCGCTCGGATTACATTTAGCGCTCCGACTAATTTCCCCCCCGTTCCCGCATTTGATGTGAATGACCAAATCCGTTAGACTTCCCTTTTAAATTGTCAGGTCATACGAGCAGACGGAATGACCGCAGCACCTCCTGACTCTCCCTTTGGGAGGCAGAGTCAGCAATCAAAAGTCAGAGGAGGCTAAAAAGAGAACAACGTCAACCCAAACAGAGTCTGGGAGAGAGCGGCCGAAGGGTTCCTCTGGTTCTCACCAGACGCTCCGTTTTCGCCGTTTTTTTTGTATAAAATGTCAGCTAATGCAGTGTGGGCTGGCGCCAGCAGTGTGTATGGCCGTACGTTGGTACTGTCGGTAATGTGTTTATATAACATCCCTCACATTCCACGCTAAGAGCCTTCAACTCTCCCAAGTTCATTCAAGCAGGACACACACACACTAAGTCTGAGCACATGTGCGCTAAAAAAGAAGGAAAAAAAAAAAAAACTACACAGAGCACAGGCAAACACTTTGAAGGACATGCATGTTCTCACACACACACACACCCACACACACACACACACACACACACACACACACACACACACCCATTCTCAAATATCCATTGTGGCATTACAGAGGGGATCCCAACACGCAACAGCAGAGCTCTGGGATGCAGACGATGGAGTAGTTTAGTTTCTGAAGACATCCATCATCGGCAGGCAGGCCGTCAAAGCCCGGCGCTAAGGGCCTCATGCTCTGATACCATTACTGCATTACTGTTACCGTGCCAACAAGGAAGGAAGGCTGCAGTCGTGCTAAAGAGATTTACTCCGACCATGATAGAATGTGGCGCTGAGTCGACTTAAACTGGGGTTACCTATTAATCTGGGGGTGTTGGCACTTTTCAGTTATTGTTTACCATATTTTCCTGATAAGGGAATGAGTCCATGCATGTGTGAGAAAAGGTGCTGCTCAGTATGGGATGCTTTAAAAGATGTAATTGTAGTTTTTGTATCTGACACTAGAGATTTAAGTGATTCAAACAGCAGCTTTCCCTGCCTCCACTAAAGAGACGACGTATTCATTGATTGAGTTTGAGACATCTCACATATTTCTGACACATTTCAATGGAATTTGGTGCAGAATTAGGCCAGTGGTCAAAGAACACTTATTTATATTTTTGGTGCAGATTAAGTCATTCTTTCCCTTTCAATCTTTTGATTGGGATACAAATGATTATTTAGCCTTCACGTTTTCTCTTAGTGGTTTCAAGTGTTTTTTCCAGCACACTGTTTGCTGTTTTACATACACCTGTGCTTCGTCATGGCAACGTTTGAGCGTTTGAAGTCGGCGCCAAAGCACTACAAAGGTGCTCAGCATCAAGGATGAAGAGAAACCACCGCCCAACCCCTCAAAACACAGCATAATAGTGCAGTTGCTCATCATCCACATCACATCTACTGCACCACGTTGTTTATTTCCTCCGAGGTTCCCAGCATGGACAGACCCGTGGAAACAAAGCCTGTGATGGCATGTCTGCCAGAGAGGTGTGGAGCGGAGCTGGAGCGGGAGCTCTTTGTGCCGTCGCCAGGCTCCGACACTCTTGACCGTCCTGCCAAATTCTCCTGCCGAAGACTCACACCAGCCTTCCCTTATCCTTCCCCCCGCCCTCCTCGCCCGCTCTCGGCTCCATCTGTTGCGCTGGAATGGACTTCTTCTTCTTCCTCCTCCTCCTCGTCCTCCGTGCGTCTTTACCGCCATCTTGTTTCCCCCTCGCTGGCTCCGGTCTGCACCGGAGACAGATGTCACCGAAGTCCCCGAAGTGCAGGAAACAGGAAACAACAACCTCTGTCACCTCACTCGGGATAATCCCACGTCTGAAATTAACTTTAACTGAAAAATGTTTATTTTTCAAAGTGTACAAAATATTTTTCAATAACCTGTCGCCATCCCCCCCCCTTTTAATTCCCTATTGAGCTGTTGTGGTGATAAATAAAATAGAGCGGTTCACAATGGGGGACGTCAGAGCGTATTGGGGGGGGCAAGTCAAAAGGCATTGAGTTCCCTCAGCCATTGTGTGTGTTGACACCCTAATCCGCCACAGCAGCCATGCAGGTGTTGTGCAGCATTCAGGTCTTTGAGGCAGCTTTCAGCGCACGCCATGGCACCTCTGTATTCACCCTGATGTCTCTACAAGGAAACAGTGGATCAGTGTTTCAGCGACTCACCGTCAGCTGTCACGCAGCCACTGTGAGGAGCACATTTACAGCACAAAGATCCCCTTAGACTGTCTTTGTGTCAGCATTGTGCCACAGCCACTCTTTCTCCCTCCGCCGTAATGACGACTGATTAAATCCCAGCGAGCCGCTTCGAATGCTAGGTGTCAGTCGAGTGGGGGGGGGGGGCGCAGGTAAGCCCCTCCGCCGCAGAGCATCAGGGGGGAAGGAGGGCGGAGCGCCAAAAAAAGTAAAGTATTTCTGATGTGGGTTTTATCGCGCCGCCGAGGTGTCAGCTACAGAGGGGAATATGGGAAAATATGTATCTGTTTATTCTATTATTCATAGTGTATCTTATTGTCACCCTGACACGTTGAGAATGCATGTCAGACGGCGGTTAGAGGTTCGTTTTCTCCGCCAGAGCTTACAAAATGGATGTGTTTACCTTTTCCCCCTGAAAGCGCCGCTATGAATACCTGTGTGTCTGAGATGAGGCTTATTAAATTTGATGAGTAAAATATGTCCCAACGCTTTATCTCGCCTTTGTGTCGTCCCGTTTGGTATCTACCCGGAGCCAGGCGCTCTCCTCAGGACGCCAACAGCGGCTGGAAAGATAAACAGGCCCGTGTTTTCCTCCTTTTACCCCCTTTTCTCTCCCCTTTTCATGATACGCAGTCGTACGCCCGTAGCCCTTGATAATTGTGCAGTCAGTCAGAAATCCCGAACGGAAGCTCGGAGTTCGCTGTATCTGTCTGTGGGAGCGACAACAGTGGAAAGCGTGTTCTGATGACGCTTTGGGATTTTTGGCGTTTCCTTCCTATTCTCCCGCGGGTGAGGTGATGGATGTTTGAAGGTTTGATCTGACACTGAGACGCGTCTGAATACGTGGAAATCAAAGGGACACGCCAAAGGAAAGTAAGCAGACGGGGGCTTTATTTATGAGGAAACGGACTCCGGGGGAAAACACACCCATCCCTTTTATTCTGCCGTACTCTTCAGTGGTGTGGGAAGAAATGTTTGTAATTGGATGCATCTCCACAAAGCTCACAACCGCTACGTGTTTAGGCCATCTTGACAAATTAACAACAGCTCGAGCTGAGCCTTTATCATCGCTGTTGGATATGGAAATATCAAAAATCTGCCCTTGAAATAAACACACGGTATAGAAATCTCATCTTTACGTTCTTTAAAGGCCGTGTGACAGTAAAGTGGTTTATTCCTGAGAACTGATGACAGGACAGTGATTAACCTTCCCTCTATACAAGTAAAGCATCTTATTGCCATTGGACCTCGTCTGTGTGGAAGTCAACACTTGACTTTGGTTTCCTCTCTCTGCTTTACATGCTGTATGAATATTATATACCGTCTTCTTTGGATCCTCTGCAATTACATTATTAAAATAAATAATGCATATGGTTGATTCAATGCTACTTCATTGTGTATTCATGACCTAAAAACCCTGGTATGTGACCCCTAAATGTGTTCCCACTGTAGATGTGTCAGACCTGCCGTGCTTACTGTGAGATCGTCAAAGTGTAACGCAAACTTCAGATCAAAATATAGCTTTTCATTGGCTGGATGTCTTCTTGTTTTAGTCCCTCTTTGTCATTTACTACAAAAAAAAAACAAAGAGGATTTCTACAAACAAATCTTCTCTTTTACAGCTTTCAGAAATACTTATTTTTTTTCCAACCGGCCGCAATTTCTACGGCGGGAAACGTGAGTCCGTACAAGCAAATCTAAGAAGCTTAAGCTTTGCAGATGTCTGATTAAAGATCAATTTACAGGCTGCGAGTGAAGTTTCCTTTACGGCGCACAAGGAAAGTTGGACACAATGGACCGACAGTGAATTAGGATCCAAACTTTTTGTTATTCAAAGCTAAATCCAAGGGCGTTCAGACAGAGAGACAAAGTTAGCCGGGGAGAGAGAGAGAGAGAGAGAGAGACAGAGAGAGAGAGAGAGAGAGAGAGAGATCTGTGCTGTGTCAGCAGTGTGCTTAAACCAACTCCAAAGATTAATCACAGGAAAACACATACAGCACATACACACAAGTACTCTCCTTCACACACACACACACACACACACACACACACACACACACACACACACACACACACACACACACACACACACACACACACACACATACCCACAGTTGTATATCTCGCATTCCCAGCAGTTCAAAGTGTGGTTGGTTTGAAACAGATTAAAAACTGTCTATGAAGTGATGCATTGCAATTGTCATAGCAAGGGTGGGAGAGATCTTTTTTGCATAAAAATCCCCTCTTTCTTCCCACCGCTATCAGCAAAGAGATGGAGAACTCACTAATCCTGCTGTGGTCGCATTTGCATCGGTGGCAAATAAACAAAAGCACACCATTTTTCATCTGCAGCTTCTATATTAAAACGGAGATGGCGGGGGGAGGGGGGGGGGGGGGGGAGGAGGAGGATGAGAATGAGGGAGAAAGAGAGAGGGGGCACCCAGGCAGGCCCTTTGGTGTCAGAGATATGCCTGCCGATGTTTGGTCTTGGTAAATGGAAACGACTGTGGCTCATTCGCCGCATCAATCCCTCCTTTCTCCTCCCCAGGTGGAGACGCGGGCGAGGCTGACAGATGTGGATACAGACGGGGGAGACGGGGGGTGATGTAGAGTAGATACAAGTCGACCTCGCCCTGACGCACGGGAGACGAAAAAGGAATGCCTCAACGCGACATTTCTCTGCATCAGTCAAGTAAGTGAGATGGAAGTTGGTCGCCACGCTCTCCTCTCCTCGCCGCAACCTTGAGCCGTTTAAACACCTTTACCCTTGAACACCTTAAACAAAAAGGCACAGCAGCTCTCAGTTGGAACAAAAGTGAACACAGAAGACGAGTTCAGAAACCCAACAAGGACCAGAGTCCTGGTCGGGACTCCCCCAGCGATGGTTGTGAGATATTTCTGAGGGCTTTCAAGATGATTCTAATGGTTGTGAAAACAGCGTTTTTCTTGTGAAATACTAGTTGTTCCTCCCCAGCTCTCTGAACAAAGATGCAGATGAAAGGATGTGGGACAGAAAGTATAGAAACAAACTCGCCGCCTCATTGCAGACTTGGAGAGAGGAAGTGGCTCAACGTGTTCCTGGATCTACATTCTTCATATTCATGCAAGGTTTTAACTTAATATTGTCCTACATATTGTCAGTCCTCTATTGAAATTCATCTGAAATGTATTTACATGTATGTTAGAAAAAAAGGGGGTTTTCCTTTTTCAGACTGCCGGTCTGAGGATAGAGGGTAACATATGCTGGACTGACCCGTTCCCCATATTGTCATTTTTTTAATTATAACTGAGTATAGAAATAGAAATATGTTTTCTGATCCTATGATTGCATTTTACCTTAATAAAGTAAAATAATCTGATATTGGCAACTATTTGTTTTAGACTGGTATGAAGCATTACTAATCAGACAAGACATTGGATGTCAGCTTTCAGAACAAATACAACAATGTCATAAAGTACGTGATTAGGTTCAGTAAAAAAAATATCATGATTTAACTTAAAAGGACACCAATCAAACTTTGATTTAACATCACCTTCATCACCGTGTTGTATAACATCCATACGTAGAAGATTTCCCCATTATTAACTAGAAACAAACACGTCAAAGCACTTACGATGCCGCACTCTGTAAAACATGTGGTAATACATGTTTGTGTACCCTAACTTATCCAGCAGCACTTTCTACATCATCATCACCGCCATCCTTCCTGCCGACGACAGCTCTGAGACACGCTCTCACACCGGACGCCGCCGGCTGGCGTCCGATCGGCCCGGCGTTGAAAACATATTTGTCGATGGGCCGTGGTTAAACCTGCAGCCTTTGTCGCCTTCTCTTCCCTCTGACCCGTGAGAAACAAGATTAGCTATTCAAGGCAGCCGGCGGAGCGACAATCGCCGCATCAGATCAATATTACTTATCTGTCCACCCCCACCCCCCCAACCCCCCTGCATTACACTCCTGGTACAGTAATACACCTGGAGGAACCAGCGAGTGTGTGGTGATTAGATTAGGCTTCTACTGTACACACACACACACACACACACACACACACACACACACACACACACACACACACACACACACACACACACACACACACACAGATAAGAGAGATGCTGCTTTGCCTCTCTTCCAGCGGCCGTGTGAAGTGGAGAGGATAAAGACTACAAGCCCAGGGTGTTTGAGTTTGTTGCTCTCTGCAGAGGAGGGCTGGAAGGTTATTGGTTAGCTGTCACACCTACAGTGTGTTTCTGCTCTGAATCATAATACAAGTTGGTTTTGTCTTATTTTAGTGTTTAATTTGATTATAATGATGGATTTACAGGCAGATCTTATAACCTACAAATAACATTCCAACACAACGGACCTCCACTGTGAATTCTGTTAAAGGGAAACCCATTATATTGTGAGTTAGAAGTGAGCATGAGGAGGCGGTAGGGCCGGTGCTTGGGTCATGGCTGTCCGTGTCATGTGTCAACCGAAAGCTTTCATTGCGGTTTTGTTTTGTTTCAATTTCATTGGAAGCCAAACCATGATGTTTTTATAGGAAATCTAACTGTAGTTTTGTAGCATTTTTTGATTGTTTGTTTTGTTTGTGAACCACGCGTTTCAAACCGCGGCCATTAGGACTGGAAAAACATCAGTGTCCCTGGAAACATAAGTGAGGGTGCAGTTTAATTATATGGGAATGTAACCTTGTGTACAGGCTTAGTGAAGACAGGTCTCAACTCAAAAACATTGTGGCTTTGAACCCAAACAAACTGTTCTGGAGGACTGTGATGCTCCAATACTTTTATTAATGTTGTGTTTTCTCTTATATGGTGAAGAACAAATAGATAAATGGTCAAGTCAAGTCACTTCAGGTGGACCACCATGGGAGAAAATGTGTATGCTAATCAACTGCAAGAGAAATGTTTTTAATTGTGCCATAAATTACACATTAAGCAATATAAAGGTTAATTTTAAATGTTAAGAAAGAACTGACTGTGATAAAACGTATTTAGAAAGAATTTACACCCAAAAGTTTAACTTTGTGAAGCTACGATGTCCGCGTGTTTCGTACCAAGTCGTAACGTTACTCGCTGTGCTCGTTCTTCTGCTTCCTGGCTGATAAAAAGATGATAACGTTCCTTAGTGATGGCACATAGCTAATAGAGCTAGCCACGGTTCACACGAAACTAAATGATACGATATACAGCAATTTACTCGACTTACAAAATTATCTTTCAAATCAACAAAAATCGAAATTATTGGCACAATTAAAACGGGATCAAACTACTTGACAACCGTGCGTATTTTTTCATAAAGTTCCCATGTTGATTGGTGAATGAGCCTCTCGAGTGAGTCGAATATATAATAATATAACAGAAGAATGACCTTAATTAGAAGATATGTCCCTAACATGAAGTCACTGTGGTCGAGCCATACAAATAATTTCTCCAGACATTGGAGTAGGAATTTCTGGTGCTGAATAATAAAGTACTAAATTCCCCACAAAAAGACCAACACCAAATACTTAACGCAAACATTTCAGTTCACCAAGATACTAACAACCAAGTAGTCGACTTGGCAGATAGATTTAATGGATTGACAGGAGGCAATCATCAGTTAATATATCTGCCAAATTCAACTTTGTGCCGATGAAACGCTTCCTCGTTGAGTTAAATTATTTCCCCTCGTCTTCCTGAATCTCTTCACCACTTCTGTATTTCATAAATGTCTGCATGCAGAGCAGGCCTCCGCTCAAGATGATTTGGGTGTGCAGAGAGAGAGAGCGGGTCGTGGGTTTGAGATGAACCGTTGGCTCTCCTCCTCAGCCTTGTAAATAATTAGAATTCCCCGGCTGACTGCAGTGCCTGGACACTTCCATAATTACATTGTCAGTGCAGCGGCTGATTAAGGCTGGGCTGTGAAGTATGGTATTAGCCGCACTGTGTCTGCATGTAGAGTAGAATAGATGACCCTCAGCTACCTTCGGCGGGCTCTGCAGGGACTCGCACTGCGGCTGCTGAGGACCGGATGGTGGTGGATTACGTTACTGATTGTGATTTACAGGAAATCCTCCTTTAGATACTCATGCTTCATGCATGGTCAATCTGCGGCAATCAACATGTTGAGATATTTTGCTTGTTCTCCTACATGCGTTCATAATTCTGCTCGTGATTTCCTCAATTCCCCAGAATGCTCTTTGACATTGCCAAACTTAACTTAATTAAAGCTCTTTAAGAAAATCACTCTTTGTGTTGATTTTGGCAGTCCCTGTGGACAGAAGCTGGAGGATTTCTGAGCACCAGATTCCCTTGAGAAAACTTCTCATTGTGGGTCCAGCAATACGGCCTGGGTCTCCAGCAGCATGGGGTCTCCTAGAGGGGACCGCCGGAGCAGCAAGATGAAGCTCTGGTCCTGGCTGGAGGGGGAGTCGCTGCCACCACCTCCCACCGGAGGTCGAAGGTGGCATCGAAACTGGATCTGGGTCTGTCGGCGGCAGGCTAGTTGCTGCTGGAGTGTGAGATGAACGAGTTTCTGGTGAACCTGCATGTGATTTCACTAGAGTTGGACCTGGTGGGGCCCGCATGGTGGTGTAGTTAGCACTGTCGCCTCACAGCAAGAGAGGCCTTCGCTGAACGTCAGCTGGGATCAGCTCCGGCCCCACCGCAACCCTGACCAGAATAAACAGTGGTTGAGAATGGATGGATGATAATGGATGGATGACTCGTTGGGAGGGAGCACATGTCAAGTGTCTACATTGTATTCTGCTCTTTTGAAGCTAATTCCAGTAGAGAAACTGGTCTAACTCTCTCTGTTTGACTGATGTTTGAGAACACTGACAGCTGAATAACTTCCACTTTCTTCATGTTTATGAGCTGAACATTTCTGTCCAGAGGACACTGGTTGCAGGAATGCACAGGTGCATCGCCTAGAGCTCTTAACGAAGCAATGACATAGTATTTTCACATGGATCTTTTTTCCTTTCACACATGAACTTGGAATTTTTAAAAAAAATTACAAGACATTACAAGTGCCAATACCAATCCATGAAGTGGTTATTTTTCTAGATCTGGGTACAAAAAATAATCGAATGCAGGTGTCGTTTGACTGGACAAGTTAGGATATAAGGGTTGTGTCTGAGCACCGATACCCAGCCCGGTTTAACAGAAGCTAAAATAAAAATGACGGGGAAATATATCATTTAGAGTCCATCATGAGTGTGTTTTCTTGCCAGATTTGCTGGTGGAGAAAATTAACCAAAAACTACCTTTCTTAAAGGAGTCCTTTACGCAAGATTAAAAACACAGCTCACATCAGTTGAAACAGCAGGCAAACCACAGAATAATACAGTGTCATTGTTTGATTCTGTATGAATGTGTTCAGCATGGTGCTCTCCTTCCAGTTGGGACCATTACGTCCAAAAGAGTACGTCACAAAACTGGAATAAAGCTTTCACAGACTTCGGTGAACTAAAGCCTCACATCCTGAATCTTCCCATTTAAGACCTTTGCCGCATGTCATCCCCCTCTCACATCTCAGTGGTGATGATGATGGAGGTGATGATGGGTATTCACCCTGATCACACTCACTGAGGTACCTCTGCTTGGCCAGTGTGTGGTGGGTTACTGAATCATACATCTCTGCTGGGTGGAGGCAAGTGTGGAGAGGCCTCCAGCCCCCCTCCTCCCCCCTGCCTTTCCCCTGACCTTGCAGCTTTGCTTTATGATGGCAGTAATGCGCTGCAGATGAAGAGAGGGGCAAATCCACCGGAGATAATAGACAAATCATCTCCACGAGGTGGTGGAATAAAAATCCCCAGACAAACAGACAGCCTGTGTGCTCTCGGACAACCCCTTAAAAGGAACTCCAGTGTTGATAAGTAATTATCCCTGCCCAAAGGCATGATGGGAGTCGCGGAGAGAGAAAAAACACTTGTATGGTATGTTGCAGCATCGTGTGCTGTAAGTCTTTAAAGAACGGATTGTAGACTAAGAATCTGTGGATCAGTAATTTAATTAGGGATTGCCCAGGCATGATTTTTATTCCTATAATTCTGCATGCACGTATGTATTTAATGCCACTTGCATGTACTTTGTGTGGAGGTATAATAGCACTTAGCGGGGCAGTGGATTTTCATATTGGCCTTCACTAACAATCCACTTAAGATTCACAAGAAAATTATAAGAGAGATTAAGTTAACATACTGCACCTGTTGATCAGACACTAATGAAGAACATTTCCTATATATTTGAATTTTAAGAAAACAGATATTTAAATTTGAAAATGTATATTTTATTCTGAAAAGAAAGCAGCACTTCTGCGGGGTGACTGACAAAAGACATTGTAGCTCATGGTTAGTTAGGACACGGTGCCATGCACATGATGTGCAGAAATACACATATAGTTGGATCCTATTTGTTTTTGAAGACTGTATAGTCAAACATAATTTTTTATAAAATTTGATAGCCCCAATTATCTGTATAATGAGGGAAGTAAAATATGGCTTCGGCAGGAGGAATGACATTATAGCTTTGGACAAGAAAAAAAAGAGTGATTGAGAGGCCTTGTCCTGGACAAAAGCATGACGGATGACATCGACCCTGTGCTGTGAGTGAGTGATCACATGACTCCGGCGCTTTAACCTGGTAACCCCCGGCGGCGACCTCAGGTGAGCGGGGTGGGGTCGGCCTGTGTGCTCGCAGTAGTTGCAGGAATGCGAAGCATTCGGAGCAGCAGCTCCAGTGTGCTCGTACACACTGCTGCACTCGTGTTTCGGCTGCAGATATGCGAGTGTGTGTGTGTGTGTGTGTGTGTGTGTGTGTGTGTGTGTGTGTGTGTGTGTGGGGGGGTACTCTAGGTGATGTAGTGGTATGCATGTACCTGAAGTGGATTAATGTACTCCAGAAATGAAGACAAATCTTCCAAACCCTAATGAACATGACCTTGAAGCTTCTCCTACACTGTCAAATTTAACAACAAAAATTACTAACTGTAATTTATTAATATCAAAACGAAATCTTAAGATTCTGGCGGATATAACATCCACAAAAAAACCCCCCACAGTGTTCCTTGAAACCTTAATCTCCATGGAACAGATATGCCGTCTCTCATCACCAGACATGCACGCAGATAAAAGCCCGTCGGAGACGCGGCGCCTCATCGGACGCTCGGCGCCGCTGCATCACATGTGCGAGATGTGCTGGGCGGAGTCACGATGGTGCAGCGATTATAAGAGGTTTAACGTGATAATCTGACACGTCTTTGTCTCGTCTCTGTCATTAACACCGCGACGCTTTACACGGCAATCTCACGGAGCACCTGTTAATTGGTTTTAAATGTCTGGGACAACCTCGACAGATGTATTAATCTTCTATGCTGATGATGTCTGAGTGTTACGTTGGGGCTTCACATCTGGATGCATCTGCATTCCCTGCTGATCACGCCGGTGTGGGGAAAGCTGGAATCTCATGTAGGTCGGTTTTGTTAACGGCTTGACTGGATCTTGAAAGAAAACCGAAAAGTTAAAGATTAACTTCTTTTTACTTCCTAATATTATGATAAAACTACGTGAGAGGGAAAAGTAAAATATGTTTCAGTAGGCAGACAAGACCAGTGAGTGAAACGGCACTAATTTTCCTAAATTATTGACCGTTATGGTGTGTTCACAGAGCCAATCATTGGCAAAATATGTACACAGGCATTACAATCTCACTTGACTTAATACGTAAGACGCAATAGGAAACTAACAAAAAACCAGATGATGGAGTTTATATTAAATATGAAGAATACGCCTTGTTCATGAATGGCCTATCTTACATGAGTTTAAAATAATCAAACAAACGGGGAAGAAGACAGAAAAAGTGCCCCATGTTTGACCTGAGAGTGAGGCGGGTCAGGAGGGGGGAGGTCGGAGGGAACAGGGAGTCGGGCTTAGAGCGAGGGTGGGGATGGGGGGAAGGAGAAGGTAGAGGACGGGTGTCAGGACGGAGCTCAAGGAGCAGTTAGAGAAAATAAACAGATGGGAGCTTTGAGGATATTCTATCTGAAGCTTAGTCCTGTTGAGTATAAATATGGTGGCGGGTAAGCCATCTAAATAGGCCTGTGTTTACCTGTCTGCACGCCTAAATTAATCACCCATGCCGCCACGAGCCGCTGGGGGAGGGAGGGGGGAGGGCAGCAGGGAGGGGGGGAGTTAGGAGTGTAAACACGACTAAAAGCTACTGGTTGGCACCATTTTGTTTTGGTTAGGATACAGAGTGAGTGATTAGGCTGCTCTGCTGTGATGAAGGGGTGGCAGAAGTGATGGAGGACCACTGTGTGTGTGTGTGTGTGTGTGTGTGTGTGTGTGTGTGTGTGTGTGTGTGTGTGTGTGTGGGTGGGTGTGTGTGTGTGTGTGTGGGTGTTGGAGGGAGGGGGGGGATTTCACCATTTTGGATTTTTTTCAATTCATAAATTCTTTCCAGGATTATATGAATTTTCCAACTTTGTCTCCTGCAAAATGAAATCCAACTAAACTGCTCTCTGTATTGCGTTTCCAGGGAAACATATTTGGTGGCAGTTTGAAACAGTTTACAAACACATGGTTAACGAACAAAACACGCCACAGAACTACATAGTTAGGTTTAGGCAACACGACTACTTGGTTAGGTTTAGTAGGTTTAACCTAAAATGACTGAAACAAAAGTACTACAAAAAAAGAAAAACTATATATATATAACTATATATGTATATATATATATATATATTATATATAATATAATTATCGTTATAAACTTAAATCTGTTTAAGAACATAAAATGATTTGATGACCCCACGTTTGATGATGTTTAGTGACATCTAAAGACTAAAACAGGTGACCAGTAATGAAACCGCTTGTAAGCTTAACCATAGTAATACAAATATGTCAGTCATTTTGGCGTTATCTGATATATTTGATGCGAGGACAATATCGGCATGCTGATCTATCAGGCCAAAGCCTTGTATGCATCCGTATAGATTAGCACGACAATATTCCGTAGCGCCCATATGACTTGTATCACCATTGTGCTGCACCTCTGCTGATAGAATAAGGAGTCAGATAAGATGTGACGCGGTGAAAGGAAAGGCCGGGGGTGTGTGTGGGGGGGTCATAGCGTTTGTTCTGGATTTTTCCATTATGTGATTTGGCATGCTGATGCCTTTCATTTCAATCATTAGAATTCAGCCGGGATCAGGAGGGCTTTCAGGTGCAGGAGAGGAGCTGCCTCTGGATTAGCGGGTCCACGTAACCACGGCGGGATAGACTCCAAACGAGGCTGATTATCATACCATTTCTCATACCTGACGCGATTAATGCACTTTTTTAACCTCTTCTTTTAAAACGGGGGGGAAATGGTTTAATTTAATATATGCTTGCCGTTTAATCATAAGCTCTGCTTTTTAGGGCCTATGCAAAATTATATTAGTGGTTCCAGAGCGATGTAGGCCACCGTGACGGCGTTTGGCTTCTTCCTCCTAACTTTCCCCGAGTTTAGAGGTAAGACGTGGGAATAAACCGGATCATTCTATCAGGCATGGAGAAGCTGTATATCATATAAAGAGAGGGGGAGACAGAGAGTGTACAAAATCGGGCAAATCTTCCAGATATTGAGCGGAAACGTTTTTCAACAGGCTTTGTTTCGCTGCAATGTGGCTGATAAGTTCCCCTCTGTTTTGGCGCCGCCCGGGGCTTCACGCTCATTTGTTGGCGAGACGAACAACACGGATCACGGTACAAACTTTTCCTAAATGTGGTCAAATCCACAGTCTCAACATCTTCAAGGGATAATTCCAGGTCATTGCAACAAAAGCCAAAAGTGAGCAAAACTTAATGGTCAAGTATGATCCCTTACTGTAGAGGAAGACAGTACTGTGTACACAACGCTACAGGAAGTATAGCAGGTCCAAGTTGGAGCAGAAACCTGGCCCGGAACCATTCTATTGTCCTTCTGACAGGTTGGTGAAAGTCAAGGACGCCAAGTCACTAATGTAATGTTATCTTAGCTGATGTGTTTCATCCAGCGACTCTTTTTATTACTCAGGAAGAGAAAGAAGGAATGAGACCTGTTGCTATAGTAACGTTACATCCTGGTACCCAACACACAGAGAGACCTGTTGTTATAGTAACATTACATCCTGGTACCCAACACACAGAGAGACCTGTTGTTATAGTAACGTTACATCCTGGTACCCAACACACAGAGAGACCTGTTGTTATAGTAACGTTACATCCTGGTACCCAACACACAGAGACCTGTTGTTATAGTAACGTTACATCCTGGTACCCAACACACAGAGAGACCTGTTGTTATAGTAACGTCACATCCTGGTACCCAACACACAGAGAGACCTGTTGTTATAGTAACGTTACATCCTGGTACCCGACACACATAGAGACCTGTTGTTATAGTAACGTTACATCCTGGTACCCAACACACAGAGAGACCTGTTGTTATAGTAACGTTACATCCTGGTACCCGACACACATAGAGACCTGTTGTTATAGTAACGTTACATCCTGGTACCCAACACACAGAGAGACCTGTTGTTATAGTAACGTTACATCCTGGTACCCAACACACAGAGAGACCTGTTGTTATAGTAACGTTACATCCTGGTACCCGACACACATAGAGACCTGTTGTTATAGTAACGTTACATCCTGGTACCCAACACACAGAGAGACCTGTTGTTATAGTAACGTTACATCCTGGTACCCGACACACATAGAGACCTGTTGTTATAGTAACGTTACATCCTGGTACCCAACACACAGAGAGACCTGTTGTTATAGTAACGTTACATCCTGGTACCCAACACACAGAGAGACCTGTTGTTATAGTAACGTTACATCCTGGTACCCAACACACAGATAGACCTGTTGTTATAGTAACGTTACATCCTGGTACCCAACACACAGAGAGACCTGTTGTTATAGTAACGTTACATCCTGGTACCCAACACACAGAGAGACCTGTTGTTATAGTAACGTTACATCCTGGTACCCGACACACAGAGAGACCTGTTGTTATAGTAACGTTACATCCTGGTACCCGACACACATAGAGACCTGTTGTTATAGTAACGTTACATCCTGGTACCCAACACACAGAGAGACCTGTTGTTATAGTAACGTTACATCCTGGTACCCAACACACAGAGAGACCTGTTGTTATAGTAACGTTACATCCTGGTACCCAACACACAGATAGACCTGTTGTTATAGTAACGTTACATCCTGGTACCCAACACACAGAGAGACCTGTTGTTATAGTAACGTTACATCCTGGTACCCAACACCCAGAGAGACCTGTTGTTATAGTAATGTTACATCCTGGTACCCAACACACAGAGAGACCTGTTGTTATAGTAATGTTACATCCTGGTACCCGACACACAGAGAGACCTGTTGTTATAGTAACGTTACATCCTGGTACCCGACACACATAGAGACCTGTTGTTATAGTAACGTTACATCCTGGTACCCAACACACAGAGAGACCTGTTGTTATAGTAACGTTACATCCTGGTACCCAACACACAGAGAGACCTGTTGTTATAGTAACGTTACATCCTGGTACCCAACACACAGATAGACCTGTTGTTATAGTAACGTTACATCCTGGTACCCAACACACAGAGAGACCTGTTGTTATAGTAACGTTACATCCTGGTACCCAACACACAGAGAGACCTGTTGTTATAGTAACGTTACATCCTGGTACCCAACACACAGATAGACCTGTTGTTATAGTAACGTTACATCCTGGTACCCAACACACAGAGAGACCTGTTGTTATAGTAACGTTACATCCTGGTACCCAACACACAGAGAGACCTGTTGTTATAGTAACGTTACATCCTGGTACCCAACACACAGAGAGACCTGTTGTTATAGTAATGTTACATCCTGGTACCCAACACACAGAGAGACCTGTTGTTATAGTAACGTTACATCCTGGTACCCGACACAAGAGAGAGACGTCACTTATGTGACTTTTGGGTGGAAAGTAATTACATTTTATCAGTCTAATACTTCAGTTATACAACAAAAATTGATCAATACATTATTTGAATTCCATACATATTTCTTTTCAAAATTAAGGCCCCATATTGGTCCAGGGGAAGGGGTGGGACTTAGCCTCTCTAATGATGAGTTGACTCCAATCTTGAGAGAACCGGCTGCAACTGTTGAAACGACATTATCCTTCTGATGCTGAAGGTCAAAATGTTTCTCACAGGCAAGTTATTGATTCATTACCTGAAAACATAAATTGTTCTTGCTGTTTTTCCTTCTTGCACACAACCAAACCTCCACGTACACATCTTCCCTGCAGGGCTACTTTTAAACACGCCTCAGCAAACTACAAGCCAGGCCCCATAAATACAGCAAGCCAAGTCATTTCTGCCACGCTGCAAACTTTTCGGATTGCGCGACTCTCCGGGCGGCGTGAGTGGAGAAGAATGGGCCCGCTGCGACATGCGAGAGGAGTAATGCCGTTTTAGTCCTTCTGACATGTTTGTCTTGGGCTAATTCCTCTCCACGCCACGACAGCCACGACCCACTGAGTCAAACGGCTCTGTCACACCTCTTTTCTCTGGGCCGGTCTATCTCCTCACTCCGCACGGGGAAAGGCCAAAGGGTTTTCCTTGGTTTCTGTAGTGTGAAATGCAAACTGTCATTAACTGCGAGAGGGCAAGTGGAGGGGCTTACAGGGGAGCCATCAATACAGATGATGAGAGGGGGGGAGCAGAGAAAGCCTCTCCCTTCATTGTGTCTCAATAACTTTAAAAAGGAAACTAATCCATTCTGCTCTTAATTGCATGCCACGTCCCCTGACGTGTCTTTCCCCCCCATCACCGCACAATGTGGAGGAGGCAATATTTAAACAGACTTCCCAAGATTCCCATTTCAAATGCTGTAATGAGTTTTTAAAGAACATAATGGTCTATATTATATTATACATTTTTTAGCAGGAGGAGGTGAGGCGGAGGATAAAAATAAGCTTTCCCAGTTGTCTTTTCAGAGTTGAGGGGCTGAAATGTAATGTGTGTGTGTGTGTGTGTGTGTGTGTGTGAATGCCGACGCACGTGTGAAGGCGACATGAGAAGTAAGGGGCGCGGCGGGAGACTGTACTCGGAGGATTAAGGTCTAATTTCTCCTGTTCTTTCATTGAGATTCTGCAATCCAACAGATTGATTGGGACTTTTAATTACACAGCAGTAATTACAGGACAGATCTCGCATTTGAAAAGAAAGAATTAAAGTTCATTTTGCTCGGCTGATTATCAAAGCTGGGCTCGGTGTGTGTGTGTGTGTGTGTGTGTGTGCGTGTGTTTTCAGCAAAAGCCCCCCCGATGCCAACGGCGAAGCAGGACCCTGGATCACAGATACTAAGTAATTAAGGCAAAAAGGTTACTTCCGAAATAAAAGAGTTTTTTGAGCGGGGGGGAAAAGCTCGGAAAAGAAACACTTGATAGGGAAAATCGGATCCCGTCTTTCATTCCCTCTAATTCTAATTCTACTGGATCTGGCACCACGTTTCTGCCACTATCAGCACTCACGCAAATTACAACATTTCACATTCATCAGCCTTACTCGCGAGAGGCGGCAGAACAGTGGGCCGTCTTGGTAATTGGGTTGATTTTTCTCCCTTTATTCTTCCCTCCCCTCCTTCAATAAGTCCAGCCGGCCTTCGCAGCCCATCCTCCGCCGGCCCCCGTCCAGTCAAATCACCGCTTGCTGAGATGCAGCACACTGGCACTGTGCTTCTAATTTTTACATTACATTGCATTAGCTTCACCAGGTTTAAGGAGGAAACCAATACAGGAATCATTTTATGGCGTAAAAGCAGGAGCTGCGATTTGGGCTCAGGAGTCAATCTGGCGCCTGGTGATGATGGTGGTGGAGTTAGCGGGTTGGCAGGCCTGATTAGACCGTCTTAGGCTGGGGAGTCATATATGTGCTATTTCGCTGATAGGCTGCGAATCTGGATTTCCTGCTCCAGTGCGCTCATGGAGCTAAACCCATCCAACCGAGGAGGCTAGGCAAAGTGGGGAAGGTGATTTCCTCCATCTCCTGCCCGCACACACACACACACACACACACACACACACACACGAACATCATAGCCTCGGCACAACCTCATGAAATCTATTTGAAAATGTCTGTGTGTGTGTGTGACAAAAAGCGAAATGTATTCATTGAAGGATTCTGGGGGAGAAAAGATCAAATTTACTGGACTGAAGTGTAGGCTTCCACAAAAAAATAAAATAATGTAAATGTATTTGGGATGTTTCAAAGTTGGTGTCCCGACGCGAAACCTGTGGTCGCTGACATTTCTCTCTCTTCTTTCACCGTGTCTTTTCTCCGTCTTCTTTCAGTCCATCTGTCCGTCTGTCACCCGAGCCTGCCCACCTGCATCCACGCCGCCGCCGCAGCCCTTCGGACCATTTAGCGGGGACACAATTACACAATTGTGCGAGCAGACAAATGCCGTGTAGGACAGTCGGGGTCGGTGGAGGTGGGGGGGGTAACGCAATCTCCCTCTATCCTCCTGCTCTTTCTCCCCCTCACCTGGCCTCCCCACGGTCTTCACCCTCAACACCCCGCCCCTCCTCGCCTCCCCCCCTCCGCCCCTGTCATCCCAGGCTTGTCCATCTCGACCCAGGGAACAGTGGGGAAGCTGTGTGTGTCGGCTCTTCCCAACAATTACCTTCAATTACGGCTCACTGCAGTGTGGCCTCGTGAAAGGCTTAGCCATTAGGAGTCTCTCTCTCTTTTACCGTCTCTCTCACCCTCTCTCTCTCTCTCTCTCTCTCTCTCCTCGCTCAATTCTGGAGTCTGGCCAGGCTCCATGTGAAAACGACCCAAATAGCCCCCTGCTCACTTTACACGCCCCACAGCTCACTTTACGGGAGCCAGCCTCGACCGGAATACCTCACCGGCACTCTGTTAATTCACATCTTTCACTCCCTCGCTTCTCTTTTCTCCTCCTCCCTCCCTCCCTCCCTCCACCTGGTCTCTTCTTCCCCTCCTCACCCCTCCCTCCCGCCTCCTCTTCACAGTCTTCTTTTCTTAGAGTTCTCCTCCGCCGGGACCTGATCCTGTTTGCGGTAGTTGGAGAGTTCAGGGGCAACAGGGACAAAAGGATACCCTGAGATGGGAAGCTCCCTCGTGGTGCTGCAGCAAATAAACACACCGCAAGTTTAATGCCGGAGTGTCTTACGTGCGCTTCAAGGGTTTTCTGTGCCGATTTGCTTCTCTTCCTTTTTGACGTGGACGTTTTTTGGGGATGTTTTTGGTGTGTGAGGGTACTCGATCCATACTGTATCCAGTCAACTCTTATCTGATCACCTCAGTGGGCCCGGGTGCGAACACACAGCTCCTTATCTCCGGGTGTTGTATTTCTATTCCAGAGATAATTAGCATAGCGTTTGTCCTGAACCCGCCATGCAACACACAGCTTAGAGGGTAAAAGGTACGTCTTATTTAGCATCCAGTGCAGACGCCGGGAACAATGCGTGTGTGTGTAAGCCGGGTCTCACGCCGCCGCAGCATCCCCGTCCCTGCTGGGCCCGTGGACAAGGAGGTCCAGGCTCATAACAGGACAGCTGTGTCTGGGATCACACTTCTCTCTTACAGAGGGGGCTGACCGTAGCCCAATAAAAAAAAAACACGTCCCAGCAAACCCTCCCCACCTCCCTGCTTGCGTGCCCAGGAAACCCCTCCAGGGCTCCCCCGGCCGCGTCCAAAACCTGGGCATCGCCGCCGCCGTTTGTGTGCCTCTCGCTTTCAAGGCCGGCCAAGAGCCTCTCCTCCTCCTCCTCTCTGCTCGTTCTCAGCCGAGAGCCTCCCCCTGCCACCTGGCACGCCGGCTCGGCTCGCCGCTCCGAGTGCGTGTGTGCGCTTGCACGCTGCGCCTGTGTGTGTTTGCATTTGAGGGTGTACCTTTGGCTCCGTGTTACGGTATATGCCGGTGCTTTTGTTTGTGTATTGTTGGAGGAGGTGTGTGCGTGTGTGCAAGCCTGACAGCATTGTACATGTTCATGACTGTGTGTGTGTGTGTGTGTGTTGCTTAATACCCCGTCCTCTCCTGCACCAGGGGCCCTTTCTAAAACGCGTCAGTGATTTTGGCGGCGGAGCCGGCGACAACACGGTTGGTTTTCAGCACACCACCGGCAAGGCTTACCTCTCAGCCAGGGACGGCCAAGCAGACACTTTCCCTGGACAATCCTCCAGCCTTACCCGACCCAACCCCCTCTCACACACACAGACACACACACACACACACACACACACGCACACACACACACAGTACAGCATCCTCTTCCAAGCCTGCACAAACATGGTAAAGGAATACTCCGACTGATCCAAGGGAGTGGCCGATTCCAATTTCTCCTCAAGTAGATACCTTTATTGTGGTGATTTGTGTGTGTGTGTGTGTGTGTGTGTGATGTATTGTAATGAGTTCTTTTCTCACTGTGTAAGACAGAAATGTGTTTTATGGCGGGGATCTTTTGGCGAACTAAAAGCAGAGAGCGGGTTCTCTTTTTTTAAGTATTTCATTTGAGTCCAATATAACAGCTGCAAACATACAGTCAATCAAGAGAGAGTGCAATATCAAATATTTGTTTATGCCGCCTGTCTTCGCCTTTCAACTCGGTGCCATCAATTCTGCAGCTCCACCAGGCCTGTCAGCGTGCTGATTTACTGCCGCTGTGCCTAATAAACTGTAATGACTCTGTTTAGAAAGAATCGGAGAAGCCACCCACATGCACAATGTTCATTTTCACCCTGCGAGCAACAAACGGCAGAGTCCATTAATGGCAACAAAACTGTTGCCCGGCTCTTCAAAGACACACACACACTCGAGCCGATCTGTTGATCTGCCGACGGGGAAAGCAGCAACTGTGTCTAGACGCGGCCCATAAATCAAGCATTTTCACATTAATAAAACCAATGACAAAACTGCCTATTAATCATAGTACCGTGCGTCTAAATTTCATGAACGACGGAGAGAATAAACAAACGTTTTTTTTCTCCCCCGTTCTGCTCGCGTCGAATAAGAATTCCGTTCGGAATGTTATGAAACTGTCTCGTTGACCTGCGGGGAAGATAAAGCGCCCTTCAATGAAAGTGCTGCTGTTTCTGACTGTGTCATTGCCAAAACACGAGTCATATACTGTATGCAATTCTCCCCCGAGGTCACACACACACACACACACACACACACACACACACACACACACACACACACACACACACACACACACACACACCGGCCGTTGTTTGCCAATTTAACAGAAAACATCACGCGTTCCTTTTGGAAAATGTTTCTCCGAGCTGTTGTTTATCTGTGTGGAAATATCCTCTTAAGTATTACAAAACACTCCCTGGCAGCTGCCAATAAATACAGAGACCTAACCTGAAAAAATGTGATGTGACGGTGGTTTGTTCGGTGGAGTGTGTGTGTGTGTATTTTTTTTTGGTGCCGTTCCAAGTTCCATCTGACACTGTGATTTTCGTGGTTTGGTGATAAGAGGCGAAGTCAGGAAAGTTGAGATGAGAATCTCTCTCTCTGTTCCTTATTTGTGCTGTTGTTTCAGCCATGTCAGATAGTGTAAACACACGGCAACAACTGTGATACAACTCAGGGTTTATCAGATCTGTAATTGTCTGTGTCTCTTTTGAGAAAGCGCACCACTGATTCTTCGCCGGGTAATATCTACAAACATAATCCGCAGTCGACTTGATGCGCTTAAACTGGCTCCTCTGTCTCAGAGTGTGTGTGTGTGTGTGTGTATGTGTGTGTGTGTGGGGGGGGGCTGCACAAGCGTGTATCCCCACCATAGAAATGGTTTATTTCCCCATGTGTGTGTGTGTTTGTGTACGACTGAAAGCGATGTGTGTTCCGCATGCATCACGCCGTCCCGATAAGATTTGAGCTGTTTTTCTAATTAGAAGTTGCTGGAATTGTGATCATTATTTTCCCCTCAATTAAATGATACAGCCTCCTGCAAAAAAAAAAGAAAAAAAAAAGCTTCTAATCAGTTTGTAATTAATGCCGTGGAATTTCTCACAGTGCCTGCCGTTCCCCCAGTTCCCAGTAAAACAACACATAAAGGCAGTGCCTTTATATGCTCTTTACTGGGGTTATTAACGTGTCACTGCCGAGTCAATCAGGAAACTAACGGCACAATTTACTCCTTTGCCAATGCAGAATATATTTGACCGTTTCTGCTACACAGGCAGCAGTGTCGTCATTAGCTATGTGATTGGTATTTGGGTCCAGTAATAAACCAAATACAATAATAAAGCTGCCTTACCAAATCAAGGTGAATATAGGAAATAAGGGCTCCGTACAGCACTTTATTTATACTACTATCACAGTCATTATTGTTATGTAAATGACAGAAGTGACGTACTGGATGTTGATTTATGTCTCACCTTTTTTCCCCATTCCACTAAGAGCAATAATTCATAATCATTTTTAATCAATAAATCAAACACAAATCACTTTTGGTAGAGCTCAGAAATGTGTTTTTACATGTTAGTTTAACACTTTGCTCCAGATTGGAATAACTCAAATGGATAAAATGAATTTTTTATTATTATTATTATAACAGACATGCATGGTCCCCGTAGGATAAATCCAGCTGATTTTGATAATCCCCTGACTTGTTTTTTGTACTATTTTGTTATTTTCCTGACAATTGTTGGATGGATTGTTCCGTCTTGTCCTCCCTGCTGATGGCAGATAATCACTTTGTTGATCCTATGATCTTCCTTCTCAAGCCATCAACAGATCAAAATAAAAATGTGTCCAATACAAAAGACAAACATATACACTTGCCAAAATGGCATTCCCATTATTCTCAACTACAAATGTTAGCATGCGCTAAGTACAGCCTCACAGAGATTCCTTTTGCTCTTGACGAATCACAAATAAGTATCGAACGAGTCAGTGGAAGAACGTAGGTGGTAAGTCTTAACCAAGTAGTTTTGTTTGCTAAATCGAAAGAAGTTCCAAACAGTTCAAACAGTTTAACCGTTTTCTTGAAAGTAATGGAGAGTGCAGTTTAATTGCATGGGATTGTCATTTAGAAGAACACAGTTGACCATTTTTTTCACTCAATACAGTTGACCAAGAGCAGATGTTGCTGTCTGTTTGCCGGGTGACTCAGCGTGTCTTACTTTGAAAACTATGTCACAGCAGTTTCATTCAAATGACCACTGAGTGGAAACGTGGCATTAGTCCTATATACATATCTGGACAAACAAACAGACTAAATGGGATCACAAATGACAAAAATATTTCAATAAAATGGCTTGAAATGAAAACTCCAGCAGGTCAGCTTGAGGTTAAGCCTGAAACCCTGATAAGAGCAAACTCAGTGTTAGCAATCAGAAGACTTGCAGAAGTGTACATACCCAGAATTAATGTGATCTTTGACGTGTTCAGGCCAATAACACACTGGATGTGCTCCTTCAATGGTTCTTCCCGTTAGTTTTAAAGTAAGTAAACCCCTCAGGCCACCACTGTACAAGCTCCGTACTCCAAAAGTCAATAGTCATCTTTAGAAAGAGTTGTAGCTGAGTTGAAAGTACAAGCCCACAATACTTTCTCATGGAATAAATGAACATCTACGCCATGCAAGCTTACACACGCTCCCTCCGTCTCCCTGACTACCGTTCAGTCAGTCATTTAGTCAGTCAGTCTGTGGATAAGGATCTGGATGAGCTCAGGTGATTACACTCTTTAGGCCAATGCTAATTGCAAGGTCTCTGCTCTAAGTACTGTAAAAGTATTAATTAAAGCGAACCATTAATCAAGGCCTTTGGCAGCCGTACGGAGAGGATGACAGCGAGCAGGAGGGATTGAGGAAGGAAAGTAGAAAAGGAAGATTTTCTCAGAGCAAAGTGCTGCTTTTCTCTTTCACTTCCTCTCGCATGTGGGTGGAGGTGTGAACACAAACTGTTCCAGTGCCTCAGAGGGAGGAGGTGATGGGTCAAAGGGTCACAAAGGTCCTTCTGAATCATGTCCGTTGGACTCACTCGCTCCGGTCTGCTTTTACGGCAGGTGACTGCCATCACGTCACTTTAGTGATGATTACAATCTACTGACAAAGTTGATTAGAAGGTTACTTGAAAGGTCGTCATGGATATCATTCATTCTTTAATTTATTCAGGTACTGAGTGATAGCAATACAGTTTTTATTAGACTAGCTCGCGATTACTTTTTGTCTTTTGAAGTGCAGATACAATACCTGGGTATCTGTACGGACCAAAATGAAAATACCAAAATAAAACCTTTAACACCAGGCAACAACATCCAGTTCTGAGTAGTGAAGCCAAAGCTTAAGTGCCTCAAACCTGCATTCTCGCTACTAGCCATCAGGGGGCGATTCCTGTAAAAAGAAGTCATTGTATAGAAGTCTGAGAAAATGAACCTATTTCTCTCTTGAGATTTATTACGTCAGTTAACATTGTAAAAAATGAGTTTATGTTTTTAATCTCTAGTTTCAAGTCTTCTTCAATCCAGCATGATGCTAATTTAGTACATTATGGTCCATTTAGAGTCCAACAGACCAGCAAGCAGGGGATGCTTTAGGGGGCGGGGCTACCTTTTAATTTACAGGTTGTAACCATGGCATCACTCCAGTGGCCTTGCTACTGTCGCTACCACGCTACCAATGCAGTTAGCTACTAAGATGACCTCAACACTTAGCTGTAAAGTTGACCTTGAATTATGAAGCTAACTTTGTTAGCTAGCTTCACACCAGATCCAGTCAGGTTGCTGCTCGGGGTGCTGCTTGTGTTCGTCAGATGTCCGTGTTTGATAGATAACATATACACGTTTTTAATAAGATCCCAAACTCACATCCTGTTTAAACACAAGCAGCTGACGGGAATCAAAGGCTGACAACTTACTTGAAACTGACTTTTTAATATCAAGAATATCAAATGATCTTTTTACATGCATTTGACCTTTTTGTGTGCATTTGGTCTTCTTTTAGTATGATGCAAAGGTCCTTTACTTGGATAGATATTTCCTGCAGAAATATTTGCCAAAGTGCACCTTGTTAGCTTCCAGGAGCTTGAGGGCAACAAATCTGTGCATGTATTATGCGTATATTTTGCTTGTGTGTAATTTAAATAGGCGGCATCATCCCATTATGGCATTTAATACGGTTTTTACATACCATTACTGTTTCAATAATTCCTCAGATTTCTTTTACTTATAGTTTGTTTCTGTAGCAAACCCATCTTTGTACTCAGCTTTGACAGAAATATCCAGCTTTTTCTTCTTTTCCAAGAAAAAACCTGAGAGCCAGACCTGAGAACCGGCTGCTCATAGATCGAATTAAATATTGAAGGATTAGAAGAAACAAACTCACAGGTTTTACTCACACATTCGTAATTAACTTGTCGTGCTCAAAGTTCAAGTTAACGGTCATCTCTTGATTAGTTTTGCTCTCATTTCATTACGTTTACCATGGCGTACTCTATGAATAACTTGTGTTTGTTCTTCGGGAATAAGTTTGGTGCTACACATTTTATGAAATTGCTGTAATTTGACCAAACAGAGTCGTGTTTGGACATGGAAAGTATTCATATTCCCGGCAGTATTCACAACTCCCCCCCTCCAGACTTAAAAGTTAAAATTATACACTGCTTCTTATTAAAAGCTCCGATTATTGCCCTGAGCCTTAATTTATACATATGCATGTATTTAAGCTCTAAATATGCAGACGGACGGCAAAGGGAAGAGCAGGAGTGAAATCCTATTATATCCTACCTGTTAGATGTAGAGCAGTAAGCCCTCTGACTCCCAGCAGAATGGGACCGCAGAGACAAAAGGCATCAGTGCTAAACGACGGAGGTGATTTTAATCACATGCTCTTACGGAAAGAAAGAGTGAAGAAAAAATAACATCTGAAAACCAATTCACCGAACAAAGGCCTGAGTGTTCCCTTGTGGCGGGATCGAAGAGGAGAAGAGGACGGGGGAAAGAATGAAAGCGCAGGAAAAGGGTTTTATCTTGGTTTTGAGTCGGCGAACTAAAGGTTGGGGTTCGTGGAGGAGAGGAGGAGGGGGTGCGAGTTAGAAACTCCCCTCCTGCTCAGCCGGGATATTTCATTCCTATCTCTTTCTCCCCATCTCTCCCATCAACCTGATGAACATCATTTTCGTGTCCGTTCCCACTCTCTCTTCTTTCCCGGAGCCGTCATTTACAAAATGGCTGCTGACGGTTGGAGGATGATGCTCAATTTGTAGAGCGTCTAAAATGTAAAAGAGGCTGTGAGAGACGGGGGGGTCGGGGTCGGTGCTCGGGTTTCCCTAATGGCTGCGCGGGGATGGGCCCCTGTTCCGATTGGCCTGTTAAATGATTTTCTGGGCTCGGGGCCCAGCCAGGTCGCCGTCGAGTCTTTGTCCCGTGACAGACGGACAAAACGGGTAAAGAAGAGGAAAGCTGTCCAGATAGGAGAGCCAATGAAAGGGGAAACGGACACGTCAGAGGCTGACAGTGAGAGGGTTGTGTTGCCCCGCACTCAACGTGGGGAGGAATATTCAGCGTCGGCAAAAAGGTGAACAAAGGTCCAATTTGGTCAAAAGTTCTTTGGTTCAAAAAAATTGAAAGTAAAGCAGTAAGAAATTGCCAAACCTGGGATTTGTATCTTAAAGTTGAGCTGCAACAGCATTTCAAGTAGAGATTTTCCGATACCATTTTCCCCTCCCGAAACCGATTCCGATACTGGAGCTGTGGGTATTGGCCGATACCGAGTACCGATACTGATACCAGTGTGTTTAAAATGTTTGATTAAGTTGCTGGTTGTTGAAATTTGCAACACTCGTGCCACCCCTCGAAATTGATGTCGCCGTCTTACTGGTGGGAACATCCACTGCTGACATGATGCGCTAACATTAGCTCCTTGTAACAGGTGTCAGGTGGCCAATTCTTCTTCGCCCCTCTAAAACAGCCGCCAGCAGCACAGCACAACTGTTTTAAGAGCAGCGAAGAAGAAGATTGTCAAAACGAACGGGAAAATAAATCACGTGGTATCGGATCGGTGCCTGGACTCCAGTACTCGCCGATACCGATGCCAGCATTTTCAGCAGAATCGGAGGCATTTCCGATACTGGTATGTTGCCGGAACAACTAATTTGAACAGAATCCATTTTTTTCAACTTTTTTTTTTACGTCAGAGCCAAAGGTGCAGATTAATTGATGGATGGATGTCATATTATTGTTAAGAAATGGGCATGTATTGTTAAATAGGTGCACAACATGAGCGGCGGTCTAAAAAGGGTTGAACAGGCATTTTTCATTTCATCAATTTTAATATTTTAAACTAATCACTACAAAATAGGGGTCAATGGGGGCCCCACTTGTATTTTTTTTTTTGCCTTAGGGCCTCCTAGTGGGTTAATTTCATCCCAAATAATTGACAAAGAACTTTGAAAAGTTGCAGCTCTGCTCCATTTATCATAGGAGCTTTGTTTCTTTTGAGTGAACCTGAAAACCAACAATTATTCACATGTATCCTTTTTAGATGCAAAGAAAAAGTGGTTCATTCTATGTTTTCAGCACATACTGCCTGTTGAGAGATGAAAGCAACTTTATGACAAAAAAAAGCGAGTCCATCACAACACACAAAGGAGACATCAGAGAAAAGCGGCGCTGAAGTCTGCATGAAGCCACGCCGTCCTTTATTCACAAAGAAAATGGAGCAGCAAGTTAAAAAAAAAATCAGGTTTAATGAGAGATGATTCCTTTGATAATGGCTTTGAGGCCACAGCGTCCTCCTCCACCAAGCAGGTACATCTACGCTCACTGACCAAGTCGCCATCACCGCCGCACAATCCTTCATGGTCAAAGCTTTTCCAATGGAGGCGTTTATTTCCAGTAGCTAAAATTCAGCCCCCCCGAATCCAAAATCATATTAATCTGGTTTAATGTACGATTTAACTGAATGTAGGTTGGCCGCAGCTCCGTGAAGAGGCGTATATACAGTGATTTAGCTGAGAGGAGCGTTGGTCCGTTAGTGAGGCTGTTCAGGCAGATGAAGGTGCATTAAGTCTTTTTTTTTTCATTACTGTTTAACTTCTCCACGCTCTTTCACAATCCCCGTTTCACGAGGTCAATGTAAAATTAACTTGAAATGTATACCTCCTCCAGCAATCACTCCTCTCAATTTCCAAAATGTCTTTTATGCGGCAAATTGTGGGAGTGGTGAGGAAGAGAGCGGGACGAGACCCTCGCAGACCTACTTTGGTTTTTTTTTTCTCCCACGGAATCGTACAATTCACGACGCTGATAATGCGGCGAGTTCTCACTTAATTAAACTTGTACGCGCGGTACAAAGTTTAAAAGAGGGGGAGAGAAAAAAAAAAAACGTGCACTTATGTCATGCCGTGAAAGTGGGAAAATTATCAAATACAAATTAATTAGTGTTTTGGAATCCGCGTTCGGGAGCAATGAATTGCATTTAGAAAATTAAAAAGATATGGGCCGGCTCCTCGCTGTGTGCTGAGCGAGTATATCATTTATTCCTCGAAAAGTTAAAAAAAATAAAATAAAAATACTGAACAAACAGGGCAGCACTAATTTTATATATTAATATATTGGAATGATTTTCTTAATAGTTATCCCCTGGGATACACCGCCAAATTTTAATTAATATAAAAATGGAAACGGGGACGAGTGAAAGAGATAGACATCGTGTTCGCCGTCCGAGGCCGGATGTTGCCACGGGTTACGTGTGCCTTTGTCTCGTTGCATAAATCATATTCTAGTGAGTCGACCACAGCCGGGGCCCTTCAGGTCAACACAAAGCAACATGGGTAATCACCAGTCAGAATTACACAGCGACATGAGTCCAAGTGGGCGATTTCACTTCAGACTGTGAAAAGGTTTTTTTTTTTTTTTTTGGTTGTGAGCTAAAAGTGATACGTCTATCATCTTTGACATTTCACTCAGGAATTTGAATATGAATGCGGTAAATCGAAAGCAAACGCTTCCCCTCTAAACCGGTGTCAGGGCTTCCCTCGTGAAAAGGCGCCGGGTTTTACCCGCTCCGCCGTCTTCACCTAAATGTGCCGCACTCTGCCCGCTCTTAACGACTTCAGAAGCCTTATCTGGCCCCTCCATTGAATTCTCCTTCAGACATCTTGTTCATTAAATCCTTTCATATACTTCTTTGCCCTCCCTCCGTCCGTCTCCATATTCGGTTGCTCTCAGAAGTTTAAGGTTTTGTGTGTGTGTGTGTGTGTGTGCACCTACAGTAACTATGCGGCCCTGAATGGCGCTGCCGTCGGGTGAGTGAGCGGTGGGAGGCTCGGACGGAGACGGCGAAAGCGTCGAGTTAATTAACGGCACGTCGGAAAAGCAGACATAATAGTACACCTCAGAAAAAGACTTGACATTGAGATGGACGGATAAGTCATTAATTGGTTTTCTTATTGGTACAATGGCGGGCGGCGGGGAAAAGGGAGGAAGGTCAAGGCGACTTTGACAGGGACCACAACTATATTATGCAGCGGGAGTGCCGGAGTATGAAAGGGGACGGATGCAAAGTCGATGGCAGATAAAAAGGAAGCTGTGAAACAAAGTAATTACACCTGAGATGGAGGTCCGGGGTCCGCCGTACGATGATGCAGGTCAGCCTTTACAATCTCCAACCTGCGACACGCTAGATCTGTCTTTACCCCAACCTGGGCCTGCTCGCCCTCCCTCCCCATCCTCTTCCTCCTCTTCTACTTCCTCCTCTCCTCCTGGGGGGGGGGGGATGCGGCGGCACCCATCTGAAACGCATATAATTCCAGAGCCGAGATGAATGGCGGTGATAGGGCGAGAAGGGGGAATACGGCGAGATAATTACGGGTGATACTCGTGATTGTGAACGCGGCGGTGTGAAAAGGTGGGCCCAAAAGATAAAACACTCATCAGAGAGGCGGCGAGAGAGTGCTGGATAAACAAACGCAGGGGGGAGAGATGGAACAAGAGAGGGAAGGAGGGAGGAGGAGGGAGGATGGCAAGGTTAAAGGCAGCGAGATAAAGGTTACGTCCATGCATAGGGAAGGCATTCAGATTAAAAACAGCCGGGGTGAGAGGAACGCGTCGCGTTTTGCTAAATCAAGCAGGGGGGGGGGGGGGGGGGGTCAACGCTGTTCTATCGCCCACGCAGATCTGCAAGCCGTGACACTCTCCGGAACTGGATTTTTTAATTTATACTCTCCCGTGGAAAGTGATGACGCGGGAGGTTTCATTTTCACGTCTCCGCAAAAATGTGATAGGACTTTTACATATTCCGTCTAATCAAAGTTATTGGGCTTGGCGAGAATTCATCTGCAGAGATAACGCAACAGTGAGCAGAGAAGAAGAAGAGGGGGGAGAGAAGAAAAAAAAAACCTTCACATTCTCTGCAGTCGTTTGATTTCCTCTGTACTTTTGGTGGGAAGCCGTTGACGTACATCGCTGCACGTCGCTTCATGACGAGGAAAACAGGCTGCAGGAGATAAGAGCGTGTCAGAGCCGTGGCCTTGTTTGATACGCGGGCGCGTTGAGGTGGCGCGGACTGCGTCCGTGTCCACTCGTACAGGTGTACACGCGTGTTGGCCAGCGATTTTTATCATCCGCTGCTTTTTGTCCTTCATTCTCTCCCTCTGCTGTCGCTCTCTTTTCCACTCTCGTGCAGAGACGGCCGATAAGAGACACAGATAGCGCTTTATGGCGTGAATGATAAGGAGTCACCACTCATGCTTCCCATCAGGGGAAGAAAGAAAAAAAACACACACACAACAACTGTGAAACCCAAATGAAGGAAGGCCTTATCGCGGACATCTGACACTTAATGCAACTCCATTTTCAAGTAATATGTGCTTCGTCGTGGCCCTAATGGATTTGAGATTTCAAGGCTTTTGAGTTTATTGATTCATTTCGTACACTTTGTCCTCTGAAGGATATTGCAGGCCGGCCCCCGAAACGTGTGCAGATGCGGCCGATACGGATATTATAAATGGTTTTTGCTTGTTTTTGAGTGCCTCGGCTTGTCACATGAATAAAAAAAAAAAGAAAATCAAGATTAGCTACATGCAGGCAGCTTTGGTAAATTTGGATGTGCTCTTTAGATGCGTTTGCATGCGTGCGTATGTGACCTCTAGCCAATTATCTGATCTCTCGGTCTTGTTGCACAATTTTCTCTTATCGAGATCCGGTGTTGGTTTCTTTCCTTCCGCAGAGAGTTTAAGCGACACGAAAAACAAACTGGGCTCATTACACGTCTTGAAGTATTTATTTTAATTCTGAAAAACAAAGTATTATAAAAGAGGAAACTAGCGAATACGTTTCTGGCGCCCATCAAACATTTTGTGTGAAGAAAATCAGCGTCTCCTTCGGCAGCGACGCTTCCATTTTTCAGTCAAGATCATTATTCCTCCGTGAATGTATTTCCACAGATAAAGAAGAAAAATAATAATTTGTCAAACTGTCTTGAAATAAATGCGGTTGTCAGTGGCGTGTGGGCTCCGCGGCCGAAGCGTGACGCAGAATTTATTAAAACACCCCCCACCCCTCCTCTCTCATCCTCCCCCTGCGAATGCATTCATCTTTGTGACGAGGGAATATGAGTGAGATCCCAATCACGGCTCAAGGTGCTTTATTGAGCTGTTTCAGGTGTTTTTTAGGTGAGTCCGTCCGACGGCAATCAGGTGGGCTTTCAGAAATAAGTAATGGCATCGCCGGGAGATACTCCGCAGCCGTTTCATATCGGAAATATAACGGGTTATAAATCATTTCACTTTCGCTGCTTTTAAATGTTTGATTTCTTTTGTCACACATTGACCTCAACAAAGTGTGGAGATTGCGGCGTTATTAAAGAAATGTGACGTGGGAGTGATGAAAATGCAGAACCAACGGATACAAAGACTTTTTCTTGTGACCTGTGGAAACAGATTCTGAAGAAAGACGAGATGGGAAGAAAGAAATATGTACTGAAGGCTGAAGTTGCATGTGATGTTTGAGATCCAAAAGCACCGTTATGGACCACCAATGTCTTCCTTAAGTGCTCAGCGATGCGTGCACTCTTGGCCTACCTGCGTATTTACGTGCTGTGTGTGTTTGTATATCGTACACCAGCTCACTTTAAACCACTCCGGCTTTTTTTTTTTTTTGTTGGCGAGCGGAGAACTTCGACACAGATGTGAGCGGCTACACCAGAGAAGGAGACTCAAACCCATCCAGACATTATCTCCCTCGGATCCGAGGCCTCCAATGGTTGGATAAACAAGTCCCTTTTCCCAGTTGTGTTTAGGGGGGGTGGGGTTGCCCGCCGCTGGGCCCGCGGCTGAGAGCTGAGAGAGTCCACTTTGTGCAACACACCAGGCGGATATGAAGAGCAGATGTCCTGTCTGCTGCCATCCAGCTCCAGACTTAAAGCTGCACACACGTCACTGAAGATGACTAGCTGGAAAGCGGAGCCCGAAAAGCTCCAAGAGTTTTGGGGGTTTTTGGGTTTTTTCTTGCATGTCTATTTTTGGGTGGTTGGCAGTTTGAAGGGAGCTTATTCGTTGCAGGCCGCCGTCTGCTGCAGCCAGGAGTGATTCTCCGGGCTCACAGAGCCCCTAGTGTTCAGTTAGGACAGCAGAGTTTATGGGGGTTTTTTTCTGATAGCATCCTAAGGTCAGTCAAGATCGCAGAAGATCGGTTTCAATTACAGCGGTGACATTTTCTAAGAAATAACACCACTCTCTTTTTTTTCTACACCAAAAGTTTGTGCTTCACTTTTTACCGTTTTGGACTCAACTTTCCAAAACTGACAGATTTGAAACAAAACTAGCCTCAACCCAGTTAAGAATCTCTAACACTTTTTATAATTACAAGAGACACCATCTTTTCTCTGTGCTTAATTAGAAAGGTTTTCTGTCCATTTGTTTCCTTTTGTTTCACAGGACTGTCACCAATCCCCTCAGAGACACTAAAGCTCCGACTCCTTCCATCCCCCTCATCCCTCCCTCCCGCTCCTCATTTAAACTTTTTTTTTTTTTTTTTTTAGAATAATGCTGATTTTATCTGGCTCATAATTGCAGTATAATTATGGGAGGTAATTCTCCCATGGTGCGTGGCCAGGTCCGTTGCCATAGCGTGAGCAGAATCTTCTTGGAGGTTAAACTACTGATTTGAAATTGAGAGGCAGAACGATGGGGAGGATAGGACAATACCACAGCAGGAACAGATAGTTAATGGGGGGCACAAGTGTGGCTGACCTTGAATATTTCTGACAAAGTGCCTGTCCCTTCATCTCTGGATGTAAAAAGCACAAAAAAAATCACACTGTCTGCACTCCACTCGCTCAAATATGCACTAACTCCTCACAATCAGGGCTGGTCCAAGGGACTTCAGGGGCCCTAAGTAGGACTTGACACAACCTCAAACTATGATTCACCAGAATGGGCAAAAGAAAGGTTGTGGAGTAGCCCCGCTATGTTGGAAGATAAAAAATAACACACAGAAGTAATCATCTATGGCCATTAAACAGCCCACTGTTAGGCTGCATGCTAATATGCTCACAATAGCTGTGCATCCACTCACAAATTAGAAACATTGAATACAATGTAATACAACACCACAACTTATGGACATTGCACAGTCACATGGATGCGTTTAATTTCATTTCACCACAAAAAAATGATCATCGACTTTCCATTTGCATTGAGACGACAGCGACAGCTCGTGTCCTTGAACATGAAACCAATGGATGCAATTTGTGACTATTATTATTATTATTATTATTATTATTATTATTATTATTATTTGTGCTGAATGTTTAGCAGTCAACAACATACACAGGTAAAAGTAATGGGACGATAATTTTATTAAAGGAGGATAATGTAAATTAACATTGTACAGTTCTCTGCAAGTTGAATTTTACTTTACCTTCAGTCTCCTCCAGGATGCCTGGAATCCTTTTAAAGGACCCTTGGGTGCCCCCATACCCACAGAACCTCAGCCCAAAGCAACAGCACCGTTTAGAAACATGTTTAGTTGTTGCTTTGGTTGCCCGTGTGTGTGTGTGTGTGTGTGTGTGAGAGAGAGACAGCAGTTATACAGCACGTTATTGTCATGGTGGCCAGGTGTTCTTCACATGGAGCAGGGAGGGAGGGGGGAGGGGGTGAAGGGATGACCACGGAGCCAGCACCCAAGGGCGCAAAAGGAGACAGAGGGCAAAACCACACACCTCATCTACTCCATCCAGAGAGGTCGGAAAAGTGGTGCAACTGTCTCTTCACACTGTTTATGTGGGTTTATATGCATGTGTGTGTGTGTGTGTGTGTGTGTGTGTGTGTGAGATTTTGTAAGCTTGCTGTTAACGGAGCTGCCTCTCTAGATTTGTTTTTTTTTTTTCTTGGTGTCAGTGCCTTTTTCGTTCTTAGAGAGGCTTTTGAACTGTGACATATTTTTGATCGGAAACTTATTCATTCAGAAAGATCAGGTTGAGAAACAGAACTGCAAAAGTCACATTCTCCGAATCTTACAGCATCGTCCTCTCAGTATGACTGAACAGCTCGAGTGTACACTGTCTGGGCTGCGCAGGTGGTGTGTGTGTGTGTGTGTGTGTGTGTGTGTGTGTGTGTGTCGTCGGAGAGAAAGTAGCAGAGGAAGAGGAAAAGGCAAAGGTGAGTATTCCCCCTCTCGTGTTCTTGAGCTTTTCTTGTTCTAAGAAGCTGGCTGTGATCCCACATCGGCTGCCATGAATTATTTTGTTTAGCGGGTCCCCTCCCCCTCAACCACACTGTGTCTCTTTGATGGCGAGCCCACTGTGGGCGATCCGACACCTCTGCAACAAGTCTTTCAGAGGAGAGAAAACTTACACGAAAGTCACCTAATCGAACCGATCAGACAGCTGATCCCCATTTCTGCTCAATCAGCTCGTTAATAAACGAGTAGTAATACGAACACTTCCACGGAACCGTCTCCCACTCACACAATGTTTGGAAAATGAGTCTGAAGAAATCTGATTTTTTGAGGCCAGAGGTGCTTCAAACAGTTGGAGTCGTTCGACACTCTTCTCTTCTGTAACCTACTTTGTGAAATAGCCCCCCTGCGCCGGCTTTCTCCTTCAGAATGACTCTAACTGGATGCCTGCAGAGCCGGAGCCATCTCACCGCGTCACGTAATTAGAAATGCAAAGGTAAGCCTCGGGTTGTTAATAATTCAGTCTGAAAAAAGAAAAAAAACGTCAGGCTTTTGTTTCATAATGCATCTCTCCAGCGAACTTTAAATTGGGGAAAATTAGAGGAATAAATATGCGTCTGTTGTTTTTTTTTGTTTTGGTTGAAAATCCCAGCCCGAAGCTGCAGCTCAATCTCCAGGAGTGTCTCTTCTCTCGGTTTCTGCGAGAGTCAGAGTCCCGGTTGCTCGGCGAAGGTCGACCGCGGTCTGAGTTTCCCCGCGCGGCGCTTCACAAACTTACAAGCCGTCGTGACTTCTGATCCCGTGTGTTATATATACAGTACACACTCTTTCCTCTCGCTGAAGTGGTATTACAAAGGCCAGGTGTTGGCTGGAAAGGAAATGTCTGAGGGCAGGAAATCCCTGTTGACCTACTTTTAGCAGAGAGAGAGAGAGAGAAAGTGATGAAGAGGAAGTCACTGTCAATCATGTTACGCTCACTTATTGAAGGAAAGTGTCCTTTAAGGGCTTGAATGGCTTTTATTGACGAGGACGTTTCACAGAATCACCGTGTTTTATTTCTACAGTGCAAACTGTCTCACATGCTGTAAAGAGGAAGATATTAATATTAGTAGATATTATTTTGGAATACTACTGTAGTTCAACTATCACATTAACTGCGGAGGATTCATCTTTACAAAATAAAAGCTTCACTACATAAAGCGATGCTCTAAAATCGGAGCAAAAATAACTAGGAAGAATCCCAAGCATTATTTTGTGATATTTAATGGAAACATGAATCCATATTTAATGGAAACATACTTGGGAAAAATAGTCTTTAAACAGGGACATTTACTGAATGTCATACTGTGTGAATAGTCTATAAAGTCACTTAAAGTGACTTTGAATTTTTTTTGCTCTCAAAAATGTATGAATTACAGAAAGTATTGCAATGCAAATGATAAGAAATATCAAATTCCCTATGAGTTATTACGACAGACAGGAGATAAATACTTCATTTGTGTGGCAAACCCTCAAAAGGTTTAGTGGCTCATTTATACAACGTTATCACGATGTAACTAGTTTCACCAGCGTTATAAATGATATATGATCTTGTTACATACGATGATGAAGAGTGCTACAGTTAATAACCATATCTCAGCTGCTCTGCATGGATTCAAAAGAAAGAGATAAATACTGCAGCGTGGGGAAGACCAACAACACGGCGGTGCTGACGAGGCAGAGGGAGCAGCGTACGTGGCACAATCGATACGGCACACTGAAATGTCACTTTGACGGAGGTCTTTGAAGGTTTCACTATAAGTCAGTCTCGGTGCTCGGCATTCTGGGTCAGAAGGCTCCAGCTATACAGCCGTGGAGCAACAGCACCCCAAAGCAGCATGATACCATCTGACGAGTGTTGACGGTGCATTCAGTGACGTGTTTCCTGTACAAAGGCACAGAGATGCAACGCTAGATTTCACAGATTATTCGCTCATAAACTTATATTTCTCTCGTCACATAATCAGTATATTATCATAGTTTTACGTTCATTTTTCAGAAAGTATGACGACCTCTGTGGCTATTTCCTCATTGTCTAACTTTTAACATGTTTCTTTTGATTACAATTCTAATATTAATATGTATTTATTGTGTGGCTTTATTGTACTACTTGCTGCTGAATATTTCCTCTTGGGGATTGTTAATATAATTATCATTATGTGTCATCATGCGAAAAAGCTATGTGTTAATACCCTTTTCAAACAATTACATTGAAACACTAAAAATATTTATTTTTATTGTTGTTTTATTGAATGTGATGTTTTAGAGGCTTGTAAAGGACATATACACTGTTGCTCATAAAGTTGGAATATTTTGTTTTCAGACACAATCCTCTGTTTATTGCTATTTAAATGCACCAGTCACCACTTTTGACCATGTGTGCTTACATTATGTGTCACAATTACCCAGATGAAATTAATTCATGCATAACAACACAAATTATTCCAACTGTATGGGAAGCCCTGTATATAGACACTACACACACACACACACACACACACACACACACGCACATATATATATATATATATATATATATATATATACATATATACACACACACACACACACATATACACACACACACACACACTACAGTAGTGTTCTCGTTGTTAAAGTAAAGGCCTGCCACACACACACACACACACACACACACACACAGCGGCCTGTCAGTCAGCTGAGGCAGACTAAAGGCCGTAGATGTGTATCAGACATTTGGCCAGTCAAGCATCACGTCTGACCTGGTCGGTGAATGCCCACCTCCTTTATCCCTCCACCCCACCACCGGCCCAGTACCCACCTACCCCCTCTGTATTACCCCCGCCTCCCTCCCCATCCTTACCCCAACTTCGTTATCTGCCTGTTGGGGGATGCTCGGCTCCTCCCCGGCCTCTTTGTGCTCCTGGAACCTGAGAAAGTCCACGTTTGTGTCTCTGAGAAGCTCTTGTCTCGCCCTGAATGGGCCTTAAAACTCACTTTCACTGCTTTTTTAAAAAGGATGAAAAAACATGGAACCCCCCCACCCTGAGTGTATGCAGCATTGGCGGTTTCACATTAGCGGTACAGGAACGTTACATTTAAATATGATATTATCTTGACCAGCTTTATCTGCTTTGTGTGCGCTTCGAGAAATGACTCCAAAAACGTGTTTCTTGCCCAGCAGCATCCGACGCTGCTGGCTGTGCTGTGACTTATGTCATCTAATGTTGTGTATTTGAGTTTGGATTCATTATCCTACTCTTGGTTACATATGATGTTAGGAAACATTTTGTTATGACAGATGCACTTCAATCCTGGGATTTCTCAGTGAATTAAAACCATGGAAATTGTTTCGCACTGTCTTAATTTAAGAAGAATGAAATGTTCCCAAAGTGACTAAATAAGTAAAAAAATAAAAAAATCAGTACTTTACTTTAAACACTTTTTTATCATCAACCTCAAATTTTTTTCAGTTCTCGTGTCAGCCGTGTGCACATGTGGCCGTATGAAAACCATGGTGGGTGGTTTTCTAACAACTACTGGTTACTGATGAGGGAGATTGAGAGCGAGAGTGTGAGAAAGCGGGTGGAAAATGATGAGAACGGTTTCACGTGACTTCACACACCTCGACGCTGAAAAATATTTTTTTTTTGAAAGGAGTTGCTGTTAATAAAGAAGCGATTCGACGGGGGCGTAAAGATTCACATGTCCACAGCGGTGCGACTGCGGGGCGATAACGCCTCCACATACAGGCCTTGCTTTCCACAGCCCACGATAATTAAGGGTGAAAAATCCTTGTCATTGCAACGGGGGAGAAGCTCTTTAGGTACCAATTCACCCTGATGAATAAAACCCTAATTAATCCACTTAATCTGCTGCATGAGAGATTATTCCCATTTTCACGAGCGTGCACTGTACACGGCCTGTCCTGAATAATAAAAGTCCAGGAAAAAATAAAAACACAAGGAGAATTTTTTTTTTCCCATCCGAACTTCTGCGATAAGGTCTTGATCTCTCTATTATTTTGCCCCGGGTATTTACAGCCAGCGCTGTGTTGAAAGTGTGCCATAAAAAAAGAGAGAGCAGCATGAAAGGGCAAAAGAGCAACAGCAATCAAACTCGTCTTAGAAGACCTTGTGGCGGCATTGTGCTGCCCTCCATCGTATGTCTGCAGCCATTTTTCACAGTAGCTGTAAATATGACAAGCTCGGGTTATACCGGTCCCTTTGATTTACATGCAAGAATACGTGGCTGCGACTCATCCGCGTTAAAGGAGAATCTGTTTTACAGCAAAAAAAAATGTGTTTTTCTGTCGAGAGCAACCCTTTCATGATTTGTAGGAATGAAACAGCGAATAATAAACCCCCCGATTTGCATGTTTTCTCTCGTTTCTGCTGTTTAAAATGTCTTTTTCATGCTTTCAGGTGAAAAAAATAAAAGTCACTTTTGTTACACAGAAAACGATGTAAAAACAATACCAGGCACGCCGCTGCCAATCGCATTCCAAGTATCAAAGTGTGATGCGAAATGTGACGAGTTCCAGTGATTTTTTAAACCGGCGGAAAATTCATAGAAAACATGCAAAGTGTGTGTGTGTGTGAGAACAGTCATGGCCGCCCCCTCACTCTTATGCTTAGTCACAGAAAGCAGACATGTATATTGTAACAGCTACTGTAGAAAGTGAGAAGCAACTAGTGCTTCTGTGTGTGTGTGTGTGTGTGTGTGTGTGTGTGTGTGTGTGTGTGTGTGTGTGTGTGTGTGTGTGTGTGTGTGTGTGTGTTTTAGGTTTCAGTTGCCCAGCTCCAGGTTGCCTCCAAGTAGCCCAGATCACTTGCCTTGTCATCAGGCACCATTATGTGGCTCCCTCTCAGGCTCCTTCGAGTCTGTTCCCTCAACACACACACACACACACACACACACACACACACACACTGTTTACTGGGGAACTTTCACAAGGGGGCCGTGTTTTTTTCCTCCTTTGCATTAACATCACAATTTGTGCGTTAACGTCCGGCGAGCAGCTTAGAACCGTTTCCCCCGGATCGCATTAAGCATGTTTATCGAGAACAGTAAATTATTTAAAAAAGGGGGGATGGCTTTGGCGATACGGCTGTGACTGAGCTTAATCACTCATTATAATCCACGGTGGATCAAATATTCGCCAGTGCTCGCAGAGGGGCCGGCCTTGTAAAGACCTTATCACCCCATATCCGGGAAATCGATATTCACGCTGATCTGATAAGCAAATATGTACGGGAGGAGAAATAAAGAGAGAGAGGTTGGTTTTCTGAACCGCTGCAAGCAGCCTTTAGAAAAAAAGAGATTTGAGTTTAAAACCAGCTGATAATCGGAAGTTAAACAAAAGATGAAGAATAAGAAATGACAGTCCTCACTTGATTATTATGAAAATACAACCATCTTGGATTAAACAGCAAAAAAAAAGCACATTTTAAATGCCAGAGGGAATATTAAGGTGTGGGAGCGCTTGTGTGCTTTACAGTATCTATTAATATGGCGTGTTGACGTGCATGGCTGCAGAGCGCTGGATCTTATCGGCGTGGTGTAAACATATTTTGTGTGTTTTGCCGTGGCTGCGGCGGTGATAAAGAGATGGGCGTCGGTCCAGCGGTGGCACAGAGGCTCTCTCAGGTTACCAGGCTGTCCCTCCGCCGCCGGCCACCACAAATCTCACAAACCTTTTACAGCCCGTTTCCACAACGCACCATTTTTGCGAGCGGGCTCCGATCCAGCACCTTCTGTGGAACAGAACGTCACAGAGAACACAGGGCTGTTTGAATAGATGCTGATGTGACAGGGAGCAGATCAACTAACTAAAATACAAGCTGTGTTGAGGTGTCTGTCTCGGCTGATTTCACCGTTGTTCAAAAAGCAGAGACCCTGGGCCCTCTGACTTTTATTCATTTCATGAAAATTGCTTGATTTTAGCTTGAACATGATTTTTTGCTCTGGTGACATGTTTCAAATTTGACATAAAATGACCTGCTATGTCTGTGAAACATGGTTAAATACAATATATTTGAATATGCTGTCATACAGCTGAAAGAACGTTCCATTTTTTAAGACTTCAGTGCCAGTGTGAATTCATATTATAACCAATTTTACAATAACCCAAATTGCTTCAATCAGTGTAGGGTAAGCATCAATTTTGGAAATGCTTTTTGTGGCACAGAATGCTCCAAATGCCGTTGCTAGCATCCTGATCATGATGCCACTGTGTTATTATTGTTTTTTTAATTAACAGTTATTTTGAGATTTAAAATTGAAATATCAGACAGAAAAAAAGATTCATAAATCCTACTTCTTCTCATGTCTTTCTCTGTAAATTACTTCGACTAAAAGGTATATGTTCATGTTACAATTCTTCTCATTCCCACATTTTTTTTTATTTTGGGTTAAGATGAAGAAGAAAAAATGTATTTGAAGTAACTGATCATGTCATTTTCTAATATATATATAAATCAGATATTACAACATATGCTATTGGTTTAGATGATAAAGATGCTTGTGTTGATGAATTCTTGTGTAACAAGTCAATGCTCATGTCTACTGTTCCCCCTCTCCACCTGTAAGTGTTGCTGCTCTGCAGCGGAGCGTCTGCTCTGCAGTGGGTTCTGTGCCGGAGCTCAAAGCTGCAATCTGCAGAGACGCCGGCCTCAAACACTGCAGAGGGAGACTCTGGGGTCATGCCAAGATGATCTCTCTCTTCCTCCCTCGCTCTCTCTCTCTCTCTCTGTCCGTTTCTTCTCCTCTTCACATCTCGCCAGCTCACAGCTTTACCTCGACCACACGACCAGCCGAGGAGATGGCGACCTTAAATGGCAGCTTTCTGACAAACTCAAGGACGCGTACACTAACAGATAAACCTCAGGTTGTTTTGTTTCGACTCTTGCTTTATCTAATCTGTCAAATCAGATGGTTCTTTTGCGCTTTTATTTTTCTGTTCCGTCCTTCGGCCGGTAATGAGGCAAAGCGCGCGACAACGGAAGGATAGGGTCAGATCAGAGGGGAATTTTGTTCTTGCGATTGACATGAAAAAAGTCCCGAGAGGCATTTAGCAGGAGAAATGTCTTCGCTCGCGTAACCGTTTGGTTTCTTTGGTCAGTGGATTTAACTCAGCGTTCAGCTTGTTTTTCCCCCACGCAATCAGGCAAACTCATCAACACGTCAGCTTCTTTTTGCTGTGTTGGTTCATGTTGTGTTTTTGTGCATGAATCACTGATTCTGAAAATTAAAAAAATACGGGGGGTTCCCAGTATTTCTACGTAAATATGAAAAAAGGAGGTTTCAATGACCCAGCAACAGTAAGCGATACACACATATCACAGCATCACCTGCGACAGCAGGAGTGTGTCAACGTGTGTGTGTGTGTAGCGGCACATTCTTATCACCGGTGCAGATTAAGCCACTGCCTACGATAAGGTCCGACGACAAACAGGAGGACGGCGGCGTGCGGAGACCAGATGGGCGATTAGAGGGCCGGCGTGGCACAAGGGGGGGGGGGGGGGGGGGGTCGAGAGCAACGACCCCCGTCTGTACGATAACTAACCCGGCCGTCGCAGGCCGCCATTATCACTCCAGAGGTTTGACATCTACACTGTTGACGTGTCCCGGGTCTGCTCGAGTCTGACCGCATACTGGACTGCATGGAGGCGGCCTGTTGGATCCCTGTGCATTATTTATTTAAGTCTAAGCAGGACAATTAAAAGCCACAGTTGATTTTCAGATGCACATTTTTTATAGGAAAAGTGTTTAAATTATGGATAATCAACAGAGATCCGTTTTTTTTTAACTGATCCTTTTTGAAGATGTTGATTTTTTCCCCCTGTTTGTGTGCAATAATAATGATAATGATCAACTTCTGTTTATTTTAAAAGAGCTGTCAATCAATTCGGGAGTGACACCCAATTCTAATTTTGTCCCTTTTTGCGTTGCCCTTTTTTCACAGGTTGCTCGCACATATTAAAATGTTGTCATCAACACGCAGAGCGACTTTCAAAGTGAGATAAGAGCAAGTAAAGACGGCGGATGCCCCCCCGCTCATTCACACATCACAACTTGAACCCTGCATGCAGAAAGGTTTCCTTCTACCTGGAATTGAACTGAGGACATTCCGTCAAATATGAACCTAAGCATGACGTCTGCCCACTCCTGATTGATAACATTTATGACACACAAATGTGCGGGAGGAGGAAACCGTGAATGTAAGAAAGGCCAATAATACTGCGCAAAAAACAAATCACTGTTCATTTAAATAACACAATGTAATATTTATGTAATATTACATAAATCAATTAAAATCATGAATATGTACTTGATTGAAGATCTTTTTAGTCATATTTTAGGGACAGATTCACCTACTTTTTCTCCCCTTTGCTTGAACCAGTTTCCTGTTTATCGACTGCAAAAGACATTCAAGTTTCTGAGCGCTGACTTGAAAAATTAAGAATATTTTTCCAGCAGCAGATGATTGTAATTACCATTCATTAGTGCCATCTAGTGCCCGCTACCCCTGATATAAATACTGAGTTTCCTCACCCAGTGCATGCGTGCCTTCTTTACCATACCAACTACATCCACGAGACAAACCCTCACTCTCTCCACCGATATCTTCCATGACACATTTCAAAACACTCAATCAGGTTACAGGGCGTCTTCATTTACCGATCCCATTCATTTCGCTCTCTCCCGCTGACCCTTTGATAGTGATAGTGAACGCATACTGTGTGATAGAGGCGACGTATCTTAATTGGCTGCTGCATTATCGGCCCCCGTTTGATAAGCTCCTTTGTCTTGTCCAATCGGCAGATAGGAAGCTGATGGAAGGGAGGGCGTTATTTAGGGATCGCGTCATCTCTGACACTTGTTCACATTTCATCCCGTCATTCGGAAATGACCGGGTAAAGATCAGTGCGCGGGCACACAGGTAGCTGAACTCGGTGACAAAGCGAGGTCTCAGAGCTTCGCCCGGCACGATAACCATCTTCTCTGAGAGCGGACAAAGACACTCTAAGGCGAGGGACTGAACAGATATGGGACACAGACAGACAGAAATAAGGAAAATTAGCAAGCAACTTCCTCATCTGTGTTTTTTGGTGTAGGTCAGATATGGCAGATATGATAAAGAGTAAAACATCCCACGGCCTAATAGTCACTATTTAACAGTAAATGCATAGTTAATGTGTTTCCAGGTGCAGTGACTCACAGGTATGGAATCAATAGACTTTCTTTACTGTGACTCACTTTTGTTTGCACCCTTAAAACGTAGGCTTACTATACAATTACTATCTATTTTTCTATTTGAATTAATTCCGTGCTGCAGTCATTGGGCCTCATTCAAAAATATCGTCCAATATATGTTTTTTCCAAACGTTTTGTTCTGCAGAAAGTCCCTTAGAAAAACGTACAACATGTTCTTAAACCGCAGGAATGTTAGCATCTGTGTTCTTGTCTTGATGACTCCCACGTCTTCGTAAAGCACAGTTCTTTCTAATTAGCATAGGTAAAGGAGGGTCATCCTTTTACCATAAGGTCAGCAGTTTGATCCCCAGCTACTGTCCCCGATTTTAAGTATCCTCTCACTCTAAACTCTTCAAAATGGGTTGACTGATACAAGCTGGGTAGAATAAAACTTTCATTTTCACTACAGAAACCAAAAAACAACGGGTATTCATTATGAAAATAGCTTTCTACCTTTTGTCTGTTTTAACTTAACAAAACCAGGCTAAACTTCTCAAATTCATGAGAGTTAAATACAATAACAAGCAGCTACAGGAAAAAAATGTATTGGCAAAATAATTAACACAATAAAAACATTTTGGTTCAGCAATATCTGATTAAAGAGCGGCACCGTGAACAGCACAAATCTTCATAGCTCTACTGTACGTGGGAATAGACACAATTTGGTTTTGTATGTGCTGAATCAAGAACGTGATCCCTCACCAGCTTCCCACCCATCAATACCACGTGCTGTGCAGGAACTACCCAAACCTGTCTCATAAAAAGAAATAGGTCTTGTCTTATTCTAGGTAAAACCTGTGCAAAGGGGAAAAAAATGTACTTTTCTAAAATTTGTGGAGGCAAATCTATGCTACTACTCCCACAACAACAAGGAGGAGGCGGCGGCGGCCTGCAACCTCAAGAGCAACAACAGCGAGGTGGGAGGCGGCCTTTTCAGAGTGGAAACATGTAGGGGAGACGCATCGCTTTCAAGTTCTCTGTGAGAAGCCGTGCCAGTCATTTGGATCGGACCCGTTGCCTCGGTGCGATGGCCCTGCTGGTTTCCTCCCTATTCATGTGGTTGAAGCAGGAAACAAAACAGTGGCAAAGTCTCTGCTGCATGCAGAGACTTCATCACGCTGTCACCCTAACATCCCATAAAATACAAGAAAACCCAGGCAAATTTGAAATGCACAAAACTGATGGAATCTTACTAAACACTCACATGCAGAAAAAGGGGAAATTGGTCTCATTCATGTTTTATTGTTTTACAAAAAATAGTAAATAATTTGTGTATGTTATTTGTCTTAAAGAAATACTTTTATAAGACAAAAAATATTTTGAATGCGTACGTTTAACACTATTTAAAGTGCGATAAATTCCCTTGAACGTGTGACAGTCACTGTGATGTATTACACAATCTGAAGCGGGTTCCGAGTCTGTGCAAAGCTGATTTACTGCTAAATGGATGGAAACATAGTGGGAGACGTCGCTGGAGGAAAAACGCATTTAAAAGTGTGAAACATTACAATAGAGTTCCCTTAGAAAATGTCCGTACAGGAAAGTCTACATCATTTGTCGTGAAAGAGTTGCAGTGGTGGAAAGTAACGATATATTTATTTATTTATTTCTATACTTACAAAAGACCACAGTTCTGAGGGAAATGTTTTACGTTTTAGTCCACTACATTCAGTTAGATTTTGACAAACGTGATAATCTTGCAGCATATTATTAAATATTAAACCAGTGCTTCCAGACCTTTTTGTCTCAGCTCCTTGTAGTTCTCTATGTAACTCTGTTGCAGGCTAACAAACAGCTGTAGACTGAGTTGGAGTCCTTGGATCACACTGACCAGAGCACTCATACCATCTCAGAAGGTACCAGAACAGAAGAAGACATCTTGGTTAAAGCGCCCCCTACTCACCCCACCGGGGCGACCGGGCGAGGACGAGGGGACCTGGGGCTCCTCCCTCCCTCCCTGCCCGGCTCTCCCAGAGGAGCAGCCATGGCGATGGTGATTATGTCACCACTTAGTGAACTAACTGACACTGATGGGTTTGAAATGCACTCTGCGTCCCAGCGGGCCCCTGTCCCCCCCCCAGCCCCCCTCGGCCCCGGGTCTGTCAGGCCCCTCTGTGCTGGGTGTTGGGTTACAGCGGAGTGACGGCAAGGCCAAGTTCAACAGCGTGGCCAGCAGCGCTCTGAAGAGCCCGTCTGAAAGGAGGGAGGTGGGGTGGAGTACGGAGGCTCTTCTGACTCACTTCTGGACCCCTTCTGGTGCACTGCTAACCACCCCCACCCCCACCCCACCTCCTCTTCTTCCTCCTCTGACGAACCCCTGAAAGACGTACTTAGAATTATGACTCATTTTCAAAGTAATATTATTCATTATTACAGTAATACAACTATGAATATGACTTCAAACTTAAGCATTTTGTCATCTCATCAGTTTAGTGTTAAAGTAGTAGTCACACTACTATTATTATTAAATATTAAATATACTTGCAGAGCAAAATCCGTATGACACAACAGTGTGTAGTGGCCATACTATTATGCCATATGATTTGCTGTTAATTGTTGGACGGGACAGGTAATAAATACATTTCAAAAGATATAATATAAGATATAATTATTATTAACCACAATACCGCATTTTAAATGATTACAAATAAAAAGAATCACCATAATATTTCGGCAAGTATATAAAATTAGGATTACAAACTGTGAAACCATAATTATCTGCTTTGAAACAGTGGGTGCCTATTGGCTGGAGGCTCTGAAACTCCACCCAATCATGTAGAATGACATTTAACGTTAACTTTACATCCGAACGTAACGTTCTCGATGGGCAGGGAATGCAGACCAGACACGCCCACCAGCTAACACCCTAACCTCCACTTTAGCTCTATGCTAACCTGAATGAGGATAAACAATTCAATAGTGCAGCTCATCTGATATTCCAAATGTTATGTATCCAAATTCTGCTGATGTGGATTTTTGTCAACCAATGTGGCGACCCACCAGGATCTGTCCTGGTATAACAGGTGGTCAGTACATCACTGCAAGATAGCAATGTGGTTGGTAATTGATTGAACCAATGATGCCCCGTGCTTCAGGTGTTATGGGGAGGAGCTTAACTTAGGATGTCTCCAGTGGGTCATCGAGCCATGATTTCAGGCCTTTCCAAAAAACGCAAAAATGGTGAAACACAATTGGCAAAAGGTATAAACCATAATTAATCTTCTGGATTCTTTCGGGTTCTGTTCAAAGGAGAATACTCTTAAAACTGTAAAACACACCAATTCTTTTTTAAAATTTCATTCCATGTCACTATGCGAATGTATAGATAATTCATACAATTATCTTGGTGAATAGATGATGTGGTATGCAATCATCACATTAATCAGTCACTTGACTTCCATGTTTCATGTCTCCTCCATATTAAATGTAAAAGGGTGAAAAATGTGAACCAATAAAAATGTTTGTCACAACCCAAAACAAACTGCATTGCTACTATTATTAATTATATATTTTGATAATTATCAACATTGATCTCGGCCATTTTGTCCAATAAAATATGTTTTGATTTTCGTCATGGGATAGGGTTATGTCATGAGTCCCAGCACACACACATTCATCAACACTCGTTGATATTGTATTTCTTTGCTTAATAATTACATTAAGCAACCAATTTTATTCCTTCACAAGGAACAGCAGATGTGGTCAGCCTGAAATTACTAAATGAGTCACAGAGGTGGCAGCAGCCTTATTTTGTCTAATTTTAACAAAAAGATGCATGCTTAGGTAGAAGATGCTGGGAAAACATATCAGAAATGGGATTTATGGTGCAGAAGTGGTAAATTCAATTATTCACACCCCTGTACAAGGACATCATCTTTGAATAAAATGTTACTTTATTCAACAATTCTCTTGAAACATGGCTTTACCGTGAGAATTGTTGAATAAAGTTTCATTCCCCCAAAAAAAGTGTTAACATCAGCACAACTCTGTGACAAACGGTTTTGTTTTAGCCTACCCGACCTGACGTAACTAAAACCCAGGGTGCGTGGAGTGACTAATACCTGTAGGTGTACGGATGAAAACAAATTAGTTTACTGCCACATTGACCTACATTTGGCTACATCATTCATTGCACCACCGAAACGGCTGATCGTTCCCACACAGCTGCAGACACAAGGCACTCGGACGCAAAGGTTTCTGTATAGCTATACAACAGCCTTATGATTTTGGACTATTAATCATATTAAATCTATTACGGTTCAAACTTACTCATCACAATTCTCTTACAGGAAAAGTCATACGAGCAAGCAGCTTTACATTAGTCCACCAACTTCTACCATTCTATACTACAATAATGGTGAAATAACACCAATAACCATTCTTCTGTGGTTCTATCGTATTTTATGTTGTTCCTTCTATCTTGTCTTTGAAGACGATTGCAATCTTAAATAATTGTATTTGTTTTATTAACCTACGGTAGCCTACCATTTTATTTTATTCATTTATTATCTTATGTATTCTTATCCTTTTAACTGTTTACTCCATTTATTTATCTTTTGTCAAGGTTTTTATCCTATCTTATGTCTTTAGTTTTTAAAGTTTAACTCCAGAGTTTCCTCAGGGGGGTCCTCCACACTGGGAGCTGAGTCTGGGCTGCTGCTGGGGGTGCTGTCCTTGGGTCCCTTCGACCCGACCAGCTGTTGTCTGTCAGGCTCGGAGGGCCTGGGCACTGGTGCCCCCCGTGGCTCAGACTGTGGCTCCTCCCTGCGTGGATGGCCCCAACGACGGCGCTTCCTCAATCCTCAGTGCCTTGCCATGTCTCCCTATTGCCGGTAGTAAGAGTGTGCAGATGTGTGTGTGTGTGTGTGTGTGTGTGTGTGTGTGTGTGTGCGTGTGCGTGTATGTAGTATGGAGGTTTTCTTTATTGTTTTATCTTGTGTAAAGCACTTTGTGCTGCACGCCCGTTGTGTGAAAAGTGCTCTATAAATAAAATAAAGTTTGATAACACCATGGTGAAAGGAGTCTCTAGAGCCAGTGTTGGACTTGTTCTTCTGGGCTACATGGCGGTGCAACATGGTGGACTTTGTGCTTACATAGCAAAAAATAGAATAGATCACCCAAAGTGCCATGACTCACATCAACACTTAAAAAAGGATGCTAAAATGTATTTACCGAGAAAAGATTAACTGCGATAAAAAAAACTGCATTATAATGATGTTGAGATCATTCCAGCACATGTCGAGCACTCCTTCTACTTTGCAGTGCATTTGAACTGCGATACCGCACTTCTCTCTGATGCTGGTAGATAACGGGTCATTAACATTGAAACATTGCTTATCATCACCACAGCTACTGAGCAAAACTTTTCCCCTCGTCTTATTATGCACGCTATATATAGTTTCTGTCACAGAAAGTGTTAACCAAAATAAGAGGCGAGTCGGTTTTCTTGGTTTCAGTCATTAACTGATTGTTGTGCGCGATGCACTCGGTGACAAAGTGACAGAACGCGGCTGCAGCTTCTGCTAATCAAAGCACGGGGTGACGTGTGGCCAAATGGCCAACGTCTCATGTTATTGTCAATTTCCATTAACCATTAGAACATTTGTGACAGGCCAATTATGAAGTCAATCCACACCCCTCCCCTCTCCCCTCCCTCCCTCCCACCTCTCTCCTCATCATGTGTTGGTATAGAGAGACATATGTGTTTAGTCTATTAAAAGAGACAGCCGGCGTGCTTTGGGGAGGTGACCCTGGGGCTGGATGACAGCTTCAGTTACACTAACACATGAGCTCTCTCCAAACCCCACCTCCCTCTCTCACACACACACACACACACAAAATCCTACTAGACTGCTAACTGAGCTCTACTCCTTCACCTCCCCAACCTCCAACCTTGAACCCCTAACCTCCCATCCTGGTAGATCTGGCAAGGGAGCACCAGTCTGTGTGTGTGTGTGTGTGTGTGTGTTTTACTTTCCGTGTCGGCCAAATGGGAGCAGGAGAAGGGGCTAAATTGAAAATTAAACTACCGAGTTGTGTCGATGGCCACGTTGATAGGCGTCAATCGGCGAGGCCTCTTCGTCCTCACTCGGTTGCTGATTTAATTAAGTTTAGGAAATGATAGAATAACTGCATCCACCTGTGGCGGTTCACATTGTACTAATCTCTTCATTTAGCTGACTAACCCCCCCCACCGTCTGCAGATAGCTGCATTCACACTGTGGCTGACCTCTCCACGCACATGACTCACGGGGGGAACACAGTCGCTCCCCGGATCAACACGCCAGAACATGTAGGAAAGTCGCTGCCATCTAAACGAGCCGATTTATCATGAATAAAGTCTGATGTGGTGAAATGTCATTTGTGAAGCTAATAGCTGGTGCTACAAACTAAAAGTGTGGTCTTAGTTATAGAAATGGACGGTGATGTTGAAAGAAAAGAAATGGAGATTTGCTCTGCAATTCTATATTCTGTTCATCATGCATCAAGGGGAAACGGAAACGGAAAGGACAGACGGGGAAACGTCAAGCACATTTTTGGAATTTTGGCCAAAACGGACAAGGGACAGAGAGTCTGGGAGTTGAAGTGGAGGCTCCGATGTCACTCAGGGACTCCCCCCCCCTGCTACAGTGCCCTCAAGCAAGGCATTAACACGCCGACCGCTCCACTTAAGCCCCAAGCTGCTAGCGAAGCTGCATCGGAGGGTTGAACGCTGCAACACAACTGGCTTGAAAGAGCCGTGAGAACTAAATGAAAGATGTGAACTTCAATCCCCAGAAATGATGTGAACTGAGATCAGTAAACCACACACGACAAACCCACACTCAGCAGGTGTGTGATGCGATTATACCCACGGATACCAAAGAGACAAAGGTAAGGGATTCAAAGATGAGGAGGCCAGGATTGTCTGGATGGAGAGAACGCGCGCTGGTTTTTAGGACGCCATTTGGATTTGGTTTTGTCGTTAACGGTGGAGACAGAAAACGCTCTGCCAGCGTCCCAACCAGAAATACCATGTAAGTTGGGCCATCATATGGAATTCAAGGCATAACAAAAATACTACACTGTGATAGGCTGAACAGACTATGGTGAAAGTGATTACAATATAGTGAAGACAATTTTTTACCAACAATTTTAAATCATCATATTCATTGAATGTGATGCACCCACTATATTCACACACACAACAAAAATCATAGTTGGCTTGATAGTCACAAGGTGTGTGAACTGGTCTCCTGGGGAAGCTAACTGAAGCTTGTGGTAGGAGCCATTTACATACATTAGACATACATTAGACACACATTGTAAAAGAAGAATCTTATCAAATTTGAATGAAATCTGAGCACTGGGAACGTTTCACCACTTTAATGCATTAAAACATTTTTTTTCTTTTTTAAAAACTTAATTAGGACACAAACCTTTGTGAAAAGACAACAATATAATCACATGATCACAATAAGATTCCACTAATAATCAATACAGTGTCAGGTCATTGTGGAAAATACCCACCAGAACAATTCTTCAAGAAGAGCAGCAACTCTCATTTGAGAAAAAAAAAATTGTTTACACACACAGAAACATACACACATACAGAAACATATACACACACACACACACACACACACACACACACACACACACACACACACATATATATATATATATATATATATATATATATATATATGCATATATATATATATATATATATATATGTATATATATATACACACATACATACAAAGAGGTTAAACCCAGTGAAGTTCCCTCCACGTTGATGCCAGGAATGACGCATAGCATGATGGAGGCAAACAGAAAGAAGGGTAAAAAAAGCAGGAATGACAACAATGTGAATGGGAGAGAGAGAGAGAGAGAAGGGTAGTGACAGCTCCACTTTGCAGAGACATCATGCATTTCTGGGGAATTTAAGCGCGAGGGGCTCTGAGGGCTTAGCGTTTCCGTGAGGCTGAGGCCTGCGTTTTGACTGGGAGAGAAGAGACCAATTAGGCCATTAATGTGAGTGCTGACGGGCGGATTACTCCCCTGGCTCGCCTGCCCCTTTAAAAAACAGGCAGTAATAACAATAAAGCCAGTAATAACCCGGCTCTTAAAGGGACAGCTGGGGCCAGGCAGGGAGTTTGTCCCGGAGTTCTCATCTCAAACATACTGTACTGTGTTAATTCCCAGCCTAATGTCTTTCACAGCTGGCTCCACATGTTCCGAGCTGCAAAACAGGCTTCTGTACACTTCCTGGGCCCTTTGTCTGAACCCCGGACTTCAGACGCCGACGCTATTGTTCGCTCATGTGGGAAGCTTTGCGTTTTCAATCAACGAGCGCTGCCGTGAAGTTTCAAGGTAAGCGTGGATTCCCAGATGACCCCACCGCACACCTACAACACATGCTCTCATGCACACCCCGATGTGGACACAATGCATGATGTCCCGAACATTGGGAGGTCAGGTACATCCCCGCTTTATTCCAGTATTTCCAGGTTTACAGTTACAGGCCAAAAGTGAGGGGTCAGGGGTCGGGGCGGTGCACTCCCAACAATGATGCAGGTGCACTGTTCAGCTCCAGTCAGCTGCAGCACATCCACATCCAGCCGCTCACTCAATTAAGAAAGCAGAACAACAAACACACACACACACACACACACACAGACACACACACATACACAGGCATTCACATGTACTTCAAGTCATGACCACCCCTTGGACCCCATGTAGTTGGGGTATTCTCTTACAGAGCGAGGAATCCGAGCAGCGCTGCCGTCCAGGGGACAAAAGGCAGCGTGGCCCCGGGGCTCGGGCAAAGGAAGCTCCGGGTTTGGCCCCTGGACCTCGAGGTCCTCGAGGAGACCCCTTTAACAGCCAGGTGTTCCAACAGGAGGGACTTTGTGGAGCCATCCTTGTTGAAATGCATCAGTCTGCTGCTGGTTTATTGCTTTATGTGATTTTGGTAGTTTTCCCTCATGGTGATATTTCAGTTATCAAAACGCATGGTGAAATATTCCACAAACTGCCTGAGTATTCTATAAATGCCAAAAATTATGTTATATGACATAGTGATTGACGTATATTTGAATTTGAATGGGTCTGGCTTGAAAGCGGTTTTCATCTGAATGTCATGGCCCTCTCGGTGGTCCAGCCACCATCGGTGTTCAGCCAGCTCCACTGCTGATTACATTACAGGCCAGAAGTGACCTTTAATAAATGTCCAATGTAAGACTGAATACTGATACCGCTAAACTGTAACATTCAAACTATGTAGCCGTTGAACAACATTTTAGAATTGGAGGTTTCAGCAGCATATCACAGTCTTCATGGAGATAACTGAATATATTGCTTGTTGTCAAGATTAAATTGGTTTGTTTTCATCCGTCAATGTAGGAAATAAAAAAAAAGCTTCAATTTGGCTGTACCTATGATACAAGACCCAACCAATGCTAATCGGGAATATATTTTTTGAATAAACAACATTGAGCAGGGCTCGACAGTGACAGTTGCCAAGTTGCCATTGGCAACCATATTGAAAAAATGGCTACCAATTCTTGGCTTTTGGATGTCATCATGGCAACGTTTTAACATAAAAATAGCAACAGCAAAATACACCCTAAATGATTTGTATTTTGTTTTTAAATATTTGTATAACTGCAGAATATTGAATAACTCAAAATATAAAGACACTGAAATGGCAACCGCATTTTCTGTATCAGCAACCAAAAGCAGAATATTAAAACCCTTTAGAGTCGGTGGTATCTCCTGAGGAGAGAAGTGTGACCGGGTGCTGACACACAACCCTCCTGGGTCATTCCCACAGTCCTGTACAGACCCGGACTGGTTTCTCCACGGGCTAAAGTTGAGGTAACATGAGTGTGAATGGGACAAAGCTCAATTCTTTCTGTGCCGACAACTGGAGAGGACGGACGGACACAGATACCACACCTGCACCACCTGACTGACGTGGTCTTTGGCCGACACAGAAAGTAAAACACACACACACACACACACACACAGTCCATATATAAGATCAGGGGGTTTGAAGGAAAAATAGCAGTCCCCAGCTGTTATTGACTTAACTTACAGCCTTATAAGTGCAGTGTCCACCGCAAAGCATTCTGGTCGTAAAGTCTTTGAGAGTCTAGTTCGTGCAGACACTCCAAACTCCCATATATTAAAAATAAATGATATCCGTTATATTATAAAAGCCCCCGACTTCCTTCTCTCTGGTTCCAGGAAAACATATATCACAGCCGGTGTTCACGGCCAGAACCAACAGCGTCTGTTTGCCCGTCTGGGCTGGCCTGGACCCACACCCAGGTCGAAGGTCAAACAATCAGTCCTCATCTGCCCCCTGTCTCAGATTCACTCTCTCCATCTTTCTAACATTTGCCTTTTGCTGCAATGTTTTGTTAAACAGCAAAAAAGTTTCACAGCTTGTCTTCAAACCTAAGAGTTGACTAATGAAATACGAGGGTTGTGTAATGACTCAGATTAGGGTCTTAACTGTTAAAAGGGCAGGTCACTCAAATGTCAGTTCCCCAATAGACAGAACATGTATGGCATCCGTCTTAATCTAGGTACATTGGCACCTTTCTTTCATTTCTATACACAAGACAGGACAGCTCGTCTATGATTCTATGGGAAACCATTCTTCAGCACTAAAAACAAAGAATAATTCTCTGTTTGTGAGTGTCAGGACATTCCAAGAGATAGCTTTATAACTCTGAGGGTTCTTGGCACAATTTAAAAAAGGAAGAATATCACAAATTTTATTTTGTATCACAAACAATTGATAAAACATTTGTTTTATTTCTTATTAAAAAAAGTGTACAGTATGAACCTAATTTTCTCCCAAAGAATCTCAAATGTTTTTCATTCTTTACTATCAGCTAATGTTACTTGTCACCAGTAGAAATTACAAGACTAAAAAAGTTTTTTCTTAATTGCACATTCTCTGGATGATACAGTGCAGAGTTTTCTAAACCTGTCAAAAGGCTTTAACAGCGAAACTGACTCCTGGTTCCTCTCAGTTCTTGTTATAAATAAGATAAACCTTTAATGTCATCTGTGTTACCTGAGCGAGGGTATGTATGTGCCAAATCCCTGATTCCAGTTAAAAAACAAAACTCCACAACCCCTAAACACCGGCATCTACTCGTGTCGCTAAAAACGCATCAGGCCACGATCCCCTATAGCCGACCGTTGTGGCTCCTCAGCGAACACCTGGCCCAGCTAGCGTGTCATATCACGACTAATCGTATTAGGCTAATCGCTCCCAGATCAGCACATCCACCCCGACCCCGGCACGACTCCGTGACCCGGCCAGGGAACCCTCAAGCGGGATCAGACCGTGAACTTATCTCCCCCAAAAGCCGGACCCCACCCTCGCTGTTGCTTAGTGGGACACTGTCGTACGGATATGACCAGATTCCTTTGGGAGGACTGAAAGTGACTGTTATGTTATGAACTGGTGACACTTTGGTTGAACCCTCTCCTGCAAAGAGGGAGTCTATCAACAACAAGGTCACGATGACGAAGATCAACAAATCATCCAAATAGGAACAATTATCCCTCCAGGGCATTTATTGAAAATCAGATTTGGGGAAAAAATAGCTAAATCTTATCACATTTTGTTCTGTATTCTAAAAGATGGAGAAACGCTGCTGTCTTTTGTCTTTTTCTCCTCACCTCACCTCGATGCCTTCCTCATTTTCTTTCTCTGTCATCTGTCACGCAGCTCAGTTCTTGGCGCTCTCGCCACCTCGCTTAGGACCCGTTGGATTTCTCTCCTGGAGAAACAGCTTTGGAGCGTGCCACAGCCAAGGATGCCCACATCTGCCAGGATATTTCCCTCTGCGCTACCTTCTCCCCTCCCACGCCGGCCCTTTCCCCTAATCGCCACATCTCTGCGAGCTCCGTCTCTTTAAATCGACCTCTCCACTACCGTCGCCACTTCATCTGCATCGCTCCTGGGTCTTCAGTTATTCTATGGCTTCCATTTTTTTGCTTTTCAAGCTGCACCATCACTGCTCAATATGTTAGGAACACTGCATGATGCTTAGTCAATAAGAAACCGGTCCTTGCTGTTGCATCTGCTGATTAACACTGGAAATAAATAGAACATTCTTATTACAACTGCAACTAACAGCAATAGTGTTTACTAGATGTTCCTGAGGTGGGTAAAGTCAGCAAGATTGGTCAAAACAAAGATGTGTTGGTCAGTCATTTTATTGCAATAGATATTATTAAAGTGGGATGAACCAGGTGAAAACATCTTATTGGATCAATTAGATGTTGACTAACTGCATAGTTTGCAGTTGAAAAATGTAAGATATCAAAATGTCATCTCAATACTCTGCATATTGAAAAATGTTTAAAATCCTATGGTGACTTGAGTATTGTGATCATTTTGTATTGTGTGGCTTTTGTTGAAAACCATTGTTTACTGTAATGTTTTATTTTCCAGCTACATTTTAAGTGTATAAAATATCGGTAAAAAATGTTGATCATAAAACCCAAAGATTCAATTTACTAAAAATGTTTGTGGCATCTTTAATTCAAATATGACAACTGAATAATTGTTTGGCAAAAACTTATCAGCCACTGTTTTGACATCGACAAATAAACTAAGCAATGTATTTATTCTTATTTTCACAAAATCAAACTTTAATGTATTTAATTGGACATAATGTGGTTTGATTCCTTTTGTGTTTCGCTTCTTGTTTCATTAACTCCATAAAGACATTCAAGCATCGAACAAACAGTGTCTGCATCAGTCAGCTGATCCGGCTGTCTGTGCCACAGCACTGTGTGGACAGAGCCTGCCAAGCCAAACAACACGACCAGCTACAGCCTTCATTCACTTAGGGCCCGACTGTGCCCCCCCCCCCCCCCCCCCCTCCCTCGTTTTCACTGTCGCTCACTGTCCCAGTGTGTGAGGAGGAGGGGGGGTGTAGGGGGTCAGGCGGAGGTTACTCAAATACAGTGAGCTTAGCCTCTCCACACTGTCCATTAACTATCAAAACATGTGAGTGCTGGCCAGGATGAGAGCGCCCTGCTCTGGCAGCCATTGTTTTTCTGCCTGTGTTAACTTTTTATGCTAAGCTTTATTTATACAGGGAGAGTTGAGCGAGCAACATGTACTTTTCCAGCAACAGCCTGATATTCATGACAGATCTGTATATACAAGACATCAGCAACACAACTGGACAGGTTTCCTGGGTTTCAACCAGGGGGTTGCCTTTGAGAGTGAGCTGCAATAACTGCAATATTAGTATTGTAAAAATGAAGTGTTTCAGCTTCTAAGGGTCATTGCTAAATATTTTCTGTGTATTAGTTTGATACACTTTGGACTTCAGATTGTGAGACATCAGAAACTTAGACTGTAGAGTAACAACACAAAGCAATTCCAATGATCTTTGTTACTTTTGCACCTACATGTGTATATTTTCATTATATTTACATCAATTCTAAAATGAACTAAAATAGACATGTACCAGAAAGAAACTTGAATCCGGGGTTCAATGTCTTGAATTCAACATGTACATGACACACTTCCTGCAGGACTACAGACAGGCTTCCTGTTAAACTCATACAGAGATGCTGTAGATGGAAGTCCACGGGACCTAAGTTGACTCTTCCTCGGGCTGACGCATTGGGCTTTTTCCCCATTATTATATATTTGAATATGTTTTTTAAACTAAAATCGATAAGGCATAAAAGTGTGAGTTCTGTTTTTGATCAAGTTCAGTTGTCAGTAATTTCAATACTGCAGTAGTAGAAAAATGATGAAAGTGAACTCATCCTTTAAGAATGTCATTTCTTAAAGGATGTTTTTTTTTTATACAAACTCATTTTTCAGTGATCTTTCGTGGCTGCATGTGTAGGGTCCTGTAGTGAGACACCAGACACTAGACAGGGCCCCTGTGTACTTTGTCCTGTTTCAGTTTGCCCGACACCATTGCTGTCTGGATTTGGGTCGAACGGAGGCACGGTTGGCTTTGTGCAGAGATAAAGAGTATAAACTCATGAGATCTATCAGCTTATCGGTCTCCTCAGCCCCCTCGACCCTGACGGCCATAACACTAAATGTGGCAAATGGCAGCCATTCGTCTCCATGAGTGAACTAATGGAGAACTCCAGACTGTGGGGCCCTGACAGGTTTATATTGGTAATATTCCGTCACTCCTTTGACTGCATTAGCGTTTTCAACACCAGACTTTTCAATCTTTTTTATGAACGACATAAAACGTCAGATCTGGTGGAATACATCTCCATGCGGGCCTTCTAAAGTTGCTTTTCTCTGTGTGCAGACAGACATGCCGTGCTCCCTTCGCTGTCCCCACTTCCGATCTCTCTAATGTTTTTCAGTCATAATAAATCTGGCCCTGACTTTCTAAAGCAAACAATGCTGTGGGGACTGAGTCCTCCAATAACACTTTGTCAGTTCCAATCAGGCCTGAAATATGACTCAACTGTCTGTGCCTCCTCCTGCTAAAAGTCCTCCCCTCCGCCCCCCATTTCCTCTCTCGCTCTTTTTCCCTCTGCTATACTTTCCTTAAGCCGTGCAATCTCTTTCACGTCTTTCCTCGCCCGTCCAACAGTCTTTCTCCCTTACTAATGCAATGATTCATCCAACGCTACTCTGATAAAAACACAGAAAAGTGTGTTGACACCGAAACCAAAAGTTGCAGTTGGAACATGTCATTCTGAAACCATGCACATGAATATGTTGCTTCAACAGAGGAGGCTTGACAGAGCACTGATCTCTGTATCACTCGTTCATCCATGTGAAGGATCCATGTTTCAACGTACTGCTAGTTACCCAGATCAACTTTGGGTTAAATAAACTGCAGATTTATCCATCAGGCATTATTGACGTGTCCCAAATGCAAATCTGCGTTAAACTCAGATAGTCTAGTATAAAATGTATGAATAAACTCCAACATCGGCACAGGCTCCTCCCACTCTGGACTGTCTGCCCCGGTTGCCGGTCAGGCTGGGAGCCCCGTAACTCCAGTGAGAGAGGGTGAAGCGAGTACCAAGTCCACAGCCCCAGAAAGTGGCGAGGTCGAGGGGAAGGCTGCTGTAAAAGCTCATGGTCAGAGCCGCAAGCCTCCTTCAACCCGGGTCTTTACAGGACTTACAGGTTTCCAAACCGCTACGGGGAAATTAACTTGCTTGGAAGAGGCTCCTCCCACACAGAGCGGTCGGTGCAAAGATATATAGAGTTCATCATGAAACTGTGGCGGGCCGAGCTCGGCTGTTGGTTATTAACTAGAAATACTGGATTAGCCATGAGCATCATGGGAGTTGTCCTTTGTGTCAAGCAGCTGAACAGTTGTAGGAGTGACATGTTGTGATGTAACTATTGATCAACACGGAAACCATACATCGTGCTGCCGTGCTTCAGGCCCCATTTCCACTCGTCATTCCAAGTGTTTGGTATCTGGACAAAATCCAGATTGTATTTCAAAACGTTCTTAGATGCATTTACACTGAGCTTTTTCTGATATCTGAGAAGACAAGTGCGATGTGAGGCCATAGTAGTGTAAAACTCTTAATTTGAGCTATGGCTTTGAGCCAATTAAAATCAGTTCTTCACCGAATGCACATAAAAGTATGTGTGCACACACTCTTGTCCGTATAATGGACTGTTTTGCATGATTTTAACTATCCCTAGCCGGGATCTGCAGCAGAGCTCTATTGGCTTGTAAAAAAAAGAAAAAAAGAAAGAAAAGTTGCCTTGAAGCATTCTACCTTTGTAGCTACGGTTGAACGAGTTGACCCCGCATATTTGTATTTGTTGCACTATTTTTTAGTGTTAGCCCCCGGCCATGTTAATCAGGCCTGCCACTCCCCCCCTTGAGCCCGACCCCTCCATCCCAGCACAGAGACTGAGGGAAGCCATCAGTAGCGATGCCCGGTCGACCACAGAGCGAGCATGTTCTCTTCACGCATGATTAACGCTGTTGAGAACGGGGGATAGACCACCTCAAAGAGAGAACTGCCCCAACTTCAAAGTCTCGCCACTGAGAAAGAGACTCTGTCCCTGTGTGTGTGCAACCCCCACACACACACACACACGCACACACACACACCCTTAAAACTTAATATAACATGGCCTCAACTACCCTTGTAAACACACATGCACACACGCACACACACGGAAATGTAAAGGGTTTTACTGGTATTATTGGTGAATGATTGACCGGCGGTGATGGAGTGCAACCCTGCTCTCTTATTACAACTTCGGTGTCAGTATCTACTTGTTGTATGCTTTCATGGACCGTCTATCAAATATATTCTGCATCACAAGATTTGACCAATGGAATGACAGCTGATAATATAAGACTCAGTGCCCAGGTTGAATATCTAAAACGTGAGATATTAAAATGATATGGCCCTTAAAGTTGAAAGCATTTCTAGTTTTTTCTTCCTTTTTCGTACTTTACCCTGTAAAAACAAAATATGAAATTTAATTTAGTTAAACTTCTTAACTTCAACATTGTTTTTATTTATATTGTTAAACACCACAAAATAAAAAAAATCCATCTCGACTCAAACCGTCTCTACAACCTGCAGCCTGTCAGTCAGTCACCAAGGCAACACCGTTGTTGATGACGCCGACGAATCACGTGATTTCTTTCCTGTCAATGATATTGTGTCATTAGCACCGCTGCATTAGCACGTTAGCATGGCTGTACGTCATACTGTGATAGTTCTCCGTTAATAGTTTTACAATTTACAATTACAGGTGTTGGACACTAATAAATCTCACACAGTGTTGTGACTACAGGCATGTTGGCTAATGCTATTAAAAATGCTAAGCCAATCAAGACCGTTATCACAGTACACAGCCCAGTTATCTCCAACAACAACGTATCCAACGAGCCAATTAATCACCTACAGTTCTTGATGAAGTTTGGTTGTGCAGAGGCATGAATTGTCAATTTTTTTCATGTCACACAAATGAGATGCATTTTGTTTTGTAGCGTGATGTCCCTTTTGCAGGCACGAACAATTCTTCCAATTAAATTCTATACGTTTCAAAGCTGCAGAAAATGTTCATGGACGCTAATCGGTAGAATTCAATTTTGGGACTTTTTCAAAAACTGCTGTGAGACTGTGTTGTCATAAATGACCCCAATGTTAAAAAAAAAAACATTTACTACTTTTGGCTAAGATCCATATTTTTTTTTAAATCACACAATTCAGCTCTTCACTGTCCATTGATGTTTAAAATGCCACTACGTGACACCACACCTTTCAGTAATGGTGCACAAAGGATGATGAGTCATAGCCATCTGAAATATCAACTTGAGGAAACTACCTTGTTTTTATTAAGCAGCGAATGGAATAATAAGTGAGTCATTTTGGACAGAGCGTGGCCTTTGTAGGAGGAAGCCCTATGACCCAAAACATTCCATGCATCAGCTATGAGATCCACGTTTTAATACATGGGATTTTACAATCACCGTACAGGTGTTTTCTGTATAAATGACATGAAATCTTATCCACCAACATTCCGTCTGCAGTTCAACGGTTAGTGTTTGATTCATCAATTATTGCCAATAGCACATCATTATGTTGATCAATACGATTTTTACACATTGTTCAGCTTTAATTTTGACAATTAAAAAAAACAACAAAAAAAACATGATTTGGAATAAAAAACAAACTTCCAGTACGTGATGACGGCTGCCACTTTTGTGATGTGAGTTATTGGAAATCGCCTCACAATGAAGGAACACGGACGACCTCATACCTTGCAGAGCATCATAGGCTTTACTTCTCTTTGTCTCTTTACAGGGTGGTGGAGTGAGGAAAGGAGAGGTCAACTCACATTTCCTACAAAGTTTTAACTAGCGAGGTGTGTGTGTGTGTGTGTGTGTGTGTGTGTGCGTGTGTGTGTGCAGCATGAATGTGGAATTTGGCCAGAGGCACAACGACCGACGGTGCTCTCGCTTTCAAGCTCCCTTATAGACACAGAGGGAGAGAAAGGCAGAAGGGGGGGGTGCGACACCTTTACCTGACAGATGAAAGCCAGTATCATACACCATTCGTGGCACGATTTGAATAAATAAACAGTGAGGGCTGTACGCGGTGCAGTGTGTGTGTGTGTGTGTGTGTGTGTGTGTGGAGGTCTGTGGTGCCTTCCTCCTGTTATGGGCCTCTATCCAAACACAACTTCAGTTACTTACAATTTTCGGTTAAGCTTGCGGGATTATCGCTGGGTGTGCAGGTCAAACATGTAGTGCATTCTTCAATTTCTCCGCTTGTAGAAACGGTCAAAGTAAAGTGACCATGAAAAATACATTTTTATACTTTATTATACTAGAGTACTGAGGAAGCTTTGGAAGTTTGTGTCGAGGCCAAACTTTTTTCCCCATTAGCTAAATATGATGTCACAGGACAAACAATAGTAAATGTTAGATAAATAATGGTGATTCGCGATATTATACTGTTAGCATGAAAACATACTGGAAGCACTTCACATTCTGTCAAGAACCTTTTTTTGGGGATTATCCTTTTATTGAAAAACCATCAAATGATTTTCTAGGTCTACCTGCTTTAATCTATGATAAATAAATACACATGTAGTTTTGTATTTTTAAACTCGAGCTCTATTTTTCACTTCTCTACTGCTCGACAGATTTTTAAACTCACTCGTCACAATATTCACGATAAACTCGATAATGGAAATTCACTATGATCAATTTATTGTGCATGTTTAGTCACATCCCTGGATGTGCGATATTGGCAACTTAAGAATAAAAAAGCCATGTAACAACTATTACGCTGCTTGCTTGGAAGGAAAACTTGCATGATTCTCATCATGACTAATCCAGTATTTTTTATTAATAACCTATAAGCGTAGGTGGGCCCGCCACAGTTTCATTATGAATTCTATATGTTTTTACACCGGCTGCTGGTGTAAAAACATATCCCCAGCAAAATAATTTCAGCAGTGCACTGTGACTGGCTAGATTCGGCCGGCTTGGAATGGCCCGGGTTAAATACATCAAATTTAAGTAAAAAAATTTTTTTTTTTAATGTTTAGGGTGAATACATTTTTTCATGTCTGTTCCACTACCGTGCAGCCCTATTAAATGTGTAGTTTTCAACCAGTGTTTCTAGACCAGAAAACCCAATGTGCCATAGAAATTGAATTCCTTTTTAATTTTCTATTACAATAACTACGCACCACTACTAAACCGTTTCTGGTTATGGTCTTAAAGTCTTAGAAGATTGTGATGTAAATACAAGGTGTAAATCTAAAAAGTTACATTCACATTAAACGCCAACTGATGTTTTTTGTGCGGCACTATTGCCTACAAAGTCAATGCAAAGATGGGAATGTTTTAAATTATATTTTAAATGAAATATTACTAATTACTAATTATTATTAATACATGTGACGCAAAAGCCTATCAGCATTAAGATTCTCCTCCTGTTGTTACTGAATCAGTAATAGAGACACTTTGGACAAGCGTCTGCTAAATACCCTAAATGTAAATGTAAATGTAAATGTAGAGAATAAACATGTTATAGCAGTCTGTGGTCCCCCAGAGTTCTACAATAGAACCTGGAGACCAAACCAGACGATGTGTAGAAAACAGAGTCCGTCTATGGAACAAACAAGATGACGTTTTTTAAACTGTTGATGGAGCAGCTACTGTGTTAGCATGACCTCCCTCCGATCGATCGAATGCATTCACATAACAATTTTAAAAGGACAGACCTAACAAACCATGACTTCTGACTTCTTATAAGTTGTCACTATGTAGTTATTTTTGTATTCCTTTTAACAAAACAGTTTATTTTGGGTTGATACCGCTGTAGTAAACCAGCCAATGTGAATCTTGCTAGATACACTGAATACAGCTCTGGATGATGTAATGAAGCCAGGCAGGACAGTATTTGATTAGCCGGTGTATCTGGGACTTCACAACATGTACAAAGCAGCAATAGTGGTTATTTTCAGCCATGATAGATGAAACCTTGTTCGTGTCTACATGAAGGTAAGCCCTCCTCCTCCCTGGCACATCTCGAGCAAGTGACGTGAATAAACACAAATGAGCCTCGCGTTAGGAAAGCGAGGTGAAAATTCAATTTGAGTTTGGTGTTAACAAACCTTCATGTTAAGATGTTTCAGACGAGCAGAAATTGTAATATACTGGTCGATGCCAAGAGGTTCAGACGGATAATTTTACTGAATTTAGTTGACATCTAGTATTTAAACTTGGATGTCCAATGCCCATACGAAGCAGTTTTCTAGTAAAATGCTCAAGACATATTCTAGTTTATTTTTAAAAGTTCACAATGGGCCATTTCAAAAATCATCAGTAATGGGCCACCCCAGATTTAGAGTCAAATGTGGAATTCTGTATTTTAGCCAAACTGCAGCATTCTCATACAAAGTTCTCAACCAACAAAACTCCCCCAGCGCAGCACTTTCCTTGCTCCCCCCAGGTCTCTTTTGACACATAAGCTAAACATTCACATCCAGCCAATCAGATTTGAGCACCAGACTTCCTGGATTATGAAACTCCACCCAGTTCTGGCCGAGAGGACGGTGCTTACATAACCTCCGACCCCTCTAATGCATTAATTGAGGGGGAAGTACGTGCAGCTCCATTTATTGTGATGGAGAGTGTTGGTAATTGCCCAGTGACCCAAACGTTCTTTTTCATTGTCGGCCCCTCGTGCCACCAAGACCTCGACCCCCCGCTTCTATAAAGGCTGCCACATTGTGCCGTCCACCCTTCTACGTGTCGGGGGTTTGGAAAAGCTGAGACCAATAGTTTGGGACAAAAGCTTAAAATGTTGTGCTGCTGATATACTTATCTTGGTGTTCACCCCGATTGTGAAGTCATGCTGTTTTTCACAAAAAAGAAATTGAATAAGTTTGCAGGTATTTGCACAGTAAGTTCATACCAAACTTTTGGCATTGAATCTGGGAAAATGTTTCAAAATTTGAATGTTTTCATGCAAAAAAACGACTCAAATGTACTAAATTTGAGAGGCCGTTATAAAAATGCTAATAATTATTTGTACCTAAAGGAACCAAATCTACACTCGACATTGATGAGGATCATTTTAATTTATTTTTATAAAAAATATATTAACAACATATTTGGTAACTGGGACAATTTGCTGTCGAAATTGATATTGTCCTCTGGCAGTAAAACTACACAATGGATGCTTCTAAACTACAAACATATTTGACTTTGGTATTTCTGTACTGCAATCTACCCTTACGTGATATATACCAATATATCAGACAGGTCAATTTATTTGGCGAGCCCCTATTAACACCAAATATCAGATTAAAACATTCTAACAAACACAAGATAATACACTTTTTAAATTTTCCAAAGCTTATGTATTGATTTGGTTGATTAACTGTGTCCAACATTCCATTACATTCAGTTGTTCTTTTGCCGTTTGTCACGTTGCAATGTTGGTTTCACATTTTGAAATCGCCACACAACGTACCGTCGACATGAAACGTCTGAACATGAACTGGTTAAAAGAAAACAGTCGTTTCTTATCCAGAACGATCCGTCTGAAACTCGCGGAGGTCACTACTCGTCTGATCAGACGTTTTTCCATTTCATCTCCGGTCTAAATTTGAACATGCCGGTTTGTGTTTTTGTTTGTGTGCTGCAGGCGTACACATACCCAGGCCTGCTGTGGGGATGTTTATGAGTTATGAGTGAGGGTAGAAAACATGTGTCAATATTGATTATCATTACCCAGCCCCGGAGAGCCTGTCGATCAATTAGCCGTCTGCCTCTTTCCCGCTTCAGACATAGCAATAACAAACCACCGATGGAGAAACTCAACCTCGCTAATTAATGACTGCTTTATTTTCCTTAGCGCGGTGTGGACGTTGACCACACACACACACACACACACACACACACACACACACACAAACAGTGACACAGTGTTACACAATGCTGAAAAAGAAAGAAAATATTTGAATGAAATCAAGAGAAAGAGAATTACTTAAGAGTTCTCTTAAAGAGTTTAAGTGCAGAGATGTGGAGTCATCTGCACACTCGCATACTACACAGTCACTCAATCCTATTATGAGAGTTGGCAGAGTGGTCCCGTGTGGCTTACTCTTGAGGACAGCCCCCATGGGATCCAGAATGCATTAAGAAATTAATGTTCACCCTGGGATCCTTCCAAAACCCCAGACTTAACCTGTGGCTCTGTGTGTGTGTGTGTGTGTGTGTGTGTGTGTGTGTGTGTGTGTGTGTGTGTGTGTGTCTGCGTGTGTGTGTGTGAATAGAAAATGGGAGTCCAAATGAGTCAGGAGGTTCACCATGGAGGTCAGTAATTGATAGGCCCCCTATTCGATCCCCCCACTTGGCGCCTTCTGTTGGCCAAAGACAACTGGCCTTAAATAGCCATCTAAAGCAAACACTGTGACGGCTCGTTCTCCGGTCCCAAATCTGTCACGGAGGAACATTTAGGTTTTTATGTGCCTTCCGAATCCGGATATACCAAAAAGATTGTCGCGCAGAAACAATAACAACAACAAAACAGGAAGTTGACTTTTCAGATACGATCTTTGGATTCTGGTTTGGTAACAGGCAAAATGCTAGCCTTAATAACAATAAGACTAATGGGTGGCAGTCATTTTGGAGCAGTCATTTTTCAGGGAGAGAAATTGGATTGATTGCGTGGTGTTTTTGTTGGCTACTCGGCTGAGAATTTATGGGGTCGCTGATTGTTGTTAATGGATATTTTGGAGAAAATAATAGCTCTGTTTCTTGGCGAGGGCAGGAGGGCGAGGAAAGGAGTTTCATTTATGTATTTTTCAAATGTCCTTACATCATAATAAACCGCCTTCAAACATCAGCTGAGTATGTGCTCTCCGGTCTACTGCTCCTTACTTTTGGTGTTTGACATACATTCAAATCTTGAAACAATTTTCCCTACAAATGTTTATTATACTGGTGACACAGATTTATCAACATTTATAAAAAGGGGAACATCTGGAAACACAGCTTTCTTTCGATATGAATTGGATATTAATAAAATCATCTTAAAGCAGATGTTTTGTCTGGCCCTGCTGCTCTGAGGCAGAGTGGCTGCTGGAGGCCGCAAGTAAGTCAACACAACTTACTGACCAGGGCTTGTACCGCTCCCTCCTTTAATCTGCTTCTTAACGCCGTTAATAGCTAACGTACACATACGAGCACATGTTTGCACAAACACCTACATTCACATTCAGACCTTCCCACGAGGACGCCCAAGCCGCCTCCGATGGGACTCACTACACCACCTCCATGTCTCGCTTCGTTTTCATGTTGGACTTCTCCAGTATGTTATTAATAGTTATTTTATCCAAAAAGGTATAAATATTAAAAGGTAAAGCGGATTTTCATCAGAGATTCATTTTAAAAAACTCGTATTTCACACTCTTTTGTCTTCAAATCACATTTATCAAGTAGGTTTTCTCAAGTTCAATCAATCAGCTGTCAGGTTTATTTCGCAAGGCTGCTACTAATAGTTAATTTGTGTCACGGCCACGCGTTCGATGTGTCGATTATGGTTTGCTTATTCCAAGAGTGAAACTAAACGTGTTGAAAAACAAAGTCCACCAAAGAATCCAAGGTAGCATCATCAGATCGAATTCCCCTCCAATAAACACTCTCAAACACAAAGATATCCAATTTACACTGATATCAGAGAGATGGGGAAATCTCATTTACCTGAAACAAGCCAATGTTTTATTCGATAATAATTAACTTAAACGTGATTGAGCAAATTGACTATTTCTGCACTAGTTTGGTCCCTGAATAAAAGTTAAAAGGACAATTATATGAAATAGAAACAACGTGAACAATATAGCAAAGCAAACGTGTCTGAATGGTGTAACTGCATCTACTGGAATATATACTTAATGATACATATTCCATCAAAACAAACCCTGAGTGGCTTATAGTGACATGTTCCAACAGTCCCAGTTGTTTAACAGCCTAAAGTCAACGTGAGGATGTTGAACAGTGGAGTTGTGTGGTTAAGCTCCCGGACTTCTTTAACCTCCGTTACAGCGACTCCACAATGCAGAGGAGGCCTGTACACTCCACTGCTTCCTAAAGCAAAGGGAACTGACTCCCAGCATCACAAGCTGCTCGTGTCAACGCACAAGGTGAGCTTTTACAAATGGACTGCAGGTAAATTGGAGCTTTTTTTTCCCCAGTCGTACTGAAGGGAGGAATAACACTCCGGCTTGTTCATATATTAACAGCGGACTCTCTTGCATGTGGTCGTACTGTGAAATTCAATCATGAGAAATATATTTGCGCAGAAAAAGAAATGTGCAAAATGTTGGACTGCTTTCTGTGTGCATGGGTGTGTGTGTGTGTGTGTGTGTGTGTGTGTGTGTGTGCGTGTGGCCATATTTTCCTCTCTGCGGTCTGTTCATATTCTAATCAGTATGTTTCCTGCTTGCACTGATCAGGGCCTGATAACCACCACTTCTACACAGTGTGTCCTCAGCAGATGCAAGGCGCAGATAGAGAGGCCGAAAAAGAAAGAAGGCGAAATGAGAAAGTGTGAGGCTGCACAGGAACACAGAAAATATCTCTGTGAAACGCTCGGCTTCATTGTACAAATGCTTTTCACGCGTTTCATGGAAATGCGGTAATAGCTGGAATGTGTCACGTCTTAGAGCGAAAGTCTGCTAAGGTAAGACGGAAATCACGTTGTGTGTGGATCAGGGTGATGTTGGGGATATGGAGTCGCATTAGGATGCCTTTCAATGGATTTCTGTGTCACAGAATCACCTACTTTTTCAGAGTCACCTGAGTATAATTCACAGGGAATATAGCTTTTTAAAAACACTGAACACAATTACAAAATGTTTGCCTCTTCTTTATAATTCACATGTGAATTGATGTAAATAACCCACTGTTTGACTGTGAAATTCCCCCCTCCCCTCAAAGACTCGGGAGAAAACTCAGAAATCAAGAAAAATGAAAACAATATTGCGACGACGGGAACAGGAACCCCGACAGCTGGAGGCTCGGCTGGGCGCCCCGAAAGGAAATAGAAAGTCAAAGAGCTTCAGGCCTTATCTGCTCAGAGCTTGGCGGCTGTGAGGCTTCATATGTATGTATGCTCATGTGAAGCCATTACATGGGGAGCAAGCACGCTAACATCGCTGCTGTAGCAGAACGGCGGCCTGTGTAATGCTCTGCACCTCTTCCTGTTTCCTATCGATTCCAATCAGTTCAGGCCAACATGCATCCCGCGCCTCCGCAATCACGATCTGCCCCGTGTACATACGCTTACATACATTTTTATTTCAGTGTGCATTCGTTCCACATAGGAGCCGACAGTGCACACAGCGATGGCACCACGCTGGTTATAATTTAATGAATCCAAACGGAATGGTTGATGTGTGGGGGGGGAGGCAATAGAAGGTCTGCACTTTCTTATTGTAATGCTTTGTAGTTCGCCCATTTAGAAGGTGCTTATGAATGCTAATTTAACTTTCAAAAGAGCAGACGCAAAACTAACAATCCCGACTTCGACGACAGCCCATTTAACATGTTTGCTCCGTGTGTTTTTCACGCAGCCTTTTCCAAACATGAAATTCGCTATTTTCTGCATTTCAAAGTGTCTGGTTGGACTGATTACTGTGGAAGCCAAGGTTTGCATTTCCATGCCACCTTGTGTGAAGAAAGGGAAAAAAAACCTTTAAAAAATCCCCAATTTTATGTATCACTTTACAGTTTGAATGAAATGAATGTAAAGCGTGTTTACATTTGCATCCAAATTTCTTTCTTCACATTTCTTTTTTTTTTTTTTTAAGGTGGGGTGCACCTTCAATATTCGATTTCTTTTCAAGTGCAGTCACCTATTTCCTATCTTGGTAATGCATTTTCCACATCTGTAAAGTTTATTTTTGTAACTTTATTGGTTTCCCCCGGTGAGTCAGGTAGAGGGAAGGGAAGTCATTACAGCTTAGTCCTCCAGCCTGCCTGCCTCCATCTACACAGCCAGGAGAAAAGTACAGAATGTCGACAGCTATCTCTCATATTTCATCAGGAACGCTGTCTTCTCTGGAGACTCCATTTGTGTAGTAAACATCTTAAAAGGTTCCCTTGGCTCCCCTCTCCCTTTCTTCTCCTGCTATTTATTTATTTATTCATTCTTTCTCCTTTCTTTTTTTTTGTTGAAAGATTCCGTTCGTCTTATTTTTTAAACTGCTTGACTCCTAAAATACAGATATCACAGTTGGGCCCCATGAGTTTTTGAAAAATGAGCATATTACTTCCTACATCTCCCTTTCCTTATTTTTTTTTTTTTTTTGTCACAATAAATATTTCCATTTATATGCAAATTATTATCTACTGACCAAGAATGGATAAAAACTCGTCTTGTTTTCATTGTGATGTGCGGAGCATGTGAGTGTGAAGGCGGGAAGTGTCGGGAGCTGGGAGAGCAGAGAGAGCAGCTCCTCATTTAAAGAGTAAATAATCTCCCATTGCATTCTATTATTTATACCCCTGGCTTGAAAGGGACTGTATTAACTTATAAGTTATAAGTAGTTAGAAGTTACTTACTTTAAACTGGGGGGGTGGGGGTGGGGGGAGTAGAGAGCCGACGCTCTGCTTAGCTGACTTCCCCCCAAATTGCTGACATAATTACATGAATGTAATTTTTTATGACTCACAGAAAATCTTGGCATTTTCACTGAAGCAGATAATTAGACTTGGAATAAAGCAGGGGCGGAATAATTAATACATCAAAACTAGATGAACTTTTTCTAATTATTTTTATTTAATCTCCATTCTAATTATTGTTCTAGTCGGCTGAGCGAGATTGCCTTTCTCATTCAGGGTGTGAAATGCACCCGTAGCGCTCAATCCTCACCCAGTGAAATATCAACTAAGCGTGGAGACGGGAAATCACAGGGTGCTCACCACTCTCTTCCCCCTCTCTCCTCCTCTCTGATTGAACTGTAATTTAAATTTCTCCATTGCCAACAAACAATTTACATACACCTGCCAGACTCTTATTTATTTATTTCCCCCTGACTTCCTCCCCCCCTCCCCCCTCGCCGCCACCTCCGTCCTCCGCATCTCCAAATGTATGGCAATCAATATTTCTCCGGCTTTAAATGAGTTTGTTAATTAGCCTAATGTGGTTTGGATAGAGGTTGTGTTTCCCTCCCTATCTCTGCATTCAGGAGGAACGTTGGCTTAAAATAACTAGAGGAAATAAATAAAGCGTGTGTATCGGTGGAAAGAGTTGCTGACCACAGAGTAAATTTTCCCACTTATCTCTGGTGTCACTCTACCAAGAACCCTGCCTCTGAAAAGGAATAGTACATCTGATAAGGGTGCAGTTAAATGCTGATGTAAACATAATTAACACCCTGACACACACACACTCTGTGGGCACACACACTCGGAGGTGGATGCGCCAACGGAAACACAGATTGAGCATAAATTGACGAGAAAAAAGTAGAAAATCTAAGCACTTACATGTAAACAAGCCTCCATTCTTTTGCGCTCTTTGGGGGGAAATAAAGTAATATGAGCCGTCATACATCAATATTTCTTTTTTTAAAGCCTTTCCATAGAAGAGTTCTCCACATAATAACTCAGCACAAGTTATTAAGACACCTCATTGAATGTAGGCCTATTCATGCAAGCCGTTTCACACTCTCTTTATATGTGTGCAGACATTTAGCACTGGCTGAATCTGATGCTCAGATTGCATAAAGAGAGGCAGAGGAAGGGGGGGGGGGGGGGGAGATTAGGAACTAATGCAAGTCAGCTAAATAAAATATGACAAAAAAACATTCATCACAAGCATGAAATTAAAATAATTCTTGCTCTCCCTCTATATCCACATTTCTTATTACAGTCTGTGTATTCACTAGATTAAAATTGCCGCTTGATTAATACACAAAACAAGATCAGATTTAATTAACATCAGATTTAATTGAGGCCCTACAATTCTTTTTTTCCACACTCGCGGTTCAGATAGAGACGATCGCGAGCTCCCATAATTAAACAAATGTAAATCTACCAGTGCCTTTCAAAAAAAAAGAAAAATACAGATTGATGTGCATCCCATGCAGGCAAATCTCCCTTATTTAAAACAAATATATTTGAGTTATTATTATTCCTTTATGAAGATTACAATTTTAACAGAGAAATAATTTGCGAATGATTTAATTAAAGAGATAATCATTTTTGAATGAGGAGCAGAAATTCCTCTATGTTTTGACCCCATTTGAATAGATTTTTGATGACTGGGCTGTATTTAATTTTGCTTGATTCTTCCGACATCTATTTGTGAATATCCAGACAAACCTTAATCTAGATTAACAGCCATCAGAAAAGGGGCTCATATCCTGTTTAATGAAATCATATTTGCTCACACGCAGCCCCCTGAAAAGCCTCTTAAAACTGCTCTATTTACATGGCTTCACATGGAGAAGCTGCAACGCCACTTTTACACTTGAAAATCCACTGTAATTTTCATCAGGCGCATCAAGACGGGCGGCTTCGTTGGAGCTACCGGGTTTCACTCGAGCTAGACGGAGGGTGTCGGTCTTGTTGTATTTTGTCATTTCACTGATGTGAGGCCCAGTTTCTTATTTCTTGTTTGCGAGAGTTGATATTCTGCTGGCGTTTAGTTGTGGTATCATGATCAAACCAGATAGCATTCTGTTATCGCTGTGTTGTATTATTTCTATGGGCCAATATTTTTGGTATTATCAATGTAATCTGGAGTATCTGCTAGGTGTGTGTGTGTGTGTGTGTGTGTGTGTGTGTGTACCCCTGTTCTGCTTGGTGGGACTCCATGTTCAAGGCAGGATGGAGGGAGCCCAGGCTGCAGCAGGTCTCCAATAAGTACGTAGTGCCACCATGTGGCCAGTGGAGGAGCTGCAGGTGTTTTGTGCAGGAGAGGAAAGGAAGGGGGATGGGGGGGTGCTCCTGCATGTTTTGGATGTGGTTTGTTTGCGTGTTTGTTGGCGTGCTGTACGTGTCGTCCTGTGCGTCTCCTCCGGAGCAGGACGGGTCAGATGAAGGAATGCGAGATGTTGCACTTGGCAGACAAAACACGTTTCTTATCCCCTTGATGTGAAGAAGACCTTGTAGGATGTGGGCTGAGATCTTCTGCTTAGATGAAAGATGGCGCTCAGTCAGAGTACGTGCAACTAAAAGGGTTTTTGAATTTTCTTTTATAAATGCTTGCTGACGAACAGAAAGTAACACTGTTTTTGCACAAAGTTCAATGTGTGGATGTGGAACTGGGAAGCAGGTAATGTAGATTCTTTTAAGGTTTTGCTCTCAACTTTGTGTATGTGCGTGTGCGTGTGTGTGTGTGTGTGTGTGTGTGTGTGCGTGCGTGCGTGCATCGTAGCAGGGCGAGCTGCCTCCTGGCGCCATGGGGATGAAGGCTTCACGCTTGGGCTGAGATTACCTGTGCGGGCGCCCTGTGTGGCTTGTTTATGAATCAGCTTTTTTGTTCCGATTTTCCCCTCCGCTTGTGTCTCTTTAGGAGGACAGCTCCCCGCACCCCGGCGAGGGAGGCAGCGTGAGGGAGGGCGGGGCGTCGGCCAGCCACACCTCGCCGTGAACCCCTCACCTGGACGTGACCCGCCGGGTGTTTAGAACTCCGGTTTATCTCCATGACGATAAAGCCTCGTGCTGCGGCTGTGGAATGAAAACAGGTTGGCGGGCCAGACAGACGGGAGACGCGGATGTAACGTCACACACACACACACACACACACACACACACACACACACACACACACACACACACACACACACACACACACACACACACACACACACACACACACACACACGCACGCACGCACCAGCAGAGCGGCCGAGCCAGCTCCCTGCATGACCTCCTCCATAACCACTCAATTAAAAACAAGGATCCTCTCACACAGTCATTCACATCAGAGGTGTTTTGTGATTTCCTGCTACCTTTGTGATGACCCCACTCACTTTTACAAGCATCACCTTTTTGATTATGATTTTGTGCATTTCTTAAATCATCTTCCATTCAGCCCAGACACGTGAGCGTTGAAATTATCCGCTGCCTAGAGTAGAAAGTCATTCACTCAAACAAAACTCAAGGTAGAACCCCTCCTGAAACAGCAACAGGTTTGGATTCTGGTGTATTGTGGGTACTGTGGGTGACAACTTGAAAGTGCTCAGATCTTTAACTAGCCGGATACCATAAGTGTGAATGCTGCGTACTTTTCATAGTCTTCAGCAAATCCCACAAATGAATAAAACCCACAATGTGTCTGCGGTTGTCTCCTCAATGGTTCCTCCTAAAGTGAGAAGGCCACAGATATACAGCTTCATTCCTAAACACAGCTGGGCACTGTAGTGTACTCAAACAGGACTAAATGGTGCATTGTGATTCATTTCCAGCAGGCAGTCAGTAAATGCAGCACTGAAAGTACTCTGGAGTGGCTCTTTTACTGTGATCCAGTGCAGCACTGCAGCTCATGATGTGATTTCTATGGCAGTGGAAGCATCAGGCTTTGGACACACGGATACATCTTTCAGACCAATTCACTGCTGGTTTCACTCTTTTTATGGGATTTTCTTCACCATTAGAAAATTGTGCAATATTGCCAGATGAATCATTTATGCAAAATTATCAATACAAAATTATAAAACTAATAAAATGAAACTTGTAATCTCAATTATACTTACGTAAAAGTACAGCGGTATTATCAGCATGTACGTAAAAATACTCATCCAGAATTGCCCAATTGTTACGACACACGTATCGAAACTGAAATCGCGACACTCTGATCCACGAACCTGTCTCGCGGTGTGAGAAGGCAGAATCACGACACATCTTCCAGCTATCAAGGTACGTGTCCACAGGCAGCGGTGTTTCCCTGCGTCCCATTCATATGTGAAAAGCCGTGCAATGCATTCTGGTAGCGTCGCGGCGAATGTCGAGAGAGGGCACGCGAGTTGGCTGCTCCTCATTTGCATAAAGTTGAAGTGAATCTACTTTATGCTAATCAGAGGCGCCGGGCTCAACTCGCCGCCTCGCGAACGCTCGCGAAAATCTTCTAAACTGAATGTTGTCGATCTAAAATAAAGACGGATTCAGCAACTGCATAGCTTATTTCTCTCTTAAAATGTTTTCAGAAACACCTTTCGGTGAACTATTTTCGTAGAATAAGAGAACGTTTCCAAACGAGCCGCCATGTTGGTCTGCGTGAACTCCGGAGCAGACAGGACAGCTGTGAAAGTGATCGTCCAATCAGGTGCAGCCATGAACTGTACGCGTGGTTGTTTGAAGGAGAGAGCCCGTCAATCAAGGCTCAAAAGATTACACGGGCAATTGCAACATTCATGGCTCTGGACATGCGCCCCTTTTCGGTGGTGGAAAATGATGGGTTCAAGTTTTTTTGCTCATGTTATTGAGACCTTACTTAACACTGTAATACTGTTCTTAATCTTAAGTGTTCAAATCTGTCCAGTTTATAAAGATTTTAAAATGTTCTATTTTTATAGTATTTTATTTGTATGTTATATTTTATATTTATAACCATACTTGAGACGATAATATTGTTCTTAATCTTTAGAAAAGGTTTTCAACTGTTCTATTCTTCTAGTGTTCCAAGTTATTGAAATGTTACATAAATAAAATGTTAAAAAAAAATTATCTTCTTATCAATAACAAAAAAATCGAGGTTTGTATCGAACCGTCGGTCAAAAATCGTGATACAAACCGAATCGTGAGTTTGGTGTATCGTTACAGCCCTACTTTGTACCATATATTAGTATATTGGATTATTATTTATGGGTCCATTATATGGATAATAAAATACAATTACAGCAATGAATGTCATCGTGTTGAAAAGTACGTTTGCTGGAGTAGAGGTGGCCGTACTTTGTGCATGTCATACCCAATTCATTTCCAACAATAGAGTTCATACACCCTCGGTCATATTTAAAAAATCACAACTGAACAGACTCAAACTCACTGAATAAATCAGCAACACAAGTTTTTCAGTTTCATATTGTCCATATTTTCTTATAACTGCAGCACCTGTGCTAACCACACCTTGACACGCACACACACACACACCCACACACACACACACACACACACCAAGCCTCTGTGTGTTTGCACAGGAGCGCCACTGAGCTGGAAACACTCAACTATTCCAAGCATGTGTTACATTCAAGTGTTGGGCCATTGTGCACTGGAGAGCGGGCTGTTGTTCGAGTGACTAATGTACGAATGACACGAGCCAAGTGGGCTTAACTTGAAGTATACGAAGTTCGCTGAACGCTCGCACACTTGGCAGCCGGAGCGCCGAATACATCCCGTTTAAATTGAGCGAGGAGGAGAAACGGCAGATTGAATTGGAGCGGGCGAACGCCGGCCTTCCTCCGCCGCCACAATCATCCACTCTTGTCTCTGCTGCATCATCTGTAGGCCAGCCTGCCCCAAACCGCCGGTTCAATTACCCATCATGCCCTTGACCTTGGAGGTCAGCTTGCTTTGGAGGATGAAGCCTTAGATGTCCAGAGAGAGAAATAGAAAGTGAAAGAGAAGGGGGGGGGGGCACAGGGAGGGAGGGAATGAGAGTTAGAAGGGGTGAGGTGGAGAGATGGATTGTGAGGAAGGGTGAGGGAGAAAGATGTGAGTGAGAGAGGGAGGAGAGAGAGAGAGGCCTCAGCCCTGCTCTCTCTTATCTCTCCAGCTTGGTGGAGTTTTAAATTATTCATTCCCTGCTGCTCCCGCCGACTTACACATCTCCATCACACGGCTGCCCGCATCCGCCCGGGGAACAGGCGGTCGCCACGGCAACCTTATCGCAGATCGCAGATTTCGGCTCCAGAAATGAAATAAAAGAGGAAATTGGCTGTATTAGCATAAGAGGAGTCAGCCCGGAGTTGAATACACACATCACCACCCCCCACCACCCCCCCAAAAGCTCACAGCAACACCCCGCCCCCGCCTCCTCTCCTTATCAGCGCTGTCTGATCGCTGCTCTCCCTTTCTATATTTTTTTTTTCTAATTCCACTCCCCCTCATCCGCCGCTCCCGCCGCCGCCACCAACTCGCCCTCCAACCACACACCCCATCCCTCTCCCTCCGCCGCCCTCGCCGTCGCTCTTTGTTCCTCCTCGCGCTCGGAGAAGAATGGGGCGAGTGGGTGGGAGAGAAAAATAGATGTGGTCGCCGTGACCTCTAACCTTTTCAGAGGGGAGTAAACAATAAGCAATAACCTGGGAGACGCGACTCTGGCAGCGCTGCTGCTACTGACTGACAGCACACTTTATTTCCTGTCCAATAGGACCTTTTTTCCACTCCTCATCATTTTATTATGGGTGTTTTTTTTCCTTTTTCACTCTGTCCATCTTTCATTCTTCGTCCAGTCCCCCGGGATCTACCATCTCAATTTTTAGAGTATTGGGCGGCAGGTTTCCGACACTGACCTTAAAGAAAGAAAAGGGCTGAGATATTAGTTTGGCTTTCAGGTGAATGGATGTAACTTCCAGGCAGTGTGAGGCCTTGCCAGTGTAATCACTCTTTGCAAAAGAAAAAAAGGTCCGGGTCCACATTAACATCCTCCGTCAATACATAATCTCCTATAGCTATCAGCAGTCCTCCATCAATGTGAAGCCACAAAGGCTGGGCCACAATGCCAACTCTTTAGGAGACACCCATAAATGTGTTTCCCCCCTTAGTGCCTATTCTGCTGCCACTTATCCATTCAGTAACAAGTCGTCCCCGTTCCCCCCTCTTCCCTCTGCTCCTTCCTTCTTCACCCTTCCTTCCCCTAATTGAAGTTAAACAGCTGAGAAATAGCGACCATGTCCCCCCCAGATGGTTATAAATGTCAACATACTCTCCCACTTAGAATGACACTTCCCTGGGGAAGAGCGCGTCTGCAAGTGTGTGTTTGTTATGGTAATCATCTTCCTCCCTCTCACATCTTTTGTGCAAATCAAACCAGTAGGGGGGCCCAATAAGCCACAAAACGCCCACAGCGCTCGCTGGTGG